>NW_004444099.1:2975029-3066837 GCF_000243295.1 Trichechus manatus latirostris | reverse complement strand
ACTACAATGAGATACCATCTGACCCCAACAAGGCTAGCATTAATCCAAAAAACACAAAATAATAAATGTTGGAGAGGTTGTGGAGAGACTGGAACACTTACACACTGCTGGTGGGAATGTAAAATGGTACAAGCACTTTGAAAATCGATTTGGTGCTTCCTTAAAAAACTAGAAATAGAAGTACCATATGATCCAGTAATCCCACTCCTTGGAATATATCCTAGAGAAATAAGAGCTGTCACATGAATAGATATATGCACACCCATGTTCACTGCAGCACTGTTCACAACAGCAAAAAGATGGAAACTACCTAGGTGCCCATCAACAGAAGAATGGATAAACAAACTGTGGTATATTCACACAATGAAATACTACACAACAATAAAGAACAACGGATGAATCTGTGAAACATAACATGGAGGAATCTGGAAAGAATTATGCTGAGTAAATTTAGCCAGTAGCAAAAGGACACATAATGTATAAGACCACTATTTTAAGAACTCAAGGAAAGGTTTAAACACAGAAGAAAACATTCTTTGACAGTTACCAGGGTAGGGAGAGAGGGAGAACGGTATTCACTCCCTAGACAGTAGACAAGAATTATCTTATGTGAAGGGAAGGACAAGACACACTACAGGGAAGTTAGCACAACTGGACTAAACCAAAAGCTAATAAGTTTCCTGAATACAATGAAATGCTTCAAAGGACAGTGTAGCAGGGGCAGGGGTCTGAGGACCATGGTTTCAGGAGACATGTAGGTCAACTGGCATAACAAAGTTTATTAAGAAACTGTTCTGCATCCCACTTTGGTGAATGGGTCTGTGGTCTTAAAAGCTACCAAGCGGCCATCTAAGATGCATCAGTTGGTCCCAACCCACCTGGAGCAAAGAGAATGAAGAACACCAAAGACACAAAGAAAAGATTAGCCCAAGAGACAGAAAGGCCACATAAACCAGAGACCTCATCAGCCTAAGACCAGAAGAACTAGATGGTGCCCAGCTAACACCAATGACCGCCAACAGAGAACACAACAGAGAGTCTCTGATGGAGCAGGAGAAAAGTGAGGTGCAGAACTCAAATTCTAGCAGAAAGACCAGACTTAATAGTTTGACTGAGACTGGAGGGACCCCAGAAGACATGGCCCCTGGACTCTCTGTTAGCACAAAACTAAAACCATTCCCGAGGCCAACTCTTCAGACAAGGATTAGACTGGACTATGGGACATAAAATGAGACTGGTGAAGAGTGTGCTTCTTAGTTCAAGTAGATACACGAGACTAAATGTGCAGCTCCTGTCCAGAGGCAAGATAAGAAGGTACAAAGGGATAGGAGCTAGTTGAATGGACATGGGAAATCCAGGGTGGAAAGGAGGCAGATGTGGTCACATTACAGACATAGCAACCAAAATCACATAACAATGTGTGCATAAATTTTTGCATGAGAAATTAACTTGAGCTGTAAACTTTCACCTGAAGCACAATTAAAAAAAAAAAAAAGCAATGGTTCCTAAGTAAGTTCATTTCCTTTGTTCTTCAAGAAGTAGAAGAACTAAAGAGATGGAAAACAACAAGTCACATAATTAATGCTTCCTTCTCCCCACAAGTAGCAGTAGTCACAAACCTCTGAGGACCAAACAGAACTGAGACTACAAAGGCTAATGCTTCTCAAACCTCCCAGCTTACCTCCCAGATTATAAGTGGGATCAAAAGTAACAATGGGCGAATAATGCTTTTTCCTCCAAGAAAGTCTGTTCCTGTTGTTGATGGATTTACTGTTATATTGGGATGTTAAGATTTCTTGCTGTATTTTTATGGTAATTGCAGTTTGATATACATGGTATTTATCATCTACAGCTTATACATTCTGTGGGCTGATTTTATGCTGGATGGTGTTTGAATGCTCTTCAGGAAACAGTACTTTTTTTCCTCCCCATTTTAAGAAGTTACAGACAGGTCAGGTAACAATAGCAATAACTCAGAAACCTAAAGATTAGAAAATTGAATAATGCTGACTCTAAAAACCTTGGAAATTTAATATTCATGCTATATTGTTTGCTGAATGAATAGGATGATGGAGTGAAAAAACATGAAAGTTAAAATCTGGGAACATAAGCTCTAATTCAAGCTGTGCCAGTTACCCTGAAGTCCCTTAACCTCATGTGGACACTGAGATATCAAACTAGATCATAAATGGCACTTAGTTTCATCCCTCACAACAATTTTAACCAATCGATACTGGCTGTCTGAAGCACTGTGTTAATAAGGATTCTGAGGCTGATTCTGGGCAAAAGTGAAGAGTGTCATGGGTGATTCACCAAATCTTTCATAAGTACAGATGAGAAAACTGAAGTATGTATGTAACTTATTTGCCTTATTTGACCTAGAGGACCACTAGGGTTTCTTTTAGTTCTAAAAGCCCAAAAAGTGTTCCATAAATATGACAAAATACAAGATTCTTTATACAAAACGCTTGGTAGTATGGATGACCCATAAAACAAACTTCTATATTCTTACATTTAAAGTTACTTATCTATGTAACAGCTTTCCCTAATGTGTATGTGCACGTGCATGTGTGTGTATGTGTGTGCATGTATTTCTATAGAGATGTGCTTTAAATTTATTAATTTACTTGCTTCATCTTCAGGAGTGAGTCCAAGTCTTCTCTTTATAATATAAATGCCAGTGAAGCCCAGGAGAGAAATGCACCAAATAGCACCCCCTCTTCCTCCCAAATTACTCAGAACAGCTTAAAATAGTCATACAAACAACAGTTAAATCAAAACAATCTTCTTCAATAAATGTGTTATGAGGCAGTTGTGTCCAGGCAAACTGGCAGCTCACCTACAACAACATCATCTCGCTCTGAAGACTGTTGGTGAAACACACTTGTTGCTAATCTTCCTGTGATCACCAAAATGCACACAATAATAAAACAATCTCTTTGATGTCGATTCTTTGATTATCCCTGGAAACATTTACTCCCGGAAACAAGCATCCTATTCCTCAACTAGTCAACAGAGCACTAGATTAAGAGTCCTCAGACTTGAAGTCTAGTCCCATCTCTGACACCAACTATCACTGTGGCCTTGGTTGGTCCAGAACCCACCCAGCTGCTTCATTATAAAAATTATAGGGGTTGAACTATGTTTCTCCTCTAGCTCATAAAAAATAAAATCTGTAAAATGGAGAAGTGGTCCGGTGTGTTGCATAAATCCTGGGAGAGGCTCTAGACCAGAACATTCTTGATTGCCCTTTTTTTTTTGTCCCACATAGAAATAACACTCTCAGCTTGGGTAAAGCATACATAATGACAGTGAGTTTGTAAATGGGAAAGTTTGGGCAAAGATAAATAGTAATTTGTCTAAGGTCACAAGTGATCAGTACAGTTGTGTTATTGTGTGCCACCGAGTCATGTTCAATTCATAGCAAACCAATCTGACGGAGTAGAACTGTCCCATAGGCTTTTCCTGAAAGCAGATCACCACGTCCTTCTCCTATGAAGCCACTAGGTGGGTTCCGACAAACAACCTTTCAGTTAGCAGCTGAGTGCCTAACTGTTTGCACCACAAGGGCTCCTTTCAATAAAGTTCCCCAATTCCCATATCTTGTTCTAACTGAATAACAACAAGACTATTGTAATGCAGCTAAAAGACATGCCTAAATTCCCAAGGGATACGAAGGAGGATCAGCATGAAGCTGGTTCCTATGAAGTGCAGGTCAGGCATACCTCTGTTTTCCAGCTTCTTTTACCATTTTTGACATCAGCTCTTCCCCCTACGACACTCTACTTCTTTGCAGGTTCGATAATTTGTTGCAATGGCCACAGAGAACTCATAGACCACACTCACAGTTACGTGGTTTATTAGAGAAGTAACAGGCTACAACTCAGGGTCAGAATCAATGTGGAAGTAACAGGAACAACTACGGATAAGGATCAGGATCAACTTGGAAGTAACAGGAAAAACTCAGGATCAGAATCAGGAAGCTCATAGGCAAGGTTAGAAAGCTCCCCCAAGGTGGACAGTACATCCCTCCCTTCTTCAATGCAGAACAGCTTCCAACTAGGACGACTCTCTCAGCTGCTCTTGGCCATGCTAGCAGACCCCTCCTGGCCGTGCCTCTCGCTTTTCAGCCTCCCCACCATCAGCCTCTCTGCTGCTAACTGGCCCAATTCATGGCCGGTGTAGCAGCCTGCTCAACTCTCTTAGCTGCTTTCCTAGAAGCAGCTTTCTGCTGTCACTGCCGGCTATGTCGCCATGTCCCTTTCTGAGCCTCTCACCACCGGTTCTCTACCACCAGGCCCCCTTCTGGGCTCCTCATCATCTTCAGTGTTATAGCCCTTGACCCGTATTGCAGCTCTTTTTTGGAGATTCCCATCACAGGAACCCTGGGTCCAGACTGCTCTGCTCTACGCTCTTCTTGGTCTTGAGGTTCCCTCATTGCCTCTCTTCTCTCTCTAAAAACCTCTATGAGGTTAGCCACTCATAAAAGCAAACTCCTTGTCAATTTCAAGGTATGACCCTCCCAGCGGAACCACAAACTGACCAATCCCCTCGCTAGACCACAAGTCACTCAATCTTATTGGGTGGCCACTGTTTTAATAGTAACTGACCAATCCCTTACAAAACTGTGGCCCAGCCAATCATTTTGGAAGAGTCACAAGCCCATGAGATGTCAATCAACTCAGGTATCGTGCAAAAGTAACAGAAACCTGCTTCTTCTCTGGGCAAAAGTATCAACCCTCTGGGGTAGAAATTAACATGGGAGGTCCCCCAAGTAGTTTCTCCAAAGAACTAGGGCGAAGGTAACAACTCCTCAGGGTTTAGGCGGGGAAAATCTCCCAAGCTGTTTTTCTAAAGAACCAAGGAATATAAAATAACTCATTTCACCAAAACTATTATGAGGCACAGTTGGGATATACACTGTATATCCTAAATATTATAGGCAAACTCAAATAAAAGCACAGAATTATTATTTGTTGGTGTTACAATACCAGACAGAAACGTTGATGCTTACCCAACTCCAGTAGTCCATGGAACATCCAGTTCAATGTTAAATGAGTTACACTTACAATACTACTTTTTTTTTAAAAGAGCGTGGCTGCTAACCAAAAGGTCTGCAGTTTGAATCCACTAGCCACTCCTTAGAAACCCTAGGGGGCAATTACATTCTGTCTTATAGCGTCACTATCAGTCAAAATCAACTCGACGGCAGCGCATTTGGGTTTTTTGGTTCAGAATTACAAAAAACTAAAATGAAAAGGAAATTAAATAAAAGATGCTTCTGTAATCCTATGTTCTACCTAATATCACGTTCCTAATTTACAAAGTCCATGAAAAAAAAAGGCCCTTCCATTGAAATCGCTGTTATAAAAAGTGAGCTCTCTGAGAATGAAAACAGATCATATGTGACAAATTTCTAAGTAATTAATGTCATTCCAGTCATCACTTTGTGATGAAGACATGTTTTGTTTTGACTGATTTAGAGAATTGTAATAAATAAAAACTGTTCAGTTTAAATATGCTGTTTATTCCCTATGCCAATGTATGGCCAAAAAAAAAGTTCTCACTTCAGCTTCAGATAAGTATTATTTATCTTCAAATAGATGTGTGAATGAATGCTTGATTTCAGTTTTTCTTTTTAATTCTCAAATATTTAATTGCTTAATAAAAAATAAATATCATTTATTATTATATTGATTACCTGGCTTTAGTCATACTTCCAGTATTCAACTTATAGTCATTTCAAGTTTAAGAACTATAAAAAAGACGCTTGTAATCTTTGCTAAGATGGGAGTCTCTGGGTAAAGTGAACATTTGTGCACATGACTTTATACAGGTGGAAAATAATACCTAACAAAAGGGGGAGGGATTTTGTAGGTTTGATACTGCATCTTCTAAGAATCAAGTTTAACTTAAAACTACGTTTACAATAATATTATCAGAATATTCCAAGACAAATACCAAAGAAATGTAGGTTAAAATTTTGTCAAATTTATCTGGCCCTCACTGAAGCTCTTTGGTATCTCTACAGACCAAGTCTGAATGCAGAAAAACTCGGTATCCACGCTGAGATCAACTTCAAAACATTCAGCATACTAATATGCCAAGTTCAAAAAGTTTTTTAGTAAGTTTTTTTAAAGACTAGCAGGCAAGGACTGTCTCTTGACTTCTGCTCCACCATGTTTTTTAATACACGTACATTAAAAAAATACACAAATCATAAAAATTTACTCCAACAATAAAGAAGAGTTGGACAACAATGGTATTTTGTCAGTTGCAGTAATAACTCCACTTGTGGAAGGTTCTGGATCATCTGGATTATCCCTGGGAATAGGGATGGAATTTATAGTCTGAAAATTAGTGAGGGTTGCCTGTACAGTCCTTTTCTTTTTTTCTTCATATGTTTCACAGTAACATCTCACTGCTTCCCAAATCTACCTATTGACTTTAGCAAAGCTATCTGCATTTGGGTCCACGTTTTCAAGCAACTGAAGCCCCTGATTTGGTTTAGAAAACTAAATCTATACATCAGTATTTTGAACAGTAAATCATAAAACTGAACATCTGAGAATGATAACATCAGCAAATTACACGCTGCAACACAGTAGTACATATTACTAACAATAACATGTACCAAAAAAAAAAAAAAAAAAGGACAGTCGTAAATGCAGTTCTGTTGTAGCTCGAACAAGTCGTAAGTCGAGGCTACCTGTAAATGATGCATATGCTCCAGCACTTGTTTTTCATAATTGTTAAGCTTATTTAGCATCTTACTGCAAAGAGGGGATTTTTCAGAAATTAAGGACCTCCATATCCTAGGGTAACACTTCATTTCAAATAACATTTCTCCAACTTCTACTATGTGCTCAGTATGAAAGGGATGGAAGAAGTGGGAGAAGTGTAGACAGAGCAAACAGGGATGACAAGACAAATGAGTGTAAGTTCTCATGAATTTTGCAGTCTAGTCATTGAGGTGAGACATATATACATTTAAAAAGCTTCTGACTGGCCCTCATCTGGAAGAGGTGAAGCTTAGACCTTAAAGGGCACACATTATCTGGAAAGGCAGAAGATATGGAGAGAGAAATTTCTAGGTATTAACTGAGTTTCTCCAGGCCTCCCTAGATAAGGAAACATAGATAAGAGTCCATTAATAGAAATAGCCCAAATTTATTGCCCCAACCACCTGTCAGGCCTCCACTCCCTGTAAAATCTCCCTCCTTAAGAATGTCTGTGAATCCTCAGGGTGTTAAGATTGTTCCCTCATAGACTTCCATTTGGGAACCTTTCCCTGATGCCTGAGAATAAAGCCACACTGTTACCTCTGCTGCTGCTGCCCTCAGGATGAAACGGGTGTCCAGGGCAGGGACTGAGGCCCTGCCTGCCCCCTGGGGCCACAGTGGAGCTGTACTCCCTGAAGTCTTCTCTGGGACAAAATCACACTGACCAATCAAAGTTCCTTGGAGCCTTCTCTTCTCTACTCTGTGGTACCTTGTTTCACCTAAGCACCAATACAACACTCATGAAAACAACTCCTTAAGCACTGCCTATGCCCCTCTTCACCAGACCAGGAATGCCACTATAAATTCAGACACCATGCCACAATGGCCCCCAAGTCTCTCTTCTAGAGGCTTTGCTCAACTCCCTCTCCCACTCTCAGTCTAGAACTCCCAGGCCAAGCAACTCCTACCTACTTGTTCATCATCCATGCTCAGACATAGCTTCATCATACCTAAACAGGAACCCCTGCTACAAGAATAAAGCAAAAGTATAAAGGCAATCATTCAGATCAGCTGACTTATGTGAGAAGATTTGCAATGATGAACTGTGGCAGACAAAGCCAGTTCTGATGCAGACGCTATGTAATTACTAACTGCTAATTTGTATTGAGCCCTGATCCCAAGTGCAAAATGCTTCATATAGGTCCCATCATCACCCATTTTAAAAATGATAAACTAAGGTTTAGAAAAATTAACTTCCCAAGGTCACTCAGCTGGTATATGTTGAAACTGAGAATAAAACCAGGTCTAGCTGATGCCAGAGTCCCTGCATTTAAGGACTAGACCATACCAGGGTTGTGAGGGAATCAGTGAAGGGTTATGAACAAATGATGACATGAGGAAAGCAGCATTTATAAAGACTGGATGTCTGGAAACAATGGGCAGTAAAGACCAGAAGGGTGAGAAACTGAGTAGATAAAGCCTAGTTAAGAGGGAAGTGTGTTGCTTTCATTTAGTGTGAAGATGTAAAAGTTCAATCCTAATTCACAGCTGTACTTACAGTTTCTCATAGCACTATGAGTTTTTCTTGATAAATTGTCTGAAGCAGTCATCTGAAACACCAACATTAAACTTAGGTTTTAAGATTATAGGCACAAAGGTCTCTGTGTTAATCATTTCCAAACGAGAACAAAAAAATATTTGTTGAGTCAATAACAACACTGCCATCAACAACAAAGAAAGTTGCCAAAGATGGTTAAGAAACATCTTTATACGAGTATGCCCATTAGAATGGCTAAAATGAAACAAACAATACCAGGTGCCGGTGAGGATACAGAGCAACTGGAACTCTCATAGATTTCTTTCGATAACAATGTAAAATGGTGCAGCCACTATGGAAAAGAGTTTGGCAGTTTCTTACAAACATATACTTCCATATAATCCAACAAACCACTCCTAGGTATTTATCAGAGTGAAATGAAAACCTACGTTCATACAGGTAAAAAAAACAAAAACAAAAAAACCTGCATGCATTTTTACTCGTAATCACCAAATATCCCTAAGTTGGAGAACAGATCAACAAAAGGTAGTACAGCCATACAATGATATACCACTCAGCAGTTAAGAGGAACAAAACTATTGACAAACTCAACCAATGAGTGAATTTCAAATGTTTTATACCAAGTGAAAGAAGCTAGACTCAAAAGATTACACACTGTATGATTCCATTTACATGACATTCTGGATAGGGCAAAACAGATTAGTGTTTGTCAGGTGTTAAGGTGAGGGGAAGATTTGATTGCAAAGAGACAGCATGAACGAATATTGGAGTGGGGGTGTTGAAATTGTTCTGTGCCTTAGTTGCAATGCTTCTATGACTATTCATTTGCCAAATCTCACAGAACTGTACACCAAAAAAGCGAATTTTCCCCTGTGTAAATTAAAAATAAATTTTAAAGTAGAAAATAAATCTCCTACAACTAAGTATGGGGAGAAGCTTCACATTTCTCATATGTTATAAACCACTGCAACATCATTTCACAGAGCACCATCTACAAACAAAATAATGCAACTGAGTATTTAAACCACAAACCAGGCTATCATTTTTCAAAAATTATATACAAGGCATAAAAACTTGCTTATTAAAAGCATAAGTGGTTGACCAGAGTGTTGTTTACCACCTCTGCATAGATGTAAAATGCTTATAGATTTTTATACCTTTCATGAATAAAATGGGGTAAATTAATGCAACATTACCTTTCTAGGAGAAGCTGTCAAACTTTGCACTTTTTGGCCAAAAGGGAATTTGTTACTTCCTATTATGTTAAATTTGGTACTAAAGCCTGGATGAACCATCCCAAATGGGCTATTTACTATGATAAATACTGTTTCCTAACAAGAGGAAAAGAGGTGGCCTGGGAAGATAACTGCTGGGATTTTAATGTACTTTTCTGAAACACTCTGACACACTCTGCTAGAGAGAATAATTTAGTATCAACCAGAATTCAGCCTCCAAATTCCATTTCCTAGAAAAGACCAGCAAAAATCAAATGCAATTTAATTAACCAAACACGTATTAAGCATTTTCTACATGCCAAGCACTGCGCTAGGCACTAGGGGAACAGAGTTGAAACAGAACACAATATTTGCCTTTAGGCACTCCACCAGCTAGCAGGAGAGAGAGACATATAAACACATGATATACTTCAGCACAATATGTTAAGTGTAATGAGAGATGTTTGTTCAGGGTACAGGGATGATCAGAGGAAAATGATTAATTGTCTGAGTATCTAACAAAAAGGATATTAGCCAGATCCCAGAATCTCCTAAAATCTACCTTCTATAATGACTGTAATGCCAACAGGGATAAACGGAAAGCTGCATGATTGGAAGAGACCATTCCTTAATATTTATCGTGACACACACATACCCCATTACAGTGTTTTGAGAACACTGATTATGGGATATCTGTACTGATATATCTATCTCCTTGACTGGGGACAATTCTCCAGGTGATGGAATTCCCACAGGGCAAAGGAGTATTACTCTAACAACTACCTTTTCAGGCAAATGGAAAAGTTCTGAGCAGTATTCCTCCCATTGAAACTTAAGATCTCTTTATGCAAAAAGAAGTCCTCTTACAGCTTGTCATGGATTGAATTGTGTCCCCCAAAAATATCTGTCAACTTGGCTGGGTCATGATTCCCAGTACTGTATGATTGTGTAATCTGATGTGATTTCCTTACGTGTTGTAAACTCTATCACTATATGTGATCTCCTTATGTGTTGTAAATTCTATCACCGTGATGAGGTTATACTGATGAGGTTTACAAGATTGGATAGTGTCTTAATCCAATCTCTTTTGAGATATAAAAGAGAGAAGCGAGCAGAGACACATGGGAACCTCACACCACCAAGAAAGCAGTGCCAGGAGCAGAGTGCATCCTTTGGACCTGAGGTTCCTGTGCTGAGATGCTCCCAGACCAAGGGAAGACTGATGCATCACAAGGACCTTCCTCCAGAGCCGACAGAAGGAGAAAGCCTTCTCCTAGAGCTGATACCCTGAATTTGGACTTGTAGCCTACTGGACTATGAGAGAATAAATTTCTTTTGTTAAAAGCCATCCACCTGTGGCACTTCTGTTGAAGCAGCACTAGATGACTAAGACACAGCTCATGCCAAGTCCCTGCAAGCTAAACATCCTATTCAAAGTTAAAAAATAGAAAGACATGAAAGACCCATTTGCTCTGTGTGTTAGTTGTGGTCATAACTAATACGTAATTGCAATTCACTGTTTCTACTACAGCTGACTGTCTCACATGGTCTTACCCTGCCTTAAACAAATAAGGCGCATTATGAAATTACAGGAAAACTCTTACCATTTCCTTTGCCTTCAAGTCCTTTCCTGAAACTACCATCCTAACAGAGAACAACCCAGTGGCACATTCCTTCTTCCCTCCTGTCTGTTCTACCCATCAAAGGTATTAATGCCAAGTGTGGAATGAAATCATCTGAAAGCATTAAAAACAAAACAGTGGGAGGAAACACAATTGCCACATATTTGAGGGGCAGCACTACGTTTTGGAAATGGGAAAGGTTTTATAGTTAGGTAATGTAGGTTTAGATCCTGCCTCTGCCACCTACTAGCTCTACAGTTTTAGGCAACTTACTACATCTTTCTGAACGCTAGTGTCCTCATCTGAAAAACATAGATAAAGTGCATGGCTATTCTTAGGATCAGCTGCCATGCAGGAGAGATTCTCAAGCTTGCTGCAGGCCAGACCCCAAGCCCCACAACCAGATATCTGTTTGCACTGGCCTAGGGTAGGGCCTGGACCCAAAATTTTTTTTAAAAAAAGCTCCTCCAAGGAATTTTTCTGTGCAAAAGGGTTGACAACCACTGTGCTACAGTATTTGATAGAAGTCCCCAAACTTTAACTCAGTGCAACATGTAGCAATTTATTTTTGTGCTTAAAAAGTGCCATCGAACTCACCCTGTTATGCAAGTTGCAGGTACTGAGAAAGTTTTAGTTTACCAATAGCTAAATTTGGTATTTATCTATATTGTCTCACTTGACAAGCAAATCATCTCCATCATCAACCAGGAGAACTGTTCTATGGAACTCACCATATAGCTGAGAAAAAACGACATATACATTAAATGATTAAAGTCAATGAGTATGTGCCAAAAATAAAACGGTTTCAGAGATGAGATAAACTGCATGCTGCTTGAAATCAGGTACCGTGATTTTTTTTCTTATTTATATTCCTAGCATCAAGTACAGTACATTGAACTCATTCAGGTAAATGAATAAGTGAATGTGTGGCTGAATACAGGAATGAATGAATGAGATGCTTTCTACAGGAGCTTACCGAGAGAATTGTTTCAAAGACTAGCTTATAAGGGAAGGTATTTTTATTGGAAAAATTAGTCTCAATCTCCTGTCCACCAATGGGGCTACCATAGTGAGCCTATAATAGAGTAACCTGAACTTCAGTTTTGAAGGAAAAATTAAGCAGCCCTTGTACAAACGGTTAAGTGCTAGACTCCCAATCAAAAGGTTGAAGGTTCAAATCCACCTGGGGCGCCTCACCTATTCTATGCTTCCATTCTTGGCCTTAATCCTGACTCTCCTCCAATCTTGTTACAATAACAACCAAACATTTCATCATTATTAGGAACTTTGCAAAAATCTTTCTCTCTGAGCATGGTATACCTGCTGAATTGCTAATGAATGCACAGTGTAAACCAAAGAAGAAAAAGGACATGGGTCTACACAGCTGGATTGGCCAATGGGCCTGGGAGATGAATGGATCCACTGCCTACATCATCTCACACTCTCCAAAATAACCTTACATGGTTGCTGCAGAACTTAAAGAAAATGTATTGCCGTGTTTATTCTTTTAACATCTTTTTTCTGAGAACCTAGCAACTAAAGTGATAAGTGCCTTCAAACTTGCAGGGATAAATGCTGCAAAAATCTAGGCTGAATTACCCATTCGTATGCTTGGAGCCTGAATTATTCATTTACATTTTTTTTATTTTTTAAAGAGGAGAATAAATGAAACTAAAAAGAGAGAAGATACTAAAAAAATCTCAATGCTGTAGATTTAAAGGTTTTTCAGGTGATAGGAAGCCAAAAGGCTCTTTCAGCAATAAACAATAGATTTATTCCACAATCTGATTAATATTCACCAACTAAGTTACTTACAAAACAAAACAATGCATCTCCGGACTGCAACTGTATCCAAGCAAAAGTATGCATACTAATAAGCGAGAAATCTTACAAAATTAGGCTAGAAAAAGTATGTACAGCAAAAAAAAAATGTATTGTTTTTCTTCAAAACTGTAGTGACATATTAAGAACAATGTGTGGGTCCCCTTTAACTGTTGTTTTTATAATAAAACAAACGTTTAAATTAAGGTGACAACGTGAGCTTCCCGTGAGACCACTGCTAACAACAGCCTGGGGTATCAATTTCTCATCTGAAAAGAAATGAAGTGTTCCTGTACCTCTGTGCGAATGATTATACAATACCTTGCAAATTCTAGACCCATTAACCTACTATGAAAATTCTTCTAGCCCTTCCAAATTAATATCCAGTTATTCTCCAAATGATATCCTAAGACTAATATTGATTTATTTTATTCCTTTTTTATTAACAGTAACAAACAGCAGCTTGTCTAACTATGTATATAACTAAGATAAAGATCTATCTTAGTTATCTAATGCTGATGTCACAGAAATAACCACAAGTGGATGGCTTTAACAAACAGAAATTTATTTTCTCTGTTTAGGAAACTAGAAGTCCCAATTCAGAGCACTGGCTCTAGGGGAAGGCTTTCTCTGTCAGCTCTGGAGGAAGATCCTTGTCTCTTCAGCTTCTGCTTCCTGGTTCCTTGGAGACCTCCAAGTGTCTTAGTACCTATCCTTCCCCATCTCTGCTTGCTAGCTTGCATTTAATCTCTGGTACCTCAGAACAGATTGACTCAACTCAAGATACACCCTACATTAATCCTGCCTCATTAACAAAACAAAGACAACCCATCCCCAAATGGGATTATAACCATGGGCATAGAGGTTAGGATTTACAACACATATTTTGTGGGGGACAGAATTCAATCCATAACACACACATACACATATGCAGTGATGTTATGCATTGTATTATTCTATGTAATGGCTAAAGATTAAAAACAATTAAAATGCCCATTAATAAAGGACTGGTGAAATAAATTTTGGTACACCTATATAATTGAATACTATGAAGTTGTTACAAAAAAGAATACAGAAGGTCTCTATGCACTGACGTAGAAAAATTTCCAACTTACAACGTTAAGGGAAAAAAGCAAGTTACGTGAGAGTTGTACAGTTGCTACCTTCCTGTAAAATGATAGGGTAATAAGAATCTATATGTATGTATAAACGATCTCTAATATTTCCTTCTAACTATAGAATAGGGATTGATAAAATTTTTCTGTAAAGGGCCAGATAATAAATATTTCAGGCTTTGTTGGCCATATGGTTTCTGTCACGATTATTCAACTCTGCTGTTGCAGCACAGAAGCAACACAGACAATAAGTAAGCAAGTGGGCATGGCTGTGTTCCGATACAATTTTATTGACAAAAACAGGAAGAAAGCCAAATTTGGCACAAGAGCTTTAATTTGCCAACCCCTGCTCCAGAATTTTATGCTTCTCTAATCATCCATCAGTTAAACATTGAAAGGTATATAAGGCTGCCATCTTAAAAAATATAAATTACATAAAAGAATAAATAAATATTAATTGACTTTTCCATAAGTAATATAGTTTTTGTTTTTTGTTTTTTAATTATCATCCATCAGATTTACTTTTTTTACACTGGGTGGCCCAAGAATGCATCTCTAGTCAGATGACTAAAATTTTTTTTTCATTAAAGTAAAAAATCCCTCATGATAGAATACTAAATATTCAAATTATGTAGCTCATCTCATTTTATAAATATGTATCCCTTAAGAACACAATTCTTAAAAGTACATACTTATTAGACAAACTAATGATACCACTTCAAGAAACACATGTCCCTGAGACATACTTAACTCCCATGCACTAAATATTATTCTTTACCCTGCCCAATTATTAAAGTGATTTTGGTGTATACTTGGGATTTCCATGATTGTGAGAAGAGCACAAGAAACATCAGAAGACCTGATTCCTATTTCTAGCTCTTCATCTACTGATGAAGATCAAAGACCATAGCCTTCAGTATGGATTACACCTCAGCATAAAGAAAACAAAAATCTTTACAACTGGACCAATAAGCAACATCATGATAAACAGAGCAGAAGATTGAAGTTGCCAAGGATTTCATTTTACTTGGATCCACAATCAATACCCATGGAGGCAGCAGTTAAGAAATCAAATGACACATTGCATTGGACAAATCTGCAGCAAAAGACCTCTTTAAAGTGTTGAAAGGCTAAGATGTCACCTTGAGGACTACAGTGTACCTAACCCAAGCCATGGTGTTTTCAATCACCTCATATGCATGCAAAAGCTGGACAATGAATAAGGAAGATCGAAGAAGAATTAATGCCTTTGAATTGTGGTGCTGTCATAGAATACTTAATATATCATGGATTGCCAAAAGAACAAACAAATCTGTCTTGGAAGAAGTATAACCAGGATGCTCCTTAGAAGCAAGGATGGTGAGACTACATCTTACATACTTTGGACATGTTATCAGAAGGGATCAGTCCCTGGAGAAGGACATCATGCTTGGTAAAGTAGAGGGTCAGCAAAGAAGAGGAAGATCCTCAACAAGATGGAGTGACACAGTGACTGCAACAATGGGCTCAAGCATAACGATTGTGAGGATGGCGCAGGACCAGGCAGTGTTTTGTTCTGTTGTACATAGGGTCACTATGAGTTGCAACCAACTCGATGGCACTTAACAATAACAACAATCATTTACTAGCTGTGTGACCAGTTTCTTTGTGGTAAAACAGAGGAATTGGACTAGATGATGCCTACTCTTCCTCTACTAATATTTGGCAATATCTGGAGACATTTTTGACTGTCACACCTGGGGAGTGCTATTGTCATCTAGTAAGTACAGGCTAGGAATGCTGCTAAAATCCTACAATACACAGAA
Organism: Trichechus manatus latirostris; assembly: GCF_000243295.1. Lineage (NCBI taxonomy): Eukaryota > Metazoa > Chordata > Mammalia > Sirenia > Trichechidae > Trichechus > Trichechus manatus. The sequence continues at coordinate 3,050,980 of NW_004444099.1, read as the reverse complement.
CAGTCCTCAATAAAGAATTATCCAGTAATAAATGTCAATAACACCATAGCTGAGAAAAACTGTTCTAATGAAAAGGATACTTCTCTATTTCATTGTATGAGGACATCATCTATTATATATTAATTAGGAATGCTTTGGGCTAACGAAGGATTAAACAAATAGTAGATTGTTTTTCTCAGAACCAATCCATAAGGGTGGCTGCCCACACAAGAAAAGCATCAAATGCTGATAGCCTTGAGGTAAAAAGATGGCTGCTATGGATCCAGGCATCACCATCACATTCAAGGAAGAAGAGGGGAAGGGGAAGAAAGCAGCATATTTTTACCTTTTATCAGGAAAGCAAGACTTAACATCTCAGTGGGAAGAAATACCTTCAAGGGAGATTAGGAAAGCCATTTGGTCCAAACTACCTGCAAGGGAGGCTGGGAAAGTAAGCACTTATCTGTCCCAGGCTCTCCATAGTGGAGGTTAGCAAGAGAGGAGGGGATTGGAAATTGATCTTAGATTAAACACTTGTCTTAGGCTGGGTTTGCTGGAGAAGCAAAACCAGTGAAGTGAATATATATATATATAGAGAGAGAGAGAGAGAGAGAGAGTGAGAGAGATTTACCTCAAGGAAATGGCTCACGTGGTTGTCGAGGCTGGCAAGTTCCAATTCCACACCAGAGTAGCACACTCAAGTGAGGGATATGTTGCCTCCAAAATCCAGAGGCCCACCAGCCATCGTATCTCCTTTTTAGTTGTTGGAGAAGCCAAACGCAATAATTTACCCTTCACTTTAGAAGGAATATCTCGATATGCCCCACACCACTGGACCCCTAGAAATTTCACTGAGGTGGAAGGTGCTTGAATTTTTTTCAGATTAATTTCCCACCCTCTAGCATACAAATGTTTTACCAATTAGTCCAGAGTCACTGACACTTCTTACTAGGTCCCATCAGCATAATGTAATGGACCAATGTGATGTCTTATGGAAGGGAAAGGTGATCAAGGTCCCTGAGGACTAAATTATGACACAGGGCTAGAGTACTGATATACCCTAAGGTAGGACAGTGAAGGTATATTGCTGGCCTTGCCAGCTGAAGCTAAACTGCTTCTGGTGATCCTTCGAAACTGGAATCGAGAAAAAGGCATTGGCCAGATCAGTAGCTGCATACCGGGTACCAGGAGATGTATTAATTTGCTCAAGCAATGAAACCACATCTGGAACAGCAGCTGCAATTGTAGTCACCACCTGGTTAAGTTTTCAATAATCCACTGTCATTATCCAAGATCCATCTGTTTTTCACACACACCAAACAGGCAAGTTGAATGGGGATGTGGTGGGAATCATCACCCCTGCATCCTTCAAGTCCTTGATGGTGGAAGTAATCTCTGAAATCCCCCCAGGAATGCAGTATTGCTTTTGGTTTACTATTTTCCTAGGGAGGGGAAGTTCTAATGGCTTCTGCTTGGCTTTTCCTACCATAATAGCACTTACTTCACTTATCAGGGATTCAATGTGGGGGTTCCACCAGTTGCTGAGTATACCTATTACAACTGTGCATTCTGAACTGGGAAAATCACTACAGGATGGATTCAGGGACCCACTTAACCCACTGTAAGACAAACCTGAGCCAAGACTCCATTAGCAACCTGACCTCCATATGCCCCAACTCTAACTGGTGGGCCACAGTGACATTTTGGATCTCCCAGAATTAGTGTCAGTTCAGAGCCACTATCCAGTAATCCCCCAAAAGTCTGATTATTTCCTTTTCCCCAATGAACAGTCACTCACAAAAAAGGCCATAGATCCCTTTGGGGAAGGCTGGAAGAAAGATTAACAGTATACAATCTTGGCAGTGTAGTGGGGTCCTTCCGCAAGGGGACATGGCCTCCCCTTCATTCAAGTGGTTGTAGATCTGTAAACTGGCTCAAGTCTGGGAATTGATTGAGGGGCTGTGACTATATTCTGTGATTCAAGTTAGACTGCCATTCACTTGACCTAGAATTCTTCTGCTTGTATAGATCAAGTAAATATTTAGTAGATTTCCCATCTATTTCACTCCTAGGGACACTATGATTAAGCAGCCAATGCCATAAGTCCATATGAGTCAGACTATTCTGAATACTGCTTTGACTCTGCTGTCCATTACGGTAACCATGCCCATCTTCTCTGTGTTGATTAAGTGCCATTACTTGGCCCCTACCACCATGGGGTCCAATCTGCCCCATTGTAGTTAGGTATCTTAATTCACTTAGGGAAGTTCCCACTGTCAAATCTGACTTACATAAAATAGTAATCACAGCAGTCTTCAAAGATGTTGGGCCTCCTTTCATAAACTTGTTCCTCAACATGGTAGTAAAAGGTGGGTCCTGTGGGCACTCTATGTATGGTCTGTGGGTTTAACCTGATAAATCTACTCTAACACGCCAATTTCTCTAAGCCTTTGGATATTTTCTTCTACAGTATACTAAGGCAGGTCTGGTACTTCAGCTTGATTTAGTGTAGGCCACTGCAGTGAACCAACAAAATAAACCAGTAGATTCCTTCCTAATCTCTCAAGATGAAACACTGAATGAAGAATCTGTGCTTAGTGAGCCCATATCAATAAACTCAAACACCCAACTTTATGTTCCTTGTACTATTATCCCACACCCTTAACAGCCATTCCCACACATATTCCCCAGATTTCTGTTTATACATAGTAGAAAAGTCAAGCCATTCGTTCAGAGCGTAGCATACCTTCTACTGGGTCACACTTTGTACTTCACCTTTCGGGGATAGCTGGGACTTAAGTCTAGTTATAGGTCTAGAAGAAAAAAATGGGTGATGGAATGTGTTCTGAGGACATTCAGCAATGTCTTATAAGACACTTGCCTCTGGTGATGCCCCAGGCAATGACTCAGACACCTTCCCAGGTGACAACTCAGACGCTGACCCAGGTGATATCTTAGACAAAGTCTCTTAAGACAAAGCTGGGTTAATCTCATCAGATGGGGATGGAGAGGCTAATGGTTTTACTGGGGAGGGTGGCTTAGCAGACAAAGATGGAGTAATCTATTTAGATGGGAGTGAGAGCTGGTTCTGTTGGCAGGAGTGATTCAATAGAATTTAGGAGCTCAGCGCTCCCAGCTTCCTGATTATCTATCTATATGTCCCCATCCTAAGTTTCAGGATCCCATTTCTTCCCAATCTATGCCCTGACTTTAACTTCAGACACCATTTGAGGTTGGGAATTCAACTGATGTTGTAATTCAGCCACTCCTATGATAAGACTCCGGGTTTGGTTTTCAGCAATATCAACTCTATTACTACAAGAAATGAGACTTTCTTTCAGGGCAAAAGTGGCAACTTTGAGGTTGTTTACGTGGCACTTGAGCTATGACTCTGAAGCTCTAAGCTCATCTCTTTCTTTTATCACTTTGTCTAGCTTAAATATGACCAACCAACAAGACTCCTTATACTTCTCATTCTGACAGAATTGTAGAAAAGTATCAAACATGCTATCACCCAGAACCTTGCTTCTCACTTCATCTATTGGTGGTGATATTTTGTGTATTTCTATTGCCACCTCACACCATGGATTATCAGTGTTCTCTTCACTACTGGAAGCAGAGTCATCAACATCTCTAAGACCATCCAGACTTGAAAACCAATTTAGAAAACTCATTCTTACAATTTTGTTTCTCTGGAACCACTCTCAGTACAAAATGTCTTAGCCTGGGTTCTGCAGAGAAGCAAAAACACTGAAGGATATATATATGTATGTATATATATATAGAAAGAGAGAGAGAGAGATTTATTTCAAGGAAATGGCTCATGCAGTTGTAGAGGCTGGCAAGTCTCAAATCCATGCATCAGGTGTCAGGCATCAGGCTGGAGGCTTCTCCTCACTCAGATAGCTGCAGGTGAGAAACCCAAGATCAGCAGGTCAGATGGCAGGCTGCTGGTTCATGGACTGTGGAGGCTGACAAATCCAAGACTGGGAGGCAGTACAGCAGGCTACTGGTTCAAGTCCCAAGAAGCAGAGGTCAGATAATGATGAGCCAGATGTAGGATCCAGAGCAAGCAAAAGCCAGAAAGCTTTACCAAAACATCCATATATTTAGGATGCAGGTCACACTCCCAAAGAAACTCTCCTTATAACTGATTGGCTGATCACATCATGGAAGTGATTACATTATATCACAAAATGGAGGATAACTACATCATTACATAACTGCCTAACTACGTCATTATATAACTTCCAAACCACTGAAATTCATGGCCCAGACAAGGTGACACACAACTTTAACCACCACAACACTTAATAGGGCCAACCCTATGAGTTAATATCCTCTCACACAAATTAAGATGTTTAATAATAAGCAGAAGATCAATCCCATCAGACAGCTGTTTCCTGGGATTTCTTCCTTGGTAGAGATGAAAGAATAGGTGCATAAGGACTCAAAACCTAATTCATACAGCTCACAAGGTACTCTGTAGCCAACATTATTTACAAAGTGGAGCTCACTTGCTTCATTGACCCACTGGTCATACATTCTGCTTTACCCTATACTTATGGTTAGATATTAAGTTAGGGAGTAAACAAGAGAAACTGGTAAGCCTAGTAGCACTCTTTCATCACAGAGTGAGAGACAAACTAAAAAACTATTGATCATAGACTTGCATAGTGAAAATCTGGGAAATCCTCCATAGGGAACACTTAAGAAAGTAGTTTAATTATAGAGAACAATCTCAGTTACTGGCAGGAAAAGTCATTCCTAACTAACTCGCCAGGATCCTTCAAAGATGTTACAGCCTGGATAAGGAAAATTCAATATATGTCAAAACTCAGACATATATGTGAGAGCCCACAGGTATCATGCCTTTTGAATCTGTACAGAGCCGTCCGAACTGGTGGTATAAATTCAAGACTCTTTGACTTACATTTAAAATGAAACAGGCATGTTTGCAATCCCATGCACAGATAAAGGAGTCCTCTTCCTCTAGGGAAGTACATATCCTAACCAGTCTAGCATACTTTAATTTGGATTCCTGTTTGGTACATAAACAATGTGGACCCTGCCGAACTTTATATAAGCCCCAGTAGATGTAATACATTCAGATTTTCAAATGGTTCTAAAAAGATTCAATCTCTAAGATGTCTGCTGAAAAGAAAAACTTATGAACTAGAGGGTAAAATGTGTGTATAAAAGCAAGTAGAGAGAGGGAAAAAGGTATCTACTAAGAAGGAGATAATGAGAAGCTAGCAAGAGGGAAATCTGTCTTAGTAGGAAAGAGCTGGGACTAGCAGAAGCCTCCCAGGTCTTCTCAGTTTACCATGTCTAGAAGAAAATGCTATACCAAAAACCAACCCGCTGCCGTCAAGTCGATTCTGACTCATAGCAATCCTATAGTCAAAGTAACTTCATATTATAAACTTGACTTTCTAATCTTAATACTCTCCAGATAAAATTTTCTTTAGGATGACGTTCAAGAATTTATTAAAAGTTCTAAAAAATTTGGTATAAATTATTTCCAAATATCTGAAGGCTGCTTAAAATAGAGGTTCAGATTTTTGGTTCAAATTATTCTCTTTCCACAAAAATGGCTTCTTTTAGATTATTTTATGCTTTTTAAAATGTATTTAGTTATTACCACAGTAAGTAACACATAAGGGCAATTTATTTGGGGTATTTTGGAACTTGGATAGGTCACTGAGCAATTATGAGATACATTTCAAATAATGGGCACCTGATGCATTTCTATTGTCATTCATCATATTCAACTGTCATTTGTCACAATGACAATACAGTGCTTCTTCACTAAATTTATGCATCTAATTCTGCATCAATTATATAAAACAGGCCTAAAAATCTATGTCAAGTTCTTCTAAATATAATATTTGACCTTTTATGGAAAATGATCACTACGTAAATTGATCACTACGTAAATTTTAAATTATTTATCAAATACGTTTAAAATTACAGTATAAATTACTATAAAGTCACATTATAGTATAATTCTGTTTTTCTTCTGTTCTTTTTTTAATAACCAGTCAAAGGCCACACTGTATAGTGAAAAGAGCACAGAACTGAGAGTCAGAATGCGTTTCAGTTCTAGTTCCCAGCGTGTTGGGCAAGCTCCACACCCTTCAGCCTGTTTCATCATCTGTAAAATGGAGATAATACAACCTGCCTTTCCTATCTCACAGGGCTACTGTGATAATTATGTGTTACGATACTCATGAAAGTGTTTACAAACCAAAAAGCATCATACAAAGATATTATTAATATGATTAAATACAAACAAGAATATGGCATGCAACCATTGGTAGAAAAAAAAAGAACTAAAAATATTTAGAAAGCAACATGTGAACATGATGATCAACCAGTGAACATAAAAGAAAACAGCACTCTAAATTCTACCAAAAGCAAGTAATCTGTCATTATATAAACTACATAAACGATGTCTTACATTGAAACTAACATTAACAGTCCCCCTACCCCCATTGCCGTCAGGTCTATTCCAACTTATAGCAACCTTATAGGACAGAGTAGAACTGTCCCATGTGATTTCCAAGGAGCAGCTGGTGGATTCTAACTGCCAACCTTTTGGTTAACAGCCGAGCTCTTAACCACTACGCCACAAGGGCCCCAACATTAATAGAAACAGTTAATAATGTCCACTGATAGCATAGTATCCTGAAAAATATCTAGAATCATATGCCATATATGATTGTAAAAAGCAAAGAACTGTCTCTGAGAGGGTGGGAAATAAATTCAATGTCTGCCAACATTCTGGAGTCAAGAACACCTCTTGCTAATCCATAAAGATTCTAGGAAAACCCAGAAAGGCAGGAGGGATTGTCCAGAAAGATGAACACCACCAGGTGGGACAAGACAGGCTAGACAAGGTGAATCTTCTGGTCACGCAGGGGGTCTGTCCAGAGAGCTATTAATTCAAAAAGGGACATCAAAGGACCCGTCTCCAGGAAGAGATCCAAATTCAAAGGCAGCTGCCTAGCTTAGGCAGAAGTGAAAACCCAAGAATACAAGCAGAAAGAGAAAAAGGCTCAGGGGCCAGGAGACTTGTTCACATGGAATAAGGAATGATGTTCGTGGATGGATGGAGGCCACCAATGTGAAGAGGAAATCATCTCTCTGTCCTAACTTTATAGTCTCCCAAAGTGTGAGCAGGTATGTATGGTATGGATCTCTGCTCAAGGAACAGCAAAGATGCCTGAAACTCCTAACAATAGCAGGGCAAATAAATACTCAATCCCCTTCCCTTCACCCACACCAAATATAACCCATCCCAGGTCTGCATCCAGCGGAACCTGGGCCAGGCCTCATCATAGTGCCAAGGGAAGTCACACTGATAATTCAGAAGCACTGAAAAAGATACCCACCTGCCAGCTCAGAGGTCATGGTCTTTACAGAAAACACAAATGCAAGCCTATTTTCTTTTGGGCTTCTTTACATGCAGCTTTTCAGTTTATAAACACTTCCTGGGGATTCCATCATTGAAGACTTCCATCAAGAAGTCTGCAGCTCTGTTAAATCCCCATTCTCAAGGAGATAAGTAAAACTGCCACTCCTTCCATCCCACCCTCTTTTTGTCCCTGCAGCTCCAAGCCCCAGTCTTTCCCTCAAGAGTTGTTTAGTGAGCATCCACCTACCCACTGTACTCCCACTAGCGAGCGAGAAGAAGGTAGGCACTCAATAGAGGTGACAGCAGATTTCACATTTCAATTGTAAAATGAAAAGCATGTAATCTCCAGCAATATATAAAATCAAAACCTACTTCTCCCAAAGGAAAAGCAGGCAACAGGTTCAGATGTTAAAGGCTCTTGGTCATTTTTTAATAGAGTTAATATATGACAGGGGTAAACTCAATACAAGCCACCTGATTACACACCCAATTAAACAAGACTTAGAGTATAGTAAGGCAAAAATCCTAAATCCTGAGTGAAGCACAGAATTAATCTGCAGAGCAAACAAAATACTATAATAACAGAGGCAATATGTCAATGATCAAATTAACCTGACTTACATATAGAAATCAAAAAAACAAACCTGTTACAGTCAAAGTCAACTTTGACTCATAGTGACCCTATAGGACAGAGCAGAACTGCCCCAAAGGGTTTCCAAGGAGCAGCTGGTGGATTCGAACTGCCAACCTTTTGGTTAGCAGCCTGAGCTCTTAACAACTTCACCACCCGGGCTCTGATTTACTAATAAGACAATATTATTTTGTATCAGGCTGAAGATGAAACGGTAAGAATCTGAAAGGTCTTAGGAACTGGTTTCTAAAAGATTATATTTTCATTCAAAATAGGCCGGATACGTTCTCATGTCTAAGAAAGTCTAAGGTACAATGTGAGCAATATGGATTTCTTCAGTCTACTTAAAGATTCAGAAAAGACAGAATATCCTATAACCTCTGAAATAGGAATGAAAATGAAAGTCAAGTAAAATCTTTTCACAAAAGATTATGCAATGAATAAAATAATATGGCTGGGTATTAACTATAATCTTCCAAGAGGCCAGGCTGCATAGGTGGTCCCTCTCATGGGCTACATGTAAAAGTTAATTCAACAAATATCCATCAAGTTAATACCTAAAATACCTTGGTATACGGGTGGGGGGAGAATATGGTATGACCCCTGCCATGCTCATGAAATATTAAAAGATAAATATTATTTTATAACTAAGGGAAAGTTTAATACACTCAAGTGTCTAAATGAATGGTATATATGTTATACCCACAGGTATTTCAATAGTTACTAGTAAGTGCCAAGGGTAAACAGGAAAATGAAGATAGTTTGGGATACATGAAAAGGGCTTCATGGAGAATTAGAGGCCAGAAACTGGTCTTAGAGAACTGGGAGGATTTGGGTAGGAAATGGGAAAGCAACTACTATAACAAGAACCATTTTCTCATTTCCAATCTTGGAGGGAAATTTTTAAGAGGCTGCATCCATGTTTATACTTCTTTTTTCCTCTGTGACTTCTCAGAGACTCAAGTGGGTTAGCACAGGTCACTAAGAGGAATCATACTGAGAACCAGAATCATAACAACTCAGAGTTTTGAGGAACCAAGTAACAAATCTATTAACCTGCCCCCAAGCCCTATTACCGAGAGACTGATGAGTTTCTCTCCTCTGTCTGAATACCTCCTAGAACAAAGAACTCACTATTTCATGAAGCAATTAATTCCTTGCCCTGTTTCAGAATATCGCACAGATATGAAATTGGAGATCTCTAAAGTATTTTAAGTATTCAGACCAGTATTTCAATTTTCTGTCCATATAAACACTGAAAATTTGAGAGAAAACGTTCGCATAATAGAATGAGAGACTCTCATATAATTTTTAGATTTCAAAGCTAGACAATCTATAAGGGGACTAATGCCCACATTTGCCTAGGGTCACAAAGCAATTCAGTGACAGAACCTAATCTAGAAATTTAGTCTCCTGCTTCTTAAGATTTTTCTAGTATGCATTACTGTCTGACATACTCTACACCAAAGGACTCTATTTTGTGTTCTGTGTCAAGAACTAGATGCTTTGTTTTGCAGCTGTCTGAAAATTAAAAAAAAAAAAAAGAATTTTAATAATCTCTTGAGATATCTTCCCTTCCTCTATACATTGTAATTCTTTCTAATAAAGCAAGATCAACAGCTACTTTACGCAGCTCTAAAAATTGTAAGAGGTTAATTAGAAGAGCTGACACAAAGCTTTAGCTAAATATATCACCCCCTCCACACGCCACAACAGTCCCGTTAGCCATGCACTTTTTGCCCATGGAAATCACATATGCAATATGCACAGAAAGATTCTACAAATTCATCATTCCTATATAAGCACTTTCAAAGGAGAAACTACAGGCTTTGGGTGCTTTCTAGAACAGGAGACATTCAGAAATAGTGTCTTTAACCCTTTTCACCATGTGAAGCTCTGTCCATCAATTATTGCCCTAATGCCTATTTTCTTTTGTTTTTTTTTCCTTCAATTTTGTTTTTTCTTGGTGGGATCAACTGGAACAATATCAGTATCCAGATGTGACCTTATGCACCCATCTTTATGTGTTCAGTGGAAGTTTCTTGCTGACTACTTTGACACTTAAAATTACCACATTAGTTTACCTAAATAAACAATATCCAGTGACAATTAGATCATCAAAAAGCCTTTGGGCACAGTTGTTCCACTGACAGTTCATAAGAAGCCAATACTCGTTTCTTTCATACCAACTTTTTAATTAGTTTAAACATAGCTAAGAAATGGAGTTTTTGCCAGCCATCCGTTTCTCAAGTATTCCAGGATATTTTGTTTAGTTAATTCTTGAAATGTCTACTAAAAATAGTGCATTAATTTCCATAATCAAAGGATCTCTGCCAATATGGAACCCAAAGTACTGAATCTGCTAGTCATAGCATTCGTGTGGCACTCTAAAGAATTTTTTAATGAAATTGTATTTATTTTATTTATAATTCATTCCATCATTCTCAAAAAAAAAAAAGATTTAAAGCAATGCATAGCACATATAAAAAAATAAGTAGATTAAAATAAGAATAAACCAAAAATCAACTAATGAAAGTATATGATAAAAATTCTATCAGGAAATCATAGCTTTTAAGAACTACAAAATTAAGCTAGGGGTCTCTGGGTAGCACAAATAGTTAAGTGCTCAACTACCAGCCAGAAAGTTTGTCCATTCAAACCCACCCAGAGGAGCCTTAGAAAACAGCCCTGGCGATCTGCTACAGAAAGGTCACAGCCTTGAAAACCCTACAGAGCACAGTTCTTCTCTAATAGACATGGGGTTGCCATGACTCGAGTGCTTAACTCAATGGCAATAAACAACATTAATTAAGCTCAAGGCTTGGCCAACAGTTTCCTAGCAACATAGTTCTCATCTTCTGCTAAAAGTGGACACATTTTTTTTTTTTTACTATTTATACATTTATGCATATATACCTCCATAAGGAGACAGTGCAGTGTGATGGCAAAAGCATAAACTTTTAATGTCAGTCTTGGAATTGTATTTCTTACTTAGTCTTAATATTAAATTTCTTAACAAATATAATCTCTCTTATTAAAAATTAATTGCCTTAAATTTTTAATGTACTGGATGATTTTCTTAAAATAAGTCTCCAAACAGGAAGTATCATGTTTTCATTCATTTCTTCAGTGGGGAGATGCCAGGCAATATGAACAGTGCTTTATATGCATTATCCTATTTAATGCTCACAATAGTCCTGGGGAGAAAGTACTGTTAAACCCATTTTGTGACTGAAGAAACTAAAGTTCAAGGAGATTTGGTCACACCGATAAGGAGCAGAGTTGGAACTTGAACTAATTTGCTTAATGCAAATTAATATTCTCACCACTACATGATGTGGTCTCATAAAGAGCATTAACTGATCCTTTATTTGGCACCAAAGATTGATTTGAAAGATAGCACAGTCATAATCAAAATGAGAATATGGTCCTTGAATTTTAAGGATTTTACACTCCCAACCTAGAGCTGTTATTGTTAGTTGCCACTGAGTTGATTCCTACACATGGTGACCCCAAGCGTACAGAGTAGAACTGTGCTCCATAGGATTTTCAGGTCTGTGATCTTTCAGTAGCAGATTGCCAGGCCTGTCTTTCAAGGCATCTCTGGGTGGGTTCGAACCACCAACCTTTCAGCTAGTAGTTGAGCACTTAAACCATTTGTACCACCTGGGTAATCCAACCTTGAGACATGCCAGTATATTTGGAGGTTCAATGACTAGATAAACTCAATCAATCAGTAGATAGTTAATGTGTTCCCACTACATGGCAGCAGCATGTAAAGCATTGTGTATGATGAATAAAACAAAAATAAACCATTTCTAACCTTGACCAGTGGTGTTCACTAGAATCTGAGATGTATGTAACATAGAGGTAAAAAATAATCTATAATGTTTTTACCCCTTTCCTCCAGACTACTGGAGAATTTCTGTTTCATCTAATGTGAGACTAGATTTCCTGATTTACCTCTAAGTCAGGATTAATGCTCTTATATAAAGAACCACTAACTGATTCCTTACTATTTGCATCATTAAATTCTACAGAATTAAGATAAATCGGCACTTGTATAAGAAACATTGCCGTTTTACTCCTCGTCATTAATTATATAGTTATATGTCACCTTATACCAGAAAGGATATAGAGTGGTTTATAAGGATGGGTGAAATACAAATTAGCATAAATTAAAAGTTGAGTGAAAGGAAAAAATAAGGGTGAAAACAAAGTGTGCTACACATCACTGGGGCTGGGCCACAAATTTCACTCTTTTCTTTCAAGCAGCCACCCTGAAATGGGAAATTCATCACTTACAGAATTTACAATGGCAAAGGGATTTTTTTTTTCACTGCTTAAGAGAAATACAATTATCCTTGTTATTAAGATGTTTTGGTAATTTCTCTGAAACTTCTTTTAAAAAAAAAATGGGGTGTTGTCTGCTGTGTATATTTTCACCAAAAAAGTGGGGGGGAGCTAATAGACAACTATCCAGGATGACATTCTTTATTTATACAGTATATGCAACAGTATTTTCAGATCTGATTTTTATTGTCCCCAGGATAAAAGATACTGAGTTATATGCTTACAATCATCTGTATCCCCACTATTCACACACATACCACCCTTCGAAGAGAACAGATTGTTTGATAAATTCCCTGGCCCTCCTTCATTACACAGACACAGAGTACCGGGAAAGCAGGAAAACTGAAACCTGAAACAGGTCCCCAAGGCTGGGTTGAACTGCTAAATAAAACCCGGAACCAGAGAGGAAAGAGAAGAAATACAAGAAGCCTGTATGACCTGGGTTAGAGAAAGAACTTTCTGGGCACTTAGAGTGGAATGGACAAAGAAATGTCATAGTCACACTGTATGGGAGATCCTGAAAATGAGAGAGATGAGGAATAAATATGTAAGAAAAGTTTTACTGTGTGCGATGCAATTGTTCCCCTTTGGCTGTTTTAGCAGAAACAGTGGGAAAGATTTAAATTTCCTTTCAATTATTTTGGAAGCCACTTTGTTGTTTATTTGAATGTGAGACGCTACCAAAACAAGGCGATAAGAGGGCTAGCTTTTTGTGGCTTAGAATCTAATGACCTCAGTCTAGAGTACTGGTATCTCCTGTGGTGTCAACCATCTGCCCACTGTCCCACAGTGGACGAGGACTTCTCCATCTGTCCAGAATCACTTCTGCAAAAGTAAGATTTTTTAATATTTTTTAAACCCCAGAAGTTTGTTTTGGTTTTTTGGAAACTACAGAGAACATAATAGGGAAATCTGAACCCAAAAGAGCACTTGCACCAAATCTAATTTTTGAGGTGCCCCAAATTCCTATAGACGCCTGAAATCTTTCAGTGACCATGCATTGCTTAGACTAGTGGTCTTCAGCCTTTTTCACAAACTCTCCTAGGATAAAGCTTCTGTTATCTTTTGATGTGAAAATACATGTGCGTGTAGTTAGAAAACACTACACTGGTTTAAAGGAAAAGGAATCATATACAGGACAATTCTCCCACTCCCTGCTCCTCCTTCCTCCCTCCCCCTTCTCCATCCCATTCTCCTAAACCAAGGTCTGCAAGTGCAACTTGAGTATAAGGAGCTCCAGGCAGCAGCACCACCAGGGCAGGGCAGGGGGCAGGGAACCGCATTCTCACAGAGAGTTCAACAGCTGACGAGGTACCATGGTGCCTAGTGACGGCACATCTAAAGAGTCTCAAAAATAACTTGGAGGGGAGAGCAGAGACACACAGTCATGCAAGTGGGGGCTACAGACCTTTGCAGTTGAGCTTTAATATAAGTGTGACTGCCTGGTGCCCTCAGGTCAGTAACCAAAAATCCAAACCCACTGCCATTGAATTGATTCCGACTCATAGTGACCCTATAGGACAGAGTAGAACTGCCCCATAGAACTTCCAAGGCTGTAAATCTTTATGGAAGCTGACTGCCACATCTTTCTGCTGCGGAGCGGACGGTGAGTTCAAACTGCCAACCTTCTGCTTAAAGGCCGAGCGCTTAACCACTGTGCCACCAGGGCTCCTCCTCAGATCAGTAAAACCAAAACCCAAACACACTGCCATCAGTCAATTCCAGCTCAGAGCGATCCCATAGGGTTTCCAAGGCTGTAAATCTCTACGGAAGCAGATTGCCACATCTTTCTCCCGAAGAGGTTTTGAACTGCCGACCTTTCAGTTAGCAGTCGATCACTTTAACCAGGTCAGTAAGGAGCAATCTAAATCATATACAAAATGGAAATATCACCTGACCTGCTTGTGTCTCCACATTCTAAAGAAGAAATGCATAAAAAGGCACTCTGAAACCGTAATGTGCAACGTAAGTACACGGTAATATTATAACCAACTTCCAAACAAAATTTTTTTTTACTTATAAATAATGTCTAGTGTTTGTTCTAATTCTGAATAACCAAATTGCCACACACTGTTGGCAAGGTGCTTTTTAAAATATATCACTTATTTGGAGGCTCTGAACTAAAGCATTGTGAGCTCTTTTTATATCTAGACATTGAACTTCATTTCATTTATGTACATTCAGCCCTGTTTTCAAGTATTTGGAAATTCTCCTAAGCAGAAATGTTTCTTTCACGTCTCTAGACCCTTCCATCACAGGCAGGTCTCATGCTCTGCACCCCTTCCACATCTGTGTTGTAATATCCCATCTTTCCTACCCTCTCTCCATATGGCAAAACAAGCCTTCCTCACATGCTTTTATCTTAAGATCTGACTTCCATACTTGTTTGAACTGTGCCAAAGGCCTTCATTAAACATCAGCAAAACAGACTGTGACAAAGGATCTCAGAGGAAAATGTGAAAAGGGAGGTAAGAACAGAAGGGATACATTGTCTGACCAAGGCATAGGGAACATCTTAAAATGTTGTAGGGAAAAAATATGAAAAAGACTTATACTTTAATCCCAACAGTCTTGGTATATGTGACAGAAAATGAAAATATAAGAGATTTTACATTTACTCATGACTAAAACACTAAGAAAAATCAAAAAGACAAATGAGGAAACAGTGCTTCATATTTACCAGTTACATTACTGTTACGAACTACTTTAAGGAACACGACCATTGCATTAGCATGAGTTCCAAGTAATATTAATCACAAAACAAACCATAAATTCCTTTTTTATTTGTTCCTTATGTTTAGTCTGATCAAAAACATGTAATATTCTCACAAAAGGTAAGCATTTTCTCAGACCTTGTTCCAAAGGCTCCACCTCACCTACCTATCCGTCTTGAAACTGTCTAAAATTCCGACCTGCAACAGGAAGCCTATTAGCCAAATCAGCATGGGTTGGGGCACTGCTGACAAACAGCAGTTCACATCAATATTGCAAGATATAGAAAAGCTTTCATCAAATGGAAGAGAGTATGGGTATCTGTAAGAGGCATGCTTGCTTTGAAATATGCCCTAGGAAACTAGTCCTAGCTCTACACAGTGCCTGTAATAGAGTTATCCTTTTGCAGGGAAAGAATAATTCTCCAAAAATCTTTGAGTTTCTTTTTTTTTGTTTGTTTGTTTATTGTTGTAGTTTAAGTTAAAGTTTACAGTTCAAGTTAGTCTCTTATATACAAATTTATACATACATTGTTATGGGACCATAACTGCTCTCCCTATACTGTGACAGCGCACTCCTCCTTTCTACCTCTGATTCCCCATGTCCATTCAACCAGCCCCTAACTCTCTCTGCCTTCTCATTTCATCTCCGGACAGAAGCTGCCCGTTTAGTCTCATGTATCTACTTGAGCTAAGAAGCACACTCTTCACGACTATAATTTTAGGTCCCGCAGTCCAGTCCAATCTTTGTCTGAAGAGTTGGCTTCAGGAATTGTTTTAGTTCTGGGCTGATAAAGAATCCAGGGGCCATGCTTTCTAGGGTTCCTCCAGTCTCATTCAGACATTAAGTCTGGTCTTTTCACTAGAATTTGAGTTCTGCACCCCACCTTTCTCCAGCTCCATCCAGGACTCTCTGTTGTGTTCCCTGTCAGCATGGTCATTGGTGGTAGCCGGGAACCATCTAGTTCTTCTGGTCTCAGGCTGATGAAGTCTCTGGTTTATGTGGCCCTTTTTGTCTCTTGGGCTAAAACTTTCCTTGTGTCTTCGGTGTTCTTTCTTCTCATTTGCTCCAGGTGGTTGGGACCAACTGACGCATCTTAGATGGCCACTTGCAAGCTTTTAAGACCCCAGATGAGGATGTAGAACATTTTGATACACTTTGTTATGCCAATTGACCTAGATGTCCCCTGAAAGCAAGGTCCCCAGACCTCCACCCCTGCTACTCTGTCCCTCAAAGTGTTTGATTGTATTCAGGAAACTTCTTAGCTTTTAATTCTCCAAAAATCTTAAAATATCCCTGTACCATACTTGCTAAGGTCATTTCAATCCAGTATGACCCAGCCAGCTGTTGCCTTATAACTGTATTAGAATGATGATTCTCACCTCTAGGATGTCAGTCACACAGGAATCTGATTACTAATTCAAATAAAAATACAAGGAGGAAGCACCAAGTATCCATACAAAATTGTTTACAGCAACTGTAGTTATTCAAGTTATTTCTAGAGAAAAGCTCATCCCCTGGGCCAATGTTTCCATGGCATTTTTTTTTTTTTATTACTATATAGCTCAAAAGTGCCTTTCATGCTCAGCAGGCACATAATAGGCAAAGAACTGATAAATTGAAAAGTTATCCTAAGAATATAAATCAAAAATTCAATAAAATTCGGCTTATATGCCCAAACACGTCAAAAACATGATATACTGTATCAGTTATTCACCACCAACAAAAAGGAAACTTGAGAGCATTATATTTTAATTCTAATTTTTACTCTTGTGGATTTTCCCCCACCAAATTTATCTTAAATGATACTTATGTGCAATTCTTCCCCAAATATGTATTTTATTAGTATGTTTCTCTTAAAAGGAGCCCTGGTAGCACAGTGGTTAAAAGCTCAGCCACTAACCAAAAGGGCAACAGTTCAAATCCACCAGCCACTCCTTGGAAACCCTATGAAGCAGTTCTACTCTGTCGTATAGGGTTGCTATGAGTCAGAACTGACTTGACAGCAATGAGTTTGGGTTTTTTGGTTTCTCTTAAAATGAAAAACAGAAATCACAGAAGTTTCTCTTCGCATCTAATCAACTTGCGCGGTAAAAAACATGACAAATTAAAATTTCTCCTCTAAAACCAAATCTAATTCTTAGCCATAGGCAAAGGAAGCTTTAACGGATCTCCTGTAACCTGACCACCAGATGGGACATAGCTCCTAGACTGCAACACAAGGAGAAACTGGTGAGAAAGTCTAAGAGACTCTTTGTTAGGAGAGGAAACGTAAGGGACACCACAGGAAGGAGCCATTTATAATCATTTTCTCCTCCACATAATTTAAAGCTGTGGACCAGGAGCCAAATGATAGCAGGGGATGCAACTCCCACCGAGTAAGAATTGAGATAACCAGTTCTAATATAAGCAACATACAACTAATTATTCTCATAAATTCCCTTCACAGTGCTAATACAAAACATCAACACTAGGGCGCTGACAGCAGCAAGCAGAGAAGTGGTAGAAAATTTAGATGCAGCGCCTTTCCCTTAAAGTCACATTAGCACATCATAGCCACGTCTATACTGGAAGACTGCAACAAGAACTAGATAGAACCACGATAGAACAAGTTTCAGAATCTAAATAGTAGAAATTATTTTCAGATTATAAAATAGCATGGATTCTAAATGACAAAGTTGCACACCAGCAATAGCTAAGATTTTTGAACATTTACATTAAACCCATTATTCAATTTAATTCCCCAACAACCTAGGTGAATGGAATTATTGTTTCCCTTTTTTACAAGTGAGGAAGCAGAGGCTTTCAGGGTAAGCTCAGGGTGACCACAAGTCAATAACTGGTTTAATGGCAGGGCCACAAGCCTTGGTTTCCGTTTCTGAACTCTTTCCAATATATCAAGCTGCCTATATATATGTTTTAGTGTTATGAAGCGGAGCCTTAGAGGTGCAGTGGTTAAGAGCTTGGCTGTTAGCCAAAAGGTCAGCAGTTGGAATCCACCAGCCACTCCTTGGAAATCCTATGGGGCAGTTCTACTCTGTCTTATAGGGTCACTACAAGTTGGAATTGACTTGACAGCAATGGGTTTGGTTATTATGAAGTAACATTGAATGTTAAATTGACACTTTAACATACCACCCAATATACCCTTGTAAAATAGAAGTAAAGTACGTTTTAAAGAAAGACAGCTGAAAAATTTTAAATTATATATTATCAATGTTTGAGACTATTATTGTAACCAAAAGGAAATAATCAGAAAACTATGTAAAAACAAATACCAACATTAACATGTAAATATCAATTATCCAAAAAAGGAAATAGAATATACCCAGTTGTTGTTAGTTGCCATCAAGTCAGTTCTGACTCATAATGACCCTACGTACAACAGAACGAAACACTGCCCAGTCCTGTGCCATCCTCACAATCGTTGTTATGCTTGAGCCCACTGTTGCAGCCACTATGTCAATCCATCTCCTTAGGGTGTTCCTCTTTTTCGCTGATCCTCTACTTTACCAAGCATGATCTCCTTCTCTAGGGACTGGTCCCTCCTGATAACATGTCTAAAGTACGTAAGATGTAGTCTCGCCATCCTTACTTCTAAGGAGCATTCTGGCTGTATTTCTTCCAAGACAGACTTGTTCGTTCTTCTGGAAGTCCATGATACATTTAATATTCTTCGCCAGCACCATAATTCAAAGGCATCAATTCTTCTTTGTTCATCCTTACTCACTGTCCAGCTTTCACATGCATATAAGGAGACTGAAAACACCATGGCTTGGTTCAGGAACATCTTAGTCCTTAAAGTGACATCTTTGCTTTTTAACACTTCAAAGATATCTTTTGCAACAGATTTGCCCAATGCAATGTGTCATTTGATTTCTTGACTGCTGCTAGCAAGACACAAACATCGAACTCAATTTCAGAATAGAGAAATAGGATTATGTGTTTAAATGTAATTTATTTGATGAGACTATTCAATAGGATATTGAAAATAAAATATTAAATTAGATATTTCTATTATTTGGCATCAAATTTTATAGATATTGTCATTATTAATACAGTATTGTTATCTTCATAATCATTATCATCTTGATGAAACTATAATCCTAGCAATATAATTTCATTGTATTTTATTATAAATGTGAAAATCAATATAATTGAATTTATTAAAGAGTGAGACAAGTACTTCATTTGCTCAAATTTTAAAAACATCACTTATAATTTCATAGAATTTCATCAGCATTTTTTCATTAAAATGTATCAAAGTACAATTGCGACATTAAACTTTCTGGACTCTGATCAAAATCTTGACTCTATAGAATGTGCTCGTACATGCTACAACATGGATGAACCTCACAAACAAAATGCTCAGTTAAAGATGTCAGACAGGAAAGACCATATATTACCTGGTTACATTTATATGAAATGTCCAGTAAAGAAAAATCCATAAAGATAGAAAGTAGACTAGTGGCTCTCTGGAGCTGGAGATGGGAACGGGGAATGACTACAATCAAATAAAATTTGCAGTTCTTAGGTAAGGCATTGAAGGCCCTACACAATCTGGTCCATCCCAACTTTTTCAACACCATTTCCTACCCTGTGATCCAAACATACTGTAAACTCTGTGCTTTTCGACGTTTACAACTTCTTCTGTAAGGTTTCTTCCAGTTGGAACACACTCAATTGCCACTTGTTAAAATCATACCTGATTTTCAAGGCCCATCTCAATGTTGTGTCCTTCATGGCAGCTTCCCTGATCCTGTCTACTGTAAGAGGTCTCTTCCTCCATTAGGGCAAGTACCACAGTTTGTCTTGTGTTTCTGATACTTGCCATACCTCCCAAACAAGTATAAGAATCATAGAAACAGACTGTTTTCAACCTTCCCACACAACACTTCTTTTAGTACATTGGGTCAAGTAGCCATTCATAACGTCTGCATATACTAAGTGGAAGAACGTAGTATTCAACTCAGTAGTAAGGAAACCAAAGAATTTAAGGTTCTTGCCAGAGTCAATAAAAATGGAAGAATTTTAGTCTTTATATCTTGTTTAACAATACTTTAAATAAAACAAACTCTCGAATACCTACCACCAAAACCCTCAAGACATCAGTAATAATTTTAACTCCATTGTGAATGCTTATCGTGTATAACTAATATGTTCCCACATCGAACAATCTATTTTAATACCTACAAATGTTCTATACCACTAGAAAGTATAAACAGCAATTCCCCCATATTTGGGGGAGATTTATTTTTAAACAAATTTTACAAATAACTGATGAAAAAATCAGAAATGAGCTTATCAATGCATTTATTTTTATATCTTGTGTTGGTTACAAAAATAACAAAAATAAACAATTCACAGGAAAATAATTTCAGATATCAAATCTTGTTCCCCTGTAAATAGCACATCCCCACCTCACCACAGAATGAACACTTCAGGGTAAAGATGCCACTGAGATCATAACTCATACAGAAATGGTTACCAAACAAATGATGGTTTTTCAGATTCAAGACTTCTAAGCACTAATAAATAATACATTGCAAACAGCACAATTTTTAAGCAATAATTCTAAAATTATTCACACAAACAAGTGGATTTTAGCCTATGCATGCAATTGCTATAAACAGAGCACCCTAACCACTGTTTACCAAGATGATGCTAATAATATGTAATATAATATCCTATAAGGTATTATAAGGATGTGATTTTGCTGAGCTTTTCTTTTAATACACTAAACCACGCAGGCTAAATTTAAACCATTTAGAAAAGAACTTCAGAATTAAATTACAGAGAAATTTACAATTAAATTAAGAAACTGTGCGAATTAAAAGATTTTATTGTCATCCTAAAGTGCAAGAGCTCATCTAATAACATGACTATGGGCTACTAAGTGTTACGTTTATTTCAGATATAAATTTTTCACACAGACTGTTCCTAGGCCAAAACAAAAAATAAAAATCAAACAAACTAACAAAAAACAACCAATTGCTAGGGATCACATGTTAAAATAGTGACCTCATAAACATGCATAGAACAAAAGCCAGGTATGATCAATATTAAGACAAAAACACATTACGAAAATCTAATAAAGTAAGCCTGAGGAGAGGGAAGATATTTAAGTCAGGGTCTAAATTTTCAAAGTGAACTCACCCTAAAAGGCTCCCATAGAAAGTCAGTTTTTTCTATGCAATGAAACAAAAGTAAGGAAATAATTCTAAGATAAAAGATAGAGTTGTTATATATTATGAAGATGTTTATTCCATATCCATGAGGAAAAAAATACCCTAATGAAGGCTGCTAAATCCAATTCCCAAGCTACCTACTGCATAACTATAAGAAAATATGTCAAACTCTTTATATTTTAATCTCCCCACTTGAAATCTTATATATGGTGAATAAAACCAAATTTCCATCTAAATATAGGCATATGTGTAGTTCAATATGAAAGCATATGCCCACATAAAAATTTGTACATCAATGTTCATAGCATCATTACTCATAACGGCCAAAAAGTGGAAACAACCCAAATGTCCAACAACTGATGAATGAATAAACAACATATGGCATATCCATACAATGGAATATTTTTAGCAAGAAAAAGGAAGAAAGCACTGATGCATGCTATAACATGGAAGAAACTCAAAAACATATGTTCAGAAAAAGAAGCCAGACAGGGAAGACCACATATTATGTGGTTTCATCTACATGAAATGTCCAGCAAAGGCAAATCCATAAAGACAGAAAGTAGATTAGTGGCTGCCTGGAGCTGGAAGTAGGAAAAAGGAATGTCTGCAAATGGGTAAAGAGGATCTTTTTGGAGCAATGGAAAATGTTCTAAAATTGAATTACGGTGATAGATGCAAAACTCTGTAAGTTTACTAAAAATAATTTAATCGTACATCTAAAATGGGCGAAATTTATGGTATGCAAATTATACTGCAATGAAGCTGTTAAAATATATATAGTTTAATAATTTTAAAATGTCTAATAAAGTAAACTAAATTTTATAGCGCTTTACCTTCATTTATGAAGACACTGGTTATACCTTTAAATAACTTGTTAGGAAATGCTTAAAAATAAATATGCATACACTGTTTCCATCAGTCTTCACAACTACTATGGGAAGTGGGGGAGGGCATTATTAGCACCATTTTACAAAACAAGGAAACTGAGGTTCAGATGTCAAATGACTTTATCTAAGCCTCCATGACTAATGGGTAGGAACTAAGACTAATCCAGTGCTCATTTCACTACACTGTATCTCTGTTCACATAAAAATGGAACAATGGAGACATTTAATGGAAAAAATCTTAAATGGATTATCTAATTAAATGGAGTAATACTGTAACATGCATCACACTTGCCTCCAAACCAAAGGAAGATTTTTTTTTCAATCTTGTACACATGCCTCTAGAGTAATTCTGTCATGAACTACAAATAGATTAAACTACTTTCTCATATTCAGGGAAGAATGTAAATGAATATCAGCAAAATAACTGGTCTTCAGAAATTTAGAAATCAATGTAATTTGTATCCTTCCTTTGCCGGGAAGCATACATGCCAACTGAGAGACTCCAGAGTTATGATTAAAATTTCATTCTTTTATAAAAACAGTAGCCATATTCATAAAATCTCTTTTCTTAAATTAGACACATATCTAATGTACTAGTGTTCCTTCAGGCCATCTGGGTGGCGCAAAATGGTAAGGGCTCAACTACTCGCTGAAAGGTTGGCGGTTCGAACTCGCCCAGAGGCATTTCAGAAGACAGCCTCGTGATCTGCTTCTGAAAGGCCACAGCCTTGGAAACCCTAAGGAGCAGCTCTACTCTGCACACATGGGGTCACCAAGAGTCGGAATCGACTCGAAGGCAACTCACAACAACAGTGTTTTTTCAGGGTTAACAGGTATACATTGAGAGCTAACATCCACTAACAGGCTAGCAGCATTTTATTTTTACTAATGAAAAATCATTTAAATCTATTTGTGTAGTTTCTACTTTCCATCCCATAAAACAAATTTAAGAAGAATTAACAAGTAGTTGTTGCACAAATCATGCATGATGGTATGATTTTTTAATTATTGTTATTAAAATAGTATTTTTCAATACTTCTAAATTATGAATAATTTTAAAGCACAACTTAGTATAAAAACTTTCAAGCAATAAGTTAAATTGGCAACCGCATGGAGATTTGAACTCAAAAAGTAGATTACCTGGGTTCAAATCCCAGCTTTGCCTTTTCTAGCTGTGTTTAACTTTGGAAAGTGATTTAATCTCGCTGTACTAAATCAAAAATAAAGAAGTATTAGTGTTAATATGTGTAACACACTTGGAATACTTCCTGGAACATAAGTACTATATGTGTTAGCTATTTTTTTATTTTAATTATTTCTCTAAGTACAGAATATTGTCATATGACATTAAACTGAATGGTAAAATAGTTGACTCCCCTTATTACATATGGAGTTACTATATTTACTGTTTAGGAGCTAATGAGTCTAAATTGAAGTAAAGATTATACTTTATCAATACTTAATCATTTTGTTGGTTTTTTTTTAAATAATTGCAATTCCTCTGTTATGTAAATAATGGAATATACCACAGATACAGTGCACGTGCGTATCTCTCTGCCTCACAATAAAATAACATCACCTTTATCTTGTGATTTTAGAACACTGCCTGACAGCTCCACTTTACTAAAGAAAGACTGGGGAGTAGAAAAGGAAGAAGCTGAATTCTTCTCAATCATACACATAAAAAACCATCAATAAAACCTTATGGAGCATGCAACATCAGTTGCCAAGAAAGACAAGGTCTGCAAATACTCCAGTGAAAGAACTTTTTAAAAATGAGATATGTCTGCTACTTCGAAAGTTGCAGGATGTTACAATTAACAGTAAGGAATGTCAGTATAAAAGGGAAAACACTCTATCATAAATTCAGCCATGGAGATTTTTCCCTGTAATTATAATTCCTATAGTTGTAACTATACGACTAACTTATGAAGTTAATTTCTTTCTACAACCCAATATTTCAGGGTTGTTTGTTTGTTTGCTTGTTTGCCTGTCTGTTTAGGAGACCAACCTGTACCTGTTCTAACTCCTCACAGATGTTATAGGAAAATACCTGAAGTACAATAATCCAACAGCTCCAGACGACTCACCACCAGGGCACCTTCCTCACAGTTGCATGGGAACCATGCGTGCCTCTCCACACATCATGGGCTTTGTGTTTTTAGGTACATTAAGTACTCAATTTACACAACCACCCTTCTTTGGTTTCTTTAACAAGAAACCTCAATATTGATTTCTTCTTAGATTGCTTACAAATCTTAATAAATTCTACTTTTTATTACCAAATGAAAAAAGTCAATCAGACTAGTAAGTCTTTTCTTCTACTCTTTTTTGAAGTCTCTAATAACTGATATGTTATGTATGAACTAAAAAAAAGGATATGTTGAACAACTGAATATATTCCTTTTAAAGTATAAATATCAATATAGGTTGGTATTCATTTTAACTGGCTAACAGCAATCTTTCTATCATTAGCTACTGTAGGTATTCTAGAAGTATTAACACATATACTTTCTAAATCAATCGTGTCAAATTTAATTTCAAATTTCAACTTTTAGAACATTATTTAGGGAAAAAAGTGCTTATTACTAACATGCTTGACAAAAGTCCATCAAACTAATTCTGAAATTACTTTCTATGTATTCTGGCCTTGAGAGAGTGAGTAAATATACCATGTTGATGACAGCACGACCCCAGTTTCTCACTATTGACGACTGAAAAAAAAAACAAACCAGTTGCCGTCGAGTTGAGTTCTACTGATAGTGACCCTATAGGACAGAGCAGAACTGCCCCACAGGTTTCCGAGGAGCGGCTGGTGGATTCAAAATGACGACCTTTTGGTTAATGCCAAGCTCTTAAGCGTTGCAGACTAGAGCTACAAATATGGAACAAGGGGAAGACTAGAATGCGCTCTATAGTGTTAGACTGAAATTGGTGACATCAGAATGAGCTCATTTTTTTTTTAATATATATAATACAGAAGTACAGATGTATGCATGTGTATATGTGCGTGTTTGTGTATGATGTTTCTAATACTGGGACAAACAGGCATCATGTGCCTCCTGATAGGAAACATTGAGAAGGACACAACATGACATCACTATACAAAAATGTTATAAATCTAATCATGAGGCAGCACTGGACAAACACAAACTGAAGGGCATTCTTCAAAATAACTGGCCTGTGCTCTTAAAAATAACAATATCATGAAACACAAAGAAAATCTAAGAAACTCAAAAAAACTAAATACAGTCAGTGACCTTGAATTGTACCCTGGACTGTGCAAAAATCAAATAAAATAAATAGCCATAAGGGACATTTGGGGAAAATTGACAAAATTTGAATATGTATACATTCTAACTTAGAAATAGTATTATATCAATTTAAATTTCCTGATTTTGATAATTATATTGAGTCATATAAGTGAACTTCCTTGTTCTTAAGAAATATGCAATGAAATATTTAAGGATAAAGGGCATGGTTCTTGTTCTGTTCGAGCATCAGTGAAAAAAAGGGAGACCCTCAATGAGATGCATTGAGACAGTGGCTACAACAATGGGCTCAAAAATATCAATGATTGTGAGGAGGGCGCAGGACTGGGCAACAGTTCATTTTGTTATACAAAAGGTCACTATGCGTTGGAGCTAACCTGATGTCACCTAACAACAACAATAAAGGGCATGGTGTCTCCAAGTTACTCTCAAAAAGTTTACCAAAAAAAAATACATATATATAATTTGAATATATATGTATGTATTTTTATGCAAATAACGCTCACCTTCTACATTTGTTTGCCAACTGCTCCCTCCCCCTGCGAGGTACTTTCATAAGCATGCTATGCTAATTTTTTTTTACTGCAACATGTAAAAAAAAATTGGCATAGAGGTGCTAAAACGAAAAAACCTCCCAGTGGGGAGGATCAGTTGGCAAACAAACATAGACAGCTCACATTATTTATGCAAAAATATGGTATATACATATGTATGTAAAATATATATATGTATATATACATACACATATGTACACATATAAGTATACATATATGCATATACAGAGAGAGAGAGAATGATAAAGCAAATGGTCCATAATGTAAACAATTAATGAATGAATCTGAGTAAAAGGTATATGGGTAAACAGGAGCTATTTGTACTATTCCTCTAATTTTTTGTAATTTTGACTATATCAGAATAAAAGGTTATCCCCCAAAAATGCATCTAGCAAAGAGAAATGGAGAAATGTACTTTCTAATCATTCAACAAAGAAAAAAAGTCATTTGACCTTTTGAATAAAGGCAATATTATTATAACTCAGAATTTCCTAATTTTATAGTTTTTGGTCAAATTTATTTTGCAAAGCACTATAGTATTCTAGATTACTTTTAATATATTTAGGATGTGTCTTCAAATATGTCACAAAAACTATTAAAATTTTACAGATATTTTTGATAGACACCTGTTGTATTTGCCTGCCTGCATCTTTTAGCCCTTCTTCTGGTAACAGCATCTTTCTTTCCCCATTAGCTAACTGACCTTTCACTCACTTACAGTGATTCTATAAAGGCTGTCAATGCTTTTACCTTATCGTTTCCTACTCAAGGGTGGGCACATAAGCTAGGATGGCCAATCAAAACAGCTTGGCCCAGGGTTTTACATGGCTCAGGCAGAGCCAATCAGAGTGTTTGGGAAGATTGATAGAGAGTCATGTTTGTCTCTTAGTGATCATCAGGTGATAAAAAACAGGAACAATGTAAGCCTGGGGCTGTTGGGAGCTGTCTTTGCCACCTTATGGAGAAAGTCAGCCCAAGAACAGAACCAACCCAGAGGAAAGCAAAAGCTAGTTTGGGCTGCATTCTTGTCACTTACAATATAAAAGTGTCATCTAATTTAGGAGGGTAGTGGTGGTTCAGTCATAGAATTCTCACCTTCCATGCTGGAGAACAGGGTTTGATTCCTAGTCAATACACCTCATCCACAGCCACTACCCATCTGTCAGTGGAGGCTTGCGTGTTGCTATAATGCTGAATAGGTTGCATCAGAATTTCCAGGTTAAGACAGACTAGGGACAAAAGCCTGGCAATCTACTTCCAAAAATCAGCCAGTGAAAACCCTATGGATTACAACGATCTGATCCTCAACTGATTATGAGGATGGTGCAGGACAAAGCAGTGTTTCATTCCATGGCAGCTAATAACAACAATCTAGTTTAGAAATAATACGCACTAAAGGCTTTTTTAGTTTTAAATAAAATTCAGAATGAGAATGAGAGTATACATTTTATTGTCTTATTGCAACCCTCTCCCGTCAAACAAACCAGAAAAAGAAATGAGTCACGCGATTACCATGAGAAAAAGAAAGTTAACATTCCTGCGATGATTGATGACGGAGGGTATTATTCTCTCAGATTCACAGAATGGGACGCCACCTATACGTACAGTGCCTAGAACAGGACTCGGCACACAGTGGGTACTCAATCAATGCTTGCTGAGTGAATGAAGGTTGGGAACTCCCAAATTCCACAAACTACTATTTTTGTCAAAAATGGAGTTGCATGTATGATGGAAAATATATATATATCATCTTTCCTTTGACATATATTCTGAATTTCAGACACAGATCTTTTTGTATCTTCTTATTATGAGAGTGTAAGTGTCACATCAGTTAGGAATATCAAAAAATACTCCAGAAATTAGTAGGCTTACAAAATGTGGATGAAATGGCTATTAATACAATCAGCTCTAATGAGTGTTCTGTATTTTCTCTCACCTTCACCTACTGTCTCTCTATGTGTGACTGATGAGGATGTTCACATGGGTGGACAAACGGATGACAACTTCTAGACACTTCATATTACTGTTAATTTATCAACAACCATTCAGTCCCAACTCCCTTCAACAATAGATTTTAAAAGATAATAAAGTTCTTCAACAGGCCTCCAATTTAATGCTCTTGTCATTGTAATGAAACAGCATTAAAGATGAAATGAAAACCAAATATGACAGGAAAACTGCTGATGAGCTGAGAATGTATGGCTATTCTCTCCTTGATGCTGATGTTACATATAGGAGTTTTTGCTTCTCTTATAAATACCATAAATGAAAATTCCCATAGAAAATTAGTTAATCCATTCCCCTTACAAAACGGTTCCTATAACAATGTTTCATTTATTAGTATCTTGAAAGATAATTGAAGGATTCTGATTATGCTGCATTTGCTAAAATTTCAGGGTACCTTGGATAAATTTTCAACTATCTATTCTTTTCTATATTTTGAGACAACCAATTTTTAAATACTGTTTCTTTCCAAGACAGAACAAATATATCATTATGTACTCCATACCTTTTTTCCTAGCAGTTAATACAATTCTCTAAACAAGTATTTCTGTATATATTTGTTTAGTTACTCTCACCCACTAAATCGTAGGTTCCATGAACAGAGACTCTACTCTGGTTATATTGTTAATCTTTGTCTCCCCAGTACCAAACCTGGTCAATAGCTGGCGCTGAATAAACGTCTGTTAAATGAATAAATGGGTTTGCCAACTTTCCCAGCTTTTTTGAAAATATTCAAGAAATATTTATACTTCAGCCTAAATTCACTTAGTCCCTACTACTACTTTTAAATATACATATATATATATATTAGAAATGTTTCCAGAATTGGGGACTAAGATAACTGTGTGTCACTCCAACCACTTAGCACAGTGTTTTCTAAAGCACTCACTAAGAGTTAAATTGAAAAAAATTACATATAATAAAAAATCACTTTGCTTCTGCCTGTGAAATGCAATATGAAAAAATATTAGCAACACAATGGAATTAAGATGTCTTAATTAACTTAGTTTTGTTCATTGGTGCTATGTCTTTCATTCACTCAATATTTATTGAAGGAGTATTATAGAGCAAGATGGAGATATTAAAGTAGATAAGACACAAGTTACTGAGGGAGACATGTAAATGAATAACTAGGGTATAACAGAAACTCTGTAATAGAAGTACAGAACAGCACTGCTCAAATACAGTACACTAGAGATGGGCTCTCTCTTCCTGATGAGGAGGACAGATCAGGAAACTTCAAAAAGGAAGGGTGATCAAGCAGAAAATAAGAAATTATTAATTCTAAACAGAGGAAAATGGGGTATATTCTCGATTCTACCAAAATTAAGACGCTTCTCCTCTTTAGCAAATGCTGTGCTGTGATTCCTTTTGATGACAAGAAAACTGTAGAAGCAAAGTCTACCTACTAGGAATTTATTTTTCCTTAACTTGCTATCAAATACAGTAGCAAGCAATATCCACATATTATCTGCCTTGCCTCTGCCCTCTGTCTGAAAGTAGGATTCTTAAAGCGATCAAATAGTACAAAGCAATGAAGCTGGTATCACTCGCTCCATAATGAGGTGGATGGTAGAGGGGTCATTTGCTCCCACAGCTGGACCACTATGGGCAGAGGTGACTCTTCTAAAGGAGAAAAGGGACAGAGAGAGGTGTTATGAACCTTTTATTGCTTTTAGCAGTGAAAATTATTGGCCCGTGGTGCTTTCCAATCACAACTCCCATACCTCATATAGGACTCTGAAGGGCAAGTTGTTGACTATTCTCTTATAGAAAACACACCAAACATGATTTCTAAATAAAGGGGCTTTAAGCAGGGGATTTATGGATACTGTATAATTTCCCATGTTGCTGAGAGACAGCCTGTTTCTGGGAAGGGCCTCAGAGACCACAGACCGTGACTTACTCAAGAAGTAGGCATTATGGGGGTATTTCAGGCTATAAAGAGACTTTACTCAAAGGTCATAAAGCATGAAACAAAGACATGAGTATTTCGGTACATGGAATGTTCAGAGACCAGCAAGAGGTCCCATGTGGCTGAAACAGAAGAAATGGGTACAAGAAGCAGAAAAATGATATTGGCACATTAGGACTAACTTATGAAGAGATGTATCTTCTATGATAATGAGATTGCTGTGACTATTAGCAATGGGGAACCAACCAACCTACCAACAGAGAAGTGAAGCAAACAAATATGCTCTGGGTGATAACTATGGATGTAGCATGGAAGATGGATTGAAAAAGAGAAGACCCTAGGAGCAAGGGAGATAATTTAGCTAGAGAAGCTTAACTCATGCTAAAGGAGTGAGTTAACATGGTGGACTTAACTGCGGAATTTCTCTGCTTATAAGATGGAGTATTCCAGGTTGGCTATATCTAGACCAGTTTTAAAAAGCATCATTTAATATTACTTAGGAGTCTGTGGGTAGTACAAACGGTTAACTCATTCAGCGGTTACCTGAAAGGATGGAAGTTCAATTTCACCCAAAGGCAACTCGGAAGAAAAGCCTGGTGCTCTACTTCCAAAAAATCAGCCACTGAAAATTCTATGAGGCACATTTCTACTCTCACACACATAAGATGACCATGAGTCAGACTCTGCTCAATAACAAATGGTTTTAATATTACTTATATTTCCTGGATCTGCCTACTCATTGATTAAGATGCAAAGTCTCTCTGTTAATTATGGTGTTGGCGAAGAGTACTGAACATACCAGGGACGGCCAGAAGAACAAACAAATCGTCTTGGAAGAAGTACAGCCTGAATGCTCCTTAGAAGCGAGGATGGTGAGACTTTTGTCTCATGTACTTTGGACATGTTATCAGGAGGGACCAGTCCCTGGAGAAAAACATCATGCTTGGTAAAGTAGAGGGTCAGCAAAAAAAGAGGAAGACCCTCAACGAGATGGATTGACACAGTGGCAGCAACAATGGGCTTAAACATAGTTAGGATTATGAGGATGGTGCAAGACCAGGCAGTGTTTTGTTCTGTTGTACACAGGGTCACTATGAATTGGAACCGACTCGACGGCACCTAACAACAATAACAACACGTACCATATGTCTGCTTTTTAAAAAATCATCTTCTTACTTTAAAAATTGAAAAACATGTACAAGGAATATAGTGACCAAGTAGGGAAATTAAAAGCCACTGTGCTGTAAGTTGGGCCATAAAAAGTAAGAAAAGGAAAATGAATGTTGGTCGACAGAGCAGGGTTATCTGATATTGTTTCACAGAAATGCCAACGGATTCCTAACCAGCACATGGGCAGCCACCAAAGATAACATGATGGGGATTTAATTTAATGTTTCATCTGTGGGATATATTGGTTTTATTGTTTTCCAATATCAGTGAAGCCTGCCGAGCATCTGTTATTTCAGTGAGCTGTCAAGGCCAGAGAAAAGACCACTCAGAAACTTCTGTTAAGGCAATAGCAACTTACAGCAACTCTAAGTTATCTGAGCTACATAAAACATTTTGTCTTATCTCACTAAGAATGTGTCAGGAAGGTGATAACTCGAAAGAGTGGTGGAACCCATTTGGAAATTTGTTAAGTACACTTGTTTGCTCATTTAAATTGGAAACTTCTTGCTCTTTCTGGATAGTACAGGTGTAGAACTATCTCTTAAGAAAGGGAAACATGCTGGGGCTGCGTGAAATGGAAATAATAGCATATGATATTTCAAAATTCATTTAAGAGGGAGCACGAAGTAGCTAGGGTTTTTTTTGGCAGGGTGGTGCGGAAAGAAGAAGGTAAGAATTTATTGTAGCAGTTCATCTAGCTTGCTGGCTGGAATTTAGGGAACTGGGAAATGTTTCTCAAAGGAGGAAACTCCTTTTAAAAATGAAAAGGAGATTTGGGGGATTGAAAAGAGTCCTGCTCTTTATGACGATAGAGTCCGTCGTAATCTAATTGATGCATAAGGAAATGACCACTGTGGGATAATGAGAAGGTGAAAACAATCGGGATGCCTAACAGAATTTTTTGTTTTTTAATTCAGGTTTCAAAAATCCACGTGTGTGTGGACTACTGTCATTTTTGCTATAAAAGAGAAAGCACTTTTACCAAATCGCTTTCTTTATCTCCTCTTCCTTTTCCCTGACTTCCCCACCTGAACATCTGAAATACCGCCCCACTTCTCCAAAAGAAATTTTTTTTTGTTTTTATTCCAACAGTTATTGGAATTCTCCCGATTTTTTTTTCAGGATCAAAAGGCACCTGTGCATGTCAACAACAGATGAACGGATAAACAAAATCTGGTACATGTACACAATGGAAAATTATTTGGCCATAAAAAGAAATGAAGTTCTGTTACACGCTACAACATGGATGAACCTTGAAAATATGTTAAGTGAAATAAGGCAGATACAACTAAAATAAAAGGCACTTCTGTAGCATCATCAGCTCAACACAACTGTGACCAGAGTCAAATTTCCTCACCAAGGAGAGGATAAAATGCTCAGTGAATTATTTATTACTAAAAAATAAAAACCACAATAATAATCAGCTCATTCTCTCAGCTTGTTTTCCCATTGCAAGATGTCCATAATAAGGTAGATTTCTGTGTTTTCCTATTCCAGAACACCCTCCCACACTGGGGAATTGTTATGGACGCACAGATACGGAAGGAAAAAGAAATTGATTGCATCCACTTCCCAACTAATTCAGGATTCGAGTTTGCAGTTCCCAGGTCCCAGCAGCAATACTCTTGGGAAGAACATTAGTGCTGGCAGGTGGAAGGGGGCAAGATACCTGTCCTTTACAGCAGAGATTCACAGACTTAAGCAGCATCAGAATCACATGGAGAGCTTGTTGAAGCGAAGACTGCTGGACCACATCACCAGGGTTTCCGATTGAGTAGGTCTGGAACGGGGCCTGAGATTCTGCATTTCTGACAAGTTCCAGGTGATATTAGTACTGCTGGTCACAGACCATGCTTGAAGTAGCAGGGTTCCTGAAACCTCTTTAAAATCACTTGAACGTTTAAGAAAAATATACAAGCTCATTTAAGGAAACTTAATCTCTGACTTCCAAATGTTAGTATTTGTTAACAATTCCCTATCAACTATGTATAAAATTAAAGCTGGAATAGGTGCGAGTTTGTAATAGCAGAAAAGTTGTAAGCAGTAGAAAGTTATCAGAAAATCTTGAAATAAAGATCCAATTTCATTAGCCGGCCAGTTAGCACATTCATAATCCACCAGGCTGAAAATTTCAATGCATAGCAAGAAACTGCATTTTTTTCCTAGATTCTCTCAGTCATCAAAAAACTGTCAAGTAGATTTTGAAATTCAGTATTCATTTCTTATCATTTCATTTAGTGTAGGGTAATTAATTTTTCATTTACCTAAGATAAATGGACAGAAACTAGGTGGTTTCACATCGCCAGCTTTAAGAAAATCACTGTATGTCACTAACGGTAATGGCCAGACTTGACGGCAGTAGGTTTGGTTTGGTTTTTATTCTATATGACACTTTGCAAATACCAGACATCTTTTGGGGGCTGCTTAAAAGACCCACTGATTTTGCTTCTAGCAAAAGTCTGAATAAAATAGGGGTGACTAGACACTCCTTATGGTAGGTGGTTCCTCCAGAAGCCTCTCAACCTTAACACTGAGGATACCTACTCCATAAACCATCATTTCCCTAAAAAATCTACTCTGAGTGAAAGCCCCAAATAAGTTTTTATATTACAGAATCTTCCTGGAGGTGATAATGCCAGAAGCAGAGAGGATTAAAACCCGTTGCCATCGAGTCGATTTCGACTCACAGCGACCCCATAGGACAGAGTAGAACTGCCCCATGGGGGTTCCTAGGCTGTAATCCTTACGGAAGCAGACTGCCACATCTTTCTCCTGCGGAGTGGCTGGTAGGTTACAGCTGCCGACCTTGCGGTTAGCAGCCAAGCACTTACCACTGTGCCACCGGGGCTCATGACATTCCTGCTAAGATGTTATTAACCGATAACATCCTTAAATGAATTCATAGATGTTTAGCTCCTTTTCTTTACAAAAATTAAGAAAACTCATATTACTGCTAAGAAAGCCCACTGCCTTCTCAGAAGATTATTTTTCTAGCCAACTTCTTCAGTTGGTTGTAGATATTTTTATACGTACAATTTATATATACGGTAAACAAAGTAAGTAGGATCCCAAATATTCAACCTTTTTAAATGCAAGGTCTCATTATTTTGTAATTAATGAAATGACCAGGGAAAAACTAGGCAGTGAGCTGGCGGGTCTGGGGAATTTAAATTCTTCGATTCCTGGCTTGAGTTTGGCACCATCTGGCTGCAGGTGTCCTCTCCAGATTTAACATGGATGGGGATGATTCTGGATGTGGGGCCAGCTACAGAAAATAATACCAACTGCTGTAGAGTTGATTCCAACTCATGGTGACTCCAGTTTTCACTGGCCGATTTTTTGGAAGTAGATCACCAGGCCTTTCTTCTGAGGCACTTTTGGGTGGACTCGAACCTCCAACCTTTCGGTTAGCAGTGAACATGTTACCTGTTTACATCACCTAGGGGCTCTGAGGCTGGTCAGACTTGCAGAAAACCTGCAGTTAGTTGGCTCTAGTTCTATTACTCCAGTTCAGGGAGTCTGCACTCAGTCAATAGTGAGGTCTCAGAGCCCACTTTTCAATCCTCTGTTTCTAGAGAAATGGTTTCTCTACCAAACTTTCACCTTCCTCTCAGGTCTCCCCTGGAAATTTAGTCCACTCTTTTGGGAGCCCTAGTGGTGCAGTGGTTAAGAGCTACAGTGAGCTACATCCGCTAATCAAAAGGTCAGCAGTTCGAATCCACCAGCTGTTCCTTGGAAATCCTATGGGACAGTTCTACTCTGTCCTGTAGGGTCACTATGAGTGGGAATTAACTTAACAGCAACGGGTTACTTTTTTGACAACATGGGCTAGGAGGAAAAATGGAGCCAATTGCCAATCGCACTATAACCAAAATTAATTAGCATATTCACAAAGAGTATTTAAATGGACAAAGATATCAAATGTTTCTTGACTGATAAGCCAAGGTACATAAACATAATACTTTAGAAATTAACAATTGGCATCTTAGGTAAATATGATGTATTAAATGCTCTTACCTAATTCTATAACTTACTTTTAGAATTCTGGAGTGCTTTTACTATTTAAAATCTTTTCCCCAATAACTAAAACGCAATAAAAGAGAAACCATTTATCTAACTATTAATGACCTGAAAATACATAAGTGAACAAATCATTTTTAAATGGGCCTTAGTAATAGAATTATGGACATGTAAATTAATTATGAAAATATTTAATAGGTTTTTCCCAGAGCTCAAACTATAATAATTGCAGTTGTAAAGAGAAATATTAACATTGTAACATAGCACAATAAACAGACAAATACCTGGGGGAACGAATTAATTACTAAAGTAATTTCAGTTTCAGTAAAAACAGAATATTGGTGAAGCTTTCTTTACCCCTGCAAATCTCAAATAACATACTCCTTCCAAAACATGATTATGAGAATATTTATTTTTATCCTCACTGGGATATGGGCTTGCTTTTGATTTGTGTTATTCAAGTACTATTAAGTTACTAATTAAAACTTTATCCCTCCCTTAAAGATAACAGCCTTAAAAGTATCAAAATTAACCCCTGAAATTTCTATCTCATTTATTTACTTTCAAACAGATTAAGGTGAAAATGATCTTGTTTGCATCCATCCTTCTTCCATATTCTGATATTTTAACATTTTTAATATAAAAGCAAAATCACCTCAATAGGAATAACTAAAATTAGAACTTAACTATGATAGTGGTAGTGCCGTGCTATCAACCAATAAGTAATATTTCCCTGGATAAGAATGTTTTATTCCCAGGAATTGTATTTTCTTAATCATTTTAGGGAGGAGAATGAGAAGAGAGAAATGTTCCTTCAACACAAGAAATAACAGGCACTGCTAGCGCAATGGTTAAGAGCTCCACTGCTAACCAAAAGGTTGACAGTTCAAATCCACTGCCTGCTCCTTGGAAACCCTATGGGGCAATTCTACTATGTCCTCTAGAGTTGCTATGAGTTGGAATTGACTTGATGGCAACAGCTTTGGTTTTGGTTTTTCTTTATCGTTAGCTAAGCAGAACTCATAATTAGCTAGCAGAACTCATCAACCCTCCAAAAACATCCTATCATTATTTATTTCCATTTGTATTTGCCAGAAACAAACAGAGACATCAAAGACAACATCAACAAAACGTTGAAGAACAGCCAGGTCTCTACTTTGTGCCTGATAAGTGGGCAGGAGTTATTTTCCCTTTGTCAATGCCCTTTTTAAGAAGTGATCCAGAGGCCACTCCAGAATCCCCCTTCTCCAAACTGGTACGACAATAATCTAGAAAACTATTCTCCTGAGAAAAACGACTGTAAATGTCCTCTTACGGTAAGTAAGCCTGGCAGTTTGGAAGCACTTGTTTTTGTTTTGCACTTTAAAGAAAGAAAACTGTGCTGAAGAAAAAAGATCTCTCTCACTGGACAGAGAAATCAAATCAACTAAGAAAATTACCACGACTTTAATGATAAAGGAAAAAGTGCTCCACTGATATTTCTCTATAAAATTTATTTTAAATGAGAAAAGCATATTATTTTCTCTTCATTTATACTGCCAAATCCCTTGACCAAATCCTTCATATTTCATTTCTGGATTGCAATACTACTTATCTCCTATCCTGAAACTTTCCAAATATTACTAGAAATGCCATGTCTTTTATCTCTTGCTTCAGCCACAGGATTATGCAATTCAGCTCAGGAAGCAGAGTAGTTTCCTGCGAAAGTAGTGGGTTAGGAATCTGGCGACCTGGGCTGTAGTTTTAGATGTAAATAAATGAGCCAGGTGACCACAGGCAGAGTCATTTCAACTCTCCTAGTCTCCATTTCAGATTCTGTAAATGGTGGTTGTTGGACTGGATTAGAGGACCTCTCAGATCTCTTCCAAAAAAACAAAACGAAACCTGTTGCCATCGAGTCAATTCCAACTCATAGCCATCCTATAGGATAGAGTAAAACTGCCCCATAGGGCTTCCAAGGGGCAGCTGGTGGATTCGAACTACCAACCTTTTGGTTAGCAGCCGAGCTCTTAACCACTACACCACTGGGGCTCCCAGATCTCTTCCAGAGTAATGCAAATATGGGATCTTGTTGTCTGATTAGGAACTGTTCCTCCAGAGGGCAATTACATATTTAATAGTAGAGGGAAATTATACATTTAATAGTAGCCTATCAAATAATTTGTATATTTTTTACTTTTCTATTGTAAGGGAAATAAAAAGAGATAACAACAAAATCGTTGTGATTCCCATCTTCATGGATATTTGGCTCATTCATTTAATAAAAAATATGCATTAACCACTTAGAATCTGCTAGACATACTGAGCACTACACAACAGTAAGCAGGCAAGAAACATCCTTTACTTTAATGCTGTTTATGGTCTAGTGGAGGATAAAAATGCATTACATTACGTGAAATTATTGTTTGGGAAGATTTATTTGTTTTTGATGAATGGGCATGTTTCACACACATATACACATACGCCACTCATGACTTTAGCCTAGAAAGAAAAGAGTTCTCCCAGTAGAAAGGAGCATGACCTTTTGTCCCACGCCTAAATATAACTCAAGAGATTATCTCCAGCAAAGGTAAAAAATGAATCTATTGTTATTGCAGAATTCCTCTGAGTTAGTTTATAATTGAAACTTCAGGTAACTCCTTAAGCTAGAAAAATGGATAAATGGCATCAGGGATGAATTCAGTCATTAAGGGAAGGAAGCTGCCCTCTTGCTCCTGCCTGTCATCTTTCTCATGGTTGTCATAGGTGGAGTCACAGGCAGTCACACACAGGGCCTTTTATTTTAGCCTTTTGATAGTGCTTAAGGTCAACCAGTAATGGACTTTCTTCTGATGTCAACAATTAGAGGAGCAAATGCATCACAGGCTGGAAACGGACACAGATAGTACTTATTAAGCCAAAACCAAAGTAAACTTGTTGCCATCAAGATGTTTCCAACTCATGGTGACCCCATGTGTTAGAGTTGAACTGCTCCATAGGGTTTTCTTGGCTGTACTCTTTATGGAAGCAGACTGCCAGGCCTTTCTTATGCAGCACTACTGAGTGGGATCAAATCACCACTTTAGGTTAGTAGTTGAGCACAAACCATTTGTACGACCCAGGGGCCTTCATAGTAGTTATTAGTAGACCCTTATTCCCTGATATCTATAAAGTTCGCTAGGGAAAAAAAAGTCCTTCAAGAGTTTTCATAGTCCAGGATTGCAGGCTGGTATGTCGCTCAGTATCAGAGTATCAGCTTATTTCAGGCACCATCCTAAATGTTTTACGTGTAGTGACTTGTTTAGTCCTCACAGCAACCCCATGAAGTAGATACCAGTGTTATCTTCATTTTACAGATGAGGAACTGAGGCTACACAGCTCCTCTAGCAGAGATAGGATTCAAACCCAGGCAGCCCAGCACAGGTTCCATGCTTTTAACCACTTAAATAGGGACACAACTATGTAGCAAATGGCAAGATGCAAAATAAGGGGCATACTGAGAATATAAAATATCCCAAAACTGGGACTCGCCTGGTTAAACATATACAGTATTCCTGCTATATATTAAGTACTCATTCAATTAAGATGAATAATAATCAAGATTAACTCTAGTTTATAGGACTGTTAATTTCCTCTAAGAAAACGAATAAAAATGGAAGTAAATCCACATGGTTGGAAAGGGAGTTCAGCTGAGGAATCAATTAAAAACTGTAGTACATCCATACAATAGAATATTGCTGAGAAATAAAGAGAATATTACCAATATATGCAACAACATGGATGAATTTCAAACGCATTGTGCTAAGTGAAATAAGCAGACTCAAAAGGCAACATACTGTATGATTTCATTCATATAAAACTTTGGAAAAGGCAAAAATGTAGAGAGATAAACAGACCTGTGATTGCCAAGGATGGTGATTGTAAGAGGTGTTGACTATAAACAGGTGAAAGGAATATCTTGGGATGGTGGTGCTGTTCTATACCTTGATTGTGGTGATGGTTGCATGGCGGCATGCATTTGCCAAAACTCTCAGAACTGTATGCTAAAAAGGGTGAGTTTCACCATACGGGAATTATACCTTAATTTTAAAAATAAATAATAAGTCTTCAGGGAATAAAAGAGTGCCTAAAAAGTCAATAACAGACAGAAATGAGAATGGGTAGGAGGTGGCACAGGCAAATGTTGGAATTCTGAAAGAGCAGGGGGTTGTACACAGTGGGTTTAAGGGTTTTTTTCGGGAGCAATGACAGGGAACAAGCTGGCCACCAAATGCATCTTTCCTGAAGAATATGCTGTATGAGGGAATACGTAGGTTCCACATGAGAGGACTGCAGAAGTGGTGTCCACAGAGAAGAGCCAGGTTTCAGTTAAGCAAGAAGGTAAAGTATGTATGAAAGAGTGCCTGAAACATAGAATAGGGGCCCCAGAAAGTACTGAGTAACCGTGGTGGGGCAAGGAGTGAAAACAAAGGGATAGAAAGGACTCTCAAAGAAATATGAGGATGTAAATATGGAAGAGGAGAGTTGATGGTAGTTAACAGTCTACATTTATAAAGCAGTTAATCTGTGCCAGGCACTGTTCTAAAAAATTTACACTGAACCTTAGCAATAACCCTATGAGGCAGGGATTGTTACTGCCTCAATTTACAGAAGAAGCAGCTGGGGGCTGAGAGGTTAAATAAATTGCCCAATATCAGCCAGTAAAAGGGAGAGGAAGGATCCCACCAAAAGCTGATGTGGCTCCAGAGTCCATGCTTTAATCACCAAGCTCTGATCAAAAAGGCTCACTTCCTGGGTAGTGACCAAGAATAACAGGTAACTGAGGCATGATGGGTTTAGCTGGCTGCAAGATTTCCAAGAGAATTAATCCAAACAGAACCATGGTGGATGGGATAACGCTTAGCTTCTTGGGAGTCGGCTGAAGCCTTGCTTGATTGCTCTGCTAAGACTGTCCTTGTTTCTGATGAACTCCAGGCTCTCTAGGTGAAGTCAGATAAACTTTGGGTGGATTATGAAAGCTCTAGAATTATGCCAGACAATGTTCTGCTGCTATTCATCAGATTTTCACTGATTTATCTTTTCATAAGTAGACTACCAGGTCCTTCTTTCAGTCTGTCTTAGTCTAGAAGCTCCACTGAAACCTGTCTACCATGGATGACCCTGCTAGCACTTGAAATACCAGTGGCATAGCTTCCAGTATCACAGAAATAAGAAAGCCAGCACAGTACAAGAAACTGACAAATGCAAAGAATGGGAATTCCAGAACACTTAATTATGCTCATGTGGAACCTGTACATACACCAAGAGGCAGTCATTCAAACAGAACAAGGGGATACTGCATGGTTTAAAATCAGGAAAGGTGTGTGTCAGGGTTATATTCTTTCACTATATTTATTCAATCTGCATGCTGAGCAAATAATCCGAGAAGCCAGACTATATGAAGAAAAGGGCATCAGGACTGGAGGAAGACTCATTAACAACCTGTGATGTGTAGATGACACAACCTTGCTTGCTGAAAGTGAAGAGGATTTGAAGCACTTACTGATGAAGATCAAAGACCACAGCCTTCAGTATGGATTATACCTCAACATAAAGAAAACAAAAATCTTCACAAATGGACTAATAAGCAACATCATGATAAACGGAGAAAATACAGAAGTTGTCAAGGATTTCATTTTACTTGGATCCAAAATCAATGCCCATTGAAGCAGCAGTCAAGAAATCAAACAACCTACTGCACTGGGCAAATCTGCTGCAAAAGACCTCTTTAAACTGTTGAAAAGCAAAGACGTCACTTTGAGGATTAAGGTGCGCCTGACCCAAGCTATATTTTCAATATTCTCATATGCATGCGAAAGCTGGAGAATGAATAAGGAGGACTGAATAAAAATTGATGATTTAGAAGGATACCATGCTTGGGGAGATAGAGAGTCAGTGAAAAAGAGGAAGACCCTCAGTGAGATGGATTGACACAGTTGCTCCAACAACAGGCTCAAACATAGCAACAATTTTCATTCTGTTGGACGTGGGGTCGCTATGAGTCGGTACTGACTCAACGGCACCTAATAACAACAAAAACAGAATTGTGCCCTGGGCTCAAGGCTCAAGGCTGCTGAAACTTTGGCTCTTCTGGGTTAGTTCAACACCAATATAACACAGACCAGGCCTCTGCTAGTGGGAGGCAAGGCAAGTCAGTTTAGTTCCTTATGAACTATACAGTTACTGTATATGGAGTTCTATAAGAGAAGCAACACCCCCCACCCCAAAAAATGAAGTTAATCTTAAAAGGGCAAGATCTCAAGAGAAAAAACAGGTCTAAGGGACAATGGAAGGAGCCCTAGTGGCACAGTGGTTAAGTGCTTAGCTGCTAAACTAAAGGTTGGCGGTTCGAACCTACCAGCCACTCCATGGAAGAAAAGACCTGGCGACCAGTTTCCCTGAAGATTACAACCTAGGAAACCCTATGGGGCAGTTCTACTCTGTTCTATAGGACCGCTATGAGTCAGAACTGACTTGATGGCAATGGCAATGGGAATGGATGATGGCAGTCCAGTGGAGCTGCTGTGCCCCAGGAGAACTGGTTATGATCAGGAACCATACCCAAATCCATATTAAGGAAGATTCTAGGGTGCTGGGTAATTTCTGGACTATCAAAAGTCCAGCCCCTTCATGTGGAATATAAGATCTTCCTTGGGCAGTTGCCCACTCATCTCCCCAGGCCCATCCCTTGTTGACCCTTTGTATGCCCCTCATCCTCCCAAACCAAAAAACCAAACCCGTTGCCGTAGAGTCGATTCCAACTCATAGCGACCCTATAGGACAGAGTTGAACTGCGGCACTGGGTTTCCAAAGAGTGGCTGGTGAATTCAAACTGCTGACCTTTTGGTTATCAGCCAAGCTTTTAACCACTGCACCATCAGGACTCCCCTCATCCTCCAGATACACTGAATTGCTTGCAGGTTCTCTCCTGCTTCCAGAAGAGAATCAAGTTGTCTCCTCGCTTCCAGGTCAACACTGCTCCAATTCCAGGAATGCCACTCCTCCACTATCTTCAACACTCTCACCCACATCCTTTTTCCAGAGCAATGTCTACTAGTCTTGTGCTTTAGGTCCCTGGGAGGACATCAGCAACTCCAGAAGGTTTTCCTGCTAGTTAAGTGCCCCTCCTGTGTGCTTCCCCTGCACCCTCTTAAAGCAGGTTACTCATCCTCTCCAAGTGTCAGCTTCCTGGTGTGTAAAGTGAGGACTGTAATACATGCCTGGCAGGGTTACTGTGAAGAGGAATAAGATTAATGTATGTAAACAACTAAACACAATGTTGGGCTCATTGGACATGTTCAGTAAATGGGAGCAAAACTACTGTTTTTGTTATTCTGTTGTTGCAATTATCACATTGTATTATAATTGTTTATTTTTCTGCCTTCCCCACTAAACTCTGATAAGGGCAGTGATTAAGTCTTTGCATTGTCTGTATCTAACACATTAAACATTTATAGTTACTGTTCAACAGATACATATTGAATCAATAAAACTAATAAATAAATGAATGAATGAACCAGCTTAAGTTCCTGGCCGAGTCATCATCAAGTACTCCTTAGACATCACTTCCCACAGCAGCCTGGAGTGGACAGATCTGAATCACCCTTCGCCATACCACCTCTCTGAGAAATGGAGTTTCCAAAAAAAACCTGTTTTCCCCAAGTTTAGATTTCTGTATCTATGGAGTACCAGGCAGTCAGAATCGCCAGGATTTCTTGTACCTCCCTTTCGAACACACCTTTTCTCACCTCTGAGCTTTTTGCCTAGTCTGAAAACAATTTCCTCAACACGCTTTTACAATTTTGACATTTCGGTGACATTTTACTATTGAACCATATATTAGTCTTGCTTGTCTCCCCTATTCATCTGAAACTCCTTCAAGACAGGCATTTTTAAATATGTTCCCAGGATCTAAAGAATAAAAGTTTCACAGCTTTGGAATGAGTCAGACCTAAGCGTTTCTGTTACTTATAAGCTGAGTAGCTTTCGGTTAGTTACCTCAACTCTCTGCATCTCAATTTCCTCATTTGGAAGTTGACAATAATAGTATCTACCTTGTAAAGTTGTCACCAGTATTAAATAAGATAATGCCCATGCGCACCTACCACAGTTTCTTGCCCCTATTAAAAATGCTATGAAGAGTACTTGTTGCATGGATGCTTGCTTAATAAATAACAAGGTTATTTTTCCTTCAGGAAACTAGGAAGTTTAACAAGATACAAACTGTGTCCAAATTAAGTCTATGTTAATATCTGGGAGCCATTCCTTATTATTTGCTGGATAGAATTTATTGACCATAAAACTCAGAAGATGCTATATATCTATGTGTGTCTGTGTATGTTTGTGTATAAGTCCATTCTAATAAAGAAATTGCTCCTAATATATGTACCTCTAGCAACTCAACTATAGCCATAAAAAAAAAAAAGAACAAATGAAGCCATGGAAATTTAAAGCTGGAACTTACAGGCGATCACAGAAATCACCTGATTCACTCCTTTGTTTTTCTGATATGAAACCTGATAAGGTAGAAAAGGACGTGATTACATCAAGTCTGTACGGTCAGTACATGGCAGAGCCTGTTAGCTGCCTCCCAGATGTGAAAGTATTACATTGTTCATCTAAATTCACATTCCCTGTATCTTCAATCTCCTGACTACCTGTGAAATCAAAAAGCAATCTTAACAGTAACAACGGTGTAGATGGGTACACGGATTGCTTCGGGGGCAGTGTGACCTTATGCCTACTGTTCTGATGTACTGCTTTGGGAATCTGCTCCATATTCTAAAATCTACCAGTGGAGCATTTCTCTTTGTTACATATTCAAACACTCTTAGCTTTATGCAGGACTTCTCTCCCTCTCTCTCCTTATTTAACTTCTGTTTGTAATTAGTACTCAGACATGGGGGTTTCTTTTTCTATTAAGTTTTAAACCAATTTCTATTGTAATTTCAGATGTAATTACTGCTCCTTTCTGGCAACAGCTATGAAGTCAAACCCACATTCATTCTGCTCTGCAAAGCAAACTCGGCAGACAGCCATTCATTCTCGCTCATGTTTTATTCTTAAAAGACTAAATGTGAAAGGGCAATAAACAAAAGCTAGGGACCCAGTAAACTAATTAAGAGGAAAAGGGGGCGGGGGAGGTGGATCAGATAGCATGTTGGCTCAAGGCAAAGGTGTAACTCCTGCTTACTTGGCAATTCAGGCAGGGTGGGGGCGTTTATACTCCTCTCCTCACTCCCCACCCCACCCCACCCCACGCAGCTTAATAAAGGAAAGCTGCTTCTTCATGTATCAACATAGATAAGGCAAGGCTGCCAAAGTATCACTAAAATGTAAGTTGCATGAAGTCGGGCATTTTTTAATGTTATATTGCCTGCTGAATCACCCAGGACAGTACCTGGTACACTGCAGGCTCTTTCTAAACATCTGCTGATTGAAGGAGTTGCACAGACCCTACCTACCTCTGCATCAAATCCCAAATAGCAAAACCTCTTTACAATATAGAACCCTGATCTCTAAGAATCTCACATTAAGAAGTCTGCCTCGCGAACCCCTGAAACTATTGCCCTGAGATAGTCTTTAAATGTTAAACTTTAAACCAAAAATATCCCCGGAAGTCTTCTCAAAATCAAAAAATAGTTCAGTTTAACTAGTGAAGAATGTCTGCCTTGAGCAATGTGCTCTTTTAAGAACTATCCATATGGGATCAAACTGACAACAGCAACTCAGAAGATTAGA
This sequence comes from Trichechus manatus latirostris, assembly GCF_000243295.1. NCBI lineage: Eukaryota > Metazoa > Chordata > Mammalia > Sirenia > Trichechidae > Trichechus > Trichechus manatus. Next base: position 3,006,113 of record NW_004444099.1, on the reverse strand, counting down.
AAGGAAACTTAGGGGGCATTGAGTTTATGTTAATGGGGGAGGAACACCTCAAAAAAGGAGGATGAGAATGGTTGCACAACTCAAAGAATGTAATCAATGTCACTGAACTGTACATGTAGAAATTGTTGAACTGGTATATGTTCTGCTGTGTATATTCCCAACAACAGCAACAAAAGTAAAATAAATTATAAAATAAATCAACCCATCTTTCCAAGAAAACTTTTCTCTGTGATAGCATTAATCAAACTTTAAAAATAAATTAAAATTAAAACCAGATCTTCAAATTACTGTGTTTTAAAACATTAAGCCAAGATTTAAGAAGATACATACTCGCATTGCTCTCATCAAATTTTTAATTTAACTTTTGTGATCAGAGAAATGTGTTTTTTTAATAAAAACTTTGTTCTTCAAAAAGAAGAAGTCCACCTTGCAAGCTTTTTATCTATAAAGGCATCAGAGACAGTTTACCTCAAATACAGGAAAGAAAGGAAGGGAGAGAGGGAGGGAGAGGTCTTTAGTTTTTAAATCAGTACAAGTATTCTGGGGCAAAACCATATGATTTATCTTTATACTCTGGGGATTAGAAGGCACTCTTTGGATAATAATAGCATCACCAATAAAACAATTATTTGAGATACAACTATGGGACTGAATATAAATTTTATCTAAGCATGTTACCCATTACCCGCTGCCATCGAGTGGATTCCAACTCATAGCAACTCTACAGGACAGTGGAAAACTGCCCCATAGGGTTTCCAGGGAGTGGCTGGTGGATCTGAACTGCTGACCGTTCGGTTAGCGGGCAAGCTCTTAACCACTGTGCGCCAGGGCTCCCTGAGCAAATTAGTACCTACGTATATCAGAGAATTTATGGTCTTGCACTGAAATTGTCCATACACTCATCCATCTCCCAAGGAGACAGTGAGCTTCCTGAGGGCAGAAGCTTCTCATTCATTTTATCCCAGTGTCTGATACATGGAAGGTGCTTGATAAATATCTGAGAGAGAAAAAGAAAAAAGGGCTCTACCAGTTGACAAACTGATCTATTCTCTGAGATGGTAATGGAGCTAAGCTTGCAGGTTTATCTTTTATTCAGCAAACATTAGGTATAGTCTCTGTCTTCAAGCACCTTACAATACTAAACAAGAGAGAAAGCATATGGAAAACAGAGGCCTAGGTTTTAAAAAGAGATCAGTCATTTGTGAACTCTGCACATCTGCTCTTCGGACTGAAGCCTCCATCCCCTTTACCTCTAAACCCTCCCACTGAGCCCCCTTAAATCCATGCCAGGTCACAAGCAAAATGCCCTCTTTTCTCATCCTCTTCCAGAACATTCCCTTCACCTTCTTGCTCTCCATACAGAACATGACTGGCCCCTGAGGTTGCCGCCAACCAAGCTCTTCTAGAGGCTTCCTTCTAAAATCCTGAAGGAATTATGCCGTTCCCCTGCTCAAAACTTCCCAGGGCCCCCATCTCACTCAGAATAAAATCTGAAGTTCTGACCATTGTTCCAAAGGCCCTGGCTCCCTCTCTGACCTTATTCACCCACCACTCTTCCCTTTACTCCTCTCTCCTTCAAAGAACATCCTCCACCTTTACACTGGTCATTCTCTTTCTCCCTTTGTCTAGAACATTCCTCATCCCCCACTCCCCCCCCCCCCAAATATCCCTCCAACTCATTCAGGTCTCTTCTCAAATGTCATCTTATCTGAAAGGTCTTCCCTGACCACCCTGTATCAAAAACATCCCTCAGTCATCACACTCCTCCCCTTATCCAGCTTTATTAGTCTTCACAGCATTTATCACTGGCTGATATGTATGTACAGTCATGTGCCACATAACATCCATTCGGGCAACATCCGACCATGTATACGTCCGTGGTCCCATAAGGTTATAAAAGAGTTCAGAAATTCCAATCAGGGAATGCAACAGCTTCCTGAATGCAACACATGTATCTCATGTTTCTTATACACAAAGCAATTGCACTGCCAGGCATTTAACAGTACAGTACATATATAACCTATAATATATATATGTCTTGATAGTCATAATAAATGCCTATTGTTACTGACTTATGTATGTACTGTACGGTACTTTCTATCTAAAAGGTTTACTGTATAACAGTGTATACTTCAACTCATAGGCAGCAGCATCCAATCTCATGTACTGCACGTCTCTTGAGTGTTGCAGCATTATCTCTTTAATTTTCTTTTGAAAATATTACTGTGAAATGCATTATGGCTCCCCAAACACAACAAAACCAGTGCTAGTGATAGCAGCAGCAAGAGGCAAAGGACATGTATTGATTTGGAAGTGAAACAATAGGTTATTAAACAACACGAAGGTGGAAAATCTGCGAATGCTATTGCTTGCAATTTAGGCATGTCACACTCGACAATCACGAAGATCCTCAAAAACAAAGAAAAAAATTCTCCAAGCTGTTAAAGGATGGGCTCCACTGAAAGCCACAAGGCTAACAAAAATATGACAGGGACCTATATTAGATATGGAGAAATTGCTAATGATATGGATTGAGGACCAAACACAAAAGCAAATCCCTCTCAGCACACTGACGATCACTGCCAAGGCACAACGCTTGGTCAAGATGCTTAAAGAAAAAGCAGGACCACACTACGATATGGTGTTTACACAATGTCCAAACCACATAACATCCTATTTCACAGAATGTATCGTGGACATTAAGCAATGCATGACTATATTCACCTATTTGTTCACTGTCTTCCCTGGCTAGGATAAAATCTCCATGAGACCAATGGCATTTCCTGTTTCACTCACTTCCATATCCTCAAAGCCTAGCACAGAGCCTGGCACAAAATAAGTGCTCATTCAATAGTGGTTCAGTGAATAAATGAATGACCATTATTAATACTACAAAATAAAAGAGGTTAGAATAAAGTGCTACTAATGTCTGGGATCTTAAAAGCTTATGAGCGGCCTTCTAAGATACAACTATTGGTCGCTACTCATCCAGAGCTAAAGAGAAAGAAGGAGACCAAAGACTCAAAGAAGAAACTAGTCTACAGAACCAATAGTCTACACGAACAATGACATCACCTACCTTGAGACCAAAAGAACTAGATGGTGTCCGGCTACCACTAACAATCGTTCTGACCAGGGGCCCAATAGATGGTCCCAGATAGAATGGGAGAAAAATGTAGAACAAAACTCAAATTCCTTAAAAAAAGGCCAAACTTACTGGACCAGTAGAGACTAGATGAACCCCTGATATTGTCACCCTGAGATACTCTTTAAACTTGGAACTCAAACCACTCCCAGAAGTCACCTTTCAGCCAAATGACAGATTGGCCCATAAAATAAATGATAACATCCATGAGTACTCTGCTCCTCAAAATAATAGTCTAGATGAAACCAAATGGTTAACATTTACCCTAGACCACACACAAGAAGGCTGGGGGGGACAGGGAAACTAGATTAATGGAAACAGAAAAACCAAAATGGAAATAACGAGAATGCTGACATATTGTGAACAATTTAACAACGTCACTGGACAATATGTATAGAAATTGTTAAATAAGAACCTAATGTCCTGTGTAAATTTTCACCAAAAACACAATAAAATATTTTAAAAATAGTTACTAGAATGAGTCGCTAGGGAGCCCTGGTTGTGCAAAGGTTAAACACTCAGCTGTTAACCGAAAGGTCAGCAGTTTGAACTCACCCACCAGCTCTGCAGAAGAAAGACCTGGTAATCTGTTTCCATAAGGATTACAGCCAAGAAAATCCTATGGAGCAGTTCTACTCTGTCACATGGGGTCACTATGAGTCTGAATCAACTCAAAGGCAACTAACAACACAATGAGTCACTTAACTTTGCAGGAAGTGAAACTCTGTACAGTTGGAGTTATAAAAGAGCTAAGTTTTTGGCCACAGAAATGCCTGAGCAAGACTTGATGATAGGTCAGTGACTCTTGTCACACCTGCTTTAAAAATAATTGGTGCTGTGAGGTGCTATCAAGTCAGTTCCAACTCATAGTGACCCTATGTACAACAGAACAAAACACTGCCCGGTCCTGTGTCATCCTCACAATCATTGCTATGTTTGAGCCCACTGTTACAGGGTTATGACTTGGAATCAACTCGACGACAATGGGTTTTAACCAAATGGTCAACTTTGCCATGTATTTTTCTAAAAATAATTACAAACTTATTACTGGTGGCAGAGAGTTGTCATCCTCATGCACCAATATTGGCACATCAAATAATTGGGGGAGGAGGGGAAGTGGTCTTTAACAATGAAAAGTGAAATTTTAGGATATTTGAATAAATGTTCCTGGATGTGAAGACAAAATACTGTAAAGATGAGGAATTTTGCCCGATTCACTTATGGGATTATAGAATTACAATCAAAATTATAATGAAAAATTGTTTGCAACATGCTAAAATAATTCTAAAATTCATCTGAAAAATTAAGTAGGTAAAAGAATTCTAAAAATAAAAAAGTCATTAAACATTTTAAAGTTATAATAAAACAAAGTAGTGCTGATATAAAAGTGGACAGAGTGAAAAAAACAGGATAGACAGCCTAAAAAATAGAGAGAGAACTTAATTCATAATTAAAGAGATATCACTAATCAATGAAGAATGAATGAGGAAAGGTAATTATTTAATAAATGGTTTTGGAATAACTGACTATACATTTAGTGGGAAAAATAATTTCAGCGCTTGATTTGCAATACATTAAAAAGAAATTCTATATGAATTAAAGACTTAAAAATTGAACCATAGAACACTGGAAGAAAAAAATGACTATTTACTATAGATATAGAGGAGATGGCCTTTCTAGGCTTAGAAACTGTAGAAATAAATGAAAAGGAAGCAATAGAAAAATGTGACAATAAAAAATCCAAACTAAAAAGCAATTTCAAGAAAAAGTTTTTGCAGTAAATATGACAGATCTAGTTTAATATGTTGACTGTATAAAGAGATCAAATAAGATAAGAAAAACAGTAAAATCCCAAAAGATAAATGAGCAAAGGTCAAAAACAGACAATTTATGAAAGAGGAAATACACCTAGCAAAGAGACAAGTGGGGAAGGTTCTGGCTCTTATCCTAGATTCCACTGAGCTCTGGGTTTCACAGTTCCTGACAGCCAATAATTGGCCTCTGTTTTGCTCTTCAACTCTGCCCTTGCTTTTCAAATGGAATTGGATGTTTCTTTGCTGCTTCATCCGTTCGGATCCACACACGCCCTCAGGTCCCAGCCTTGCTATGCCCTGCCTTATGAAAGGGGTAAGAAAATGAAAGGAAATCTCTACTTTTCCCTGTTTTATATTTTATCACTCTACTTGTTCAGCGCTCCTACACAAAGGTGTATACTTTACTCTTTATCAGTTTATTTTTATGTACAACATCCAAACAGGTGATGGAATTATACATACAATGATCTATGTTATGACATTACTAACACATAATTGGGGCTCAGTAAGTATTTAGGTAGGTAGGTAGGTAAGTAGATAGGGAGGGAGGAGGAAGAAAAGACTCTCTAAACACTACTTCAATTTAAAGTATACAAAGGAACTATAAACTTCAGGGTGTTGCTAATCTATTAGGCACTATAGTCACAGTTTTTAGGATATCTTTTCAAGGACCTATGAAAAACTATACTGATATCAAAATACAAAAAGAAATTTTCCATAAAAATTAATTATTAATTGTCTACAAAATATATCATGGTGACTCAATTAACATTAAATTATAGTATCATAAACAATTTGTTATATACTAGAAAAGTTTATACATTAGATTATCTTACTACAATAGAATTCCCAAAGGTAACTAATGAGTGCCAAAAATCACAGCCACACATAAATTAACTTATACATAAGAATGTAACTTCAAAAAATACTTTCAAATGCTTCTATATCAAAAACTGTATTTAATGTTGGATTGTAAGTACATTTTAATATATTTGTTATGAGGTGATGGAAGCCTCCAAAAATACTATCACTTAAAGCTGCAAAGGTCTTAAATGCTCCTGGTGTATGCATTTCAAATTCAGACATGTCTAGGAGAAAGGGAAGGTTCTATTTGTTTAATGAAACTCACCTTGAAGAAGGGGATAGTCAAGGTACACAAGTTTAATCCACAGATAATAGGCTGTAGTTGAAAGTGATTTTGAACTAGCACGGTAATGTGCTGTTAAGATTGCCCTCTGACTCAGCTGAAGCCTGAGGGAAAAGACTACAATAAAATGGCAAATAAAAAACAACATAACCATCTGTGAAATCTCTAAAAGGAACTGTGAACACAATCCGATACAAGTAAGGAGGGTAGGCGGAGTCCCTCGGTGGCACCAACGGTTAAGCACTCAACTACTAGTCAAAAGGCCTGCTGCTCAAATCCATCCGTAGGCACGTTGGAAGATAGGCCTGTGATCTGCTTCTGAAAGGTCACAGCCTTGAAAACTCCATGCAGCAGTTCTACTCTGCACATATGGGGTTGTCATGAGTTAGAATCAACTCAACCAACTAACAACAACAAGAGGGAGGGTGCAGAGTGTTGGCCATACTTCAGCATGTGGCTCTGGGGGTGTTACTTTGAAACTTACCTAGTGGAGATCGAGAGGGGCCATTTTACCAAATCAAATCAAAAGGGAAACAGACAATGGTATAGGAGAACTGCAGCCTGGGCCCAGGGCCAGCCTGCTCCCACTACTCACCAGCCTGGGGGCTGGGACCATGCAGCCAGTTACCAGCTGGAGAGAAAATAGTGACCACACAGCCAGTATAAACTCACAAGCACATGAAACACACTAAGAACTATCTGAAAGACACTGGAAGTCCCACAATTCTAAATAGCCATACAAATACATTTTCATTATTAATATGATGACTCAATTGTACCCCTAGGTGGTGAAGTCTGGAGAAATACAGGTTTTATTTGGAATTCTATTAGCTAGACACACAAAGATCCTTGAATACGCATTAGAGAATAAATACTGATAGCCAAATGGTCAAGGAGCCCTGGTGGTGCAATGGTTAAGTGCTCAGCTTCGAACTGAGAGATCAGCAGTTTAAACCCATCAGCCACTCCACAGGAGAAAGATGTGGCAGTCTGCTTCCATAAAGGTTACAGCTTTCCCATCTAACATACATCTATTGGTTCCATCCTGTCCGGACCAAAGGAGAATGAAAAAAAACAAAGACACAAGAGAAAGATCAGTCCAAAGGACTAATGGACCACATGAACCACAGCCTCTACCAGCCTGAGCCCAGAAGAATTAGATGATGTCCAGCTACCACCACTGACCACTCTAACAGGGATCACAATAGAGGGTCCCAAACGGAGCAGGTGAAAAATATAGACCAAAATTCAAATTCACAAAAAAAGAGCAGGCTTACTAGTCTGACAGATACTGGAGGAACTCCCGAGACAATGGCCCCTGGAAACCCTGCTAACTCAGAACTGAAGCCATTCCCAAAGTCCACCTTTCAGACAAAGATTAGACAGGTCTATAAAACAAACAATAACACATGTAAGGAACATGCTTCTTAGTTCAATCAAGTATACGAGACCAAATGGGCAACACTTGCCCAAAAGCAAAGATGAGAAGGCAGGAAGGGACAGGAAAACTGGACAAATGGAAACTGGGGACCCAAAGTGGAAAGGGGGAGAGTACCGACACAGTGCAGGGATTGCAACCAATGTCACAAAAAAAATTGTGTATAAATTTTTCAATGAGAAACTAATTTATGTTGTAAACTTCCACTTACAGCACAATAAAATTTAAAAAAGAAAAGGATTACAGCCTTGGAAACACTATGGGCCAGTTCTACTCTGTACTATAGGGTCGCTATGAGTCAGAACTGACTCGACGGCAATGAGTTTTAACCAAATGGTCAACTTTGCCATGTTATTTCTAAAACAAGAAGGTACTCAATTTGTGGGAAACTTTCCAAGGTTTATGTTCTGCTTTTGTCCTTGCCAAGATTTATGTTGCAAACTCATAGTAAAATGTGAGTCAGATCTAGATCAACAAGGACATAGCAAGGTATTTGAAAACAAATTTTCCCAAATTCCAATTCTGTCAAACCAAACGATGCATCCATTCAGAAAAGAAAACAAGGCAACCGCTGCAAAGTGAGGCTTCATTAATTAATGCAGAACAGTTGCTGTAAGCAAAAACGTGCAGATAGGAGGGATGGAAAAACCCTGCAAGATTCCAAGGACTCGTTGTGATGAATGTACCCTGGCTGTTAAAAGAAACCTGTAAACAGTATTATGTGAAGTTCCCTTTTGTTAATAGCACTGTTTGGAGTTTGAATATTTTAACTCCAATTTCTTAAGTGCAAAAGTGGTCAGTCCTAGAACAATATGGTACTACTTCTTGGCAATCTGGCTAAAAACCATCACAGGCATGTGTATACCCTAAATAACAGACACTCCTCTGTATATGAACCATATGAATAAAATATACATTAGATATGAGATAATACCATATAAAATCTACAGAGAGGGAAATTTTGTCTATTTCTTTATCAGGCAGAATCGCTGCGTTAAAGATGGATGGATGCTCTCAAGTTTCTCTTTCAAACATTTTCAAGCTGCTGCTTCTTTAATTTTAAGATGCATTAATAATACAGTATTTTTAGATTCGATCGAAGGGATTTTTTTTTTTAATATACTGATACCTTTGATAGACTGAAGATGGATCAGAATTCTCCTGGCTATTAAGAAATACATATATAAGTGAATTCAATTCACAACTGAGGCTATGTTTCCTCCATGATGATAAAAATGCTGAAAACAAGTGTCTCAGTCATCTAGTGCTGCTATAACAGAAATTCCACAAGTGGATGGTTTTAACAAAGAGAAGTTTATTCTCTCACAGTCCAGGAGGCTACAAGTCCAAATTCAGGACGTCAGCTCCAGGGAAATGCTTTCTCTGTTGGCTCTGGAGAAAGGTCCTTGTAATGCATCAGTCTTCCCTTGGTCTGGGAGCATCTCAGCACAGGAACCTCAGGTCCAAAGGATGTGCTCTGCTCCCAGCACTGCCTTCTTGGTGGTATGAGGTTCCCATGTGTCTCTGCTCACTTCTCTCTTTTATATCTCAAAAGAGATTGGATTAAGACACTATGCAATCTTGTAAACCTCATCAGTATAACTGCCACTAATACATCTTATTATCATAGTGATTGAGTTTTACAACACATAAAGAAATCACATCAGATAACAAAATGGTACACAATTATACAATACTAGGAATCATTATCCAGCCAAACAGACAGATATTTTGGGGGGACACAATTCAATCTATGACAACAAGTTACAAGGGGTAATTTTCTGTGGCTCTATTGGAAAGCGTGGGCCAAAATCAAAGAGGAAGGAAGAACTAAAGCAATCTAGTTCTTCTCACACAAAAAACTCTATTTCAGAACAATGGGATGCTGATTCACAGTGAAATTTCAGAGTCAAATAAAAATGAAGCATTACTGTACAGTGGGAAGAAGAGTGGCTTCCCAGGCAGAAGTCGTGCATTCCAATCTCACCCTGCTCTTCCTACCTGGTAACCTGGGTCAAGACTCTCATGTGCCACATGAAATGAGAACTAAACTAGATCATTTCTAAAGATGTTCAACTCTCACATTTTATGATTCTATGAATCTCTGAAAATGGAGTAAATGTACAAGAAAATTAGCTAAACAAAAGAAGGTGGAAGACATTCAGGAAAGTGGAACAACTAACAGAACTGTGCACAACTTATATTAAAAAGACAAAACCTTACGTACCATTCTAACTTCATAAATAAATTATAATCCAATCTACTTTGTGCAAAACACAATTTAGGCAATTACAAAATAAGGGCAGCCTTAAATTCTAAGTACTTTATTCTATTATACATATAAGGAATTTCAGAGTGATTTAATTTGGGGTGATGTTTCTAGCCTTTTGAAACAGGACAAAAATTAACTTACTGCATCCAAGATAAGAAAGAATTTCTTCACTCAACAGTGCATAAAAAATTCTGAAAGAAGTTGTGAAACTGTCCTCCGGACAATCGAATTATATAGTTCATATTACACGGTACGGTATCAATTAATTTTGTTTTTGTTTTTTCAATTTAATTGTCTTATTTAGTATTTAACAAACATAAAACTACTTGAGGTTCTACTGTTCAGGGTCCATCTAGCTGCCATTGTAAGGAATTGGTATGCTTCACCCATGTCACATCCACACCTACACATTTAAGAGCTTCACGAACTGTAAATGTCGTACATTGTGTATTGTAAAATGCTCCCTGGTCACCCAGCGCACTCTTCTCTCCATAGTATCAACTTTAACAGGAACATTCCTTTCACATTTTCACATCTCTGAAATTACGGTATGTCTTATAATTGATGGTATCTTAACCAAAAAAAAACCAAACCCACTGCCATTGAGTTGATTCCGACTCATTGGACCCTATAAGACAGAGTAGACCTGCCCATAGGGTTTCCAAGGAGCGTCTGGTGGGTTCAAACTGCTGACCTCTTGGTTAGCAGCCAAACACTTAACCACTTAGCAACCAAAGGTTTAACCACTGCACCACCAGGTAGGTGTGGGAGGAGATGCTATACAATGAAATACAATAGCTTTTTATATGCATCCCTTCTCTTATCTATCAAATCATATTTGAGAAAGGAAAACAAAGAAAAGTATGGAAGAAACCAAAATCAAGATATTACAAATAAATGGGGAAAAGAGACACATCTTCCTTACAGAAGAATTCTACCCAATTTATACAGATACTCTCCCTCCAGGATGAAGAGCTTAACTCCCTTCCCTCCACTAGTGTGGGTGGGCTACACTAGTGACTTGCTTCCAAAGAGAAGACTATGGAGAGGAGGGAAGAAGTAACATTTCAATGGAAAAGTCTGGCAAACACTACTTGGCCAGTGATCAAGATTAACATCATCAATAATAAAGTATGTTGACAGCATGATGATTATGATAATGATATATGATGAGACGGGTACTTCACGTCTGTGATCTTCCTCCCAAAGACCCACAACCCTAGTCTTATCATGAGAAAAACATCAGACAAATTCCAGTTGAAGGACATTCTACAAAATATTTGACCAGAACCCGTCAAAATGGTCAAGGTCATTAAATACAATGAGAATCTGAGAAACTGTCCCAGACCAGAGGAGATTAAGGAAACACAATGACTAAATGCAATGTAATATCATGGATGGGATCCTGGAACAGAAAATGGACATTAAAGGAAAAACTAGGTAAATCTGAATAACGAACGGAGTTTAATTAATAGCAATGTATCAATGCTGGCTCATTAGTTGTGACAAATGTACCATAATAATGTAAGATATTAACAATAGAAGAAACTGAGTGAAGGATATTCAGGAACTCTCTGTACTATCATTGCAACTTTTCTGAAAATCTAAAATCATTCTAAAACAAAAAGGTTATTTTAAAAAATCAAGCCATGCATAATTTGATACACGTATTCCACAATCAAATCAATCCTATTGATCAAAAATATAAAAGGAGAATTAGATCCTAAACAAGTTCAAGTTTAGAAAAATAACCAAACTAATCAGTGTTACAGTACAGGAAGATAAAATGCACCAAGGAGAATAAAAAGCTTCTTACCTCAATTGTTACCTAGGGTACAATTTTTTATTTGTGATAAGATCTGAATCGTATGTTAGCACATTTAATACAAAGTAACCATCAAAGTAGTTAAGTTCTCAACTGTTGTGCACTCCTATGGATAGTAATATTTCTGGAATAATGAACTTTGTCCTGCCTTTTTCTGATAACCCATCATAACTCTGGAATGTCTTAGGTTTCCAGGAAAGACTTATAGGGAAATGTGTGAAGTAAGTCATTAAACTTGGGCTTCAATGGCTGTACAGTACATAAAACAAATAGAACTAAACTGATTTATGTGAGTCATCTCATTTATTTCTCAAGAGACAAGGCCAGAACCACCTTTTAGGGTTCAAATGGTAATATGCCTTTTCTGTACAAAAGTCAAAAGTGTAATCAACAATTGCTATGTCATCTAATCTGCTCACTGACTATAAATACCATCAGAACCCAAATGATAATCAAATTCTGTTTTAAACTGCTGTGAAATCTATTATGTGTAATTTATAATACATGTTTCCAATGACAACACTCTTATAAATAATGGTTAGATTCAAAGTCTAGCTCAAAAAAACTTTTTAACCCATAATGTAAATGAATGATGCTAAAAACGATGTAACCAGGGTGACGGCTGGATTGGAGATTCCGTTTCTAATGCCCTCAAAATGGATAGTGAACCAACTCTAGGGCAGAAAGCACTAAGAAGAGAAAAGAATGTGTGTATACTGGATCATTCCCTCCTCAGACTCCACCTCACGCTTTCTAAGGAGAAGCGAAAATGAGCATCCAGGGAAAGCCAGTTTCAGAGAATGGGAAGAGGTGGAAAATGGGATTGGCAATGGATAGAAAAGTTGTTGCAGTTGTTAGGTGCCATCAAGTCAGTTCTGACTCACAGCAAGTCTATGTACAACAGAAGGAAACCCTGCCCGGTCCTGCGCCATCCTCACAATCGCGGCGACGCTTAAGCCCATTGTTGCAGCCACTGTGTCAATTCATCTCATTGAGGGTGTTCCTCTTTTTCACAGACCCTCGACTTTACCAAGCATGATGTCCTTCTCCAGGGACTCATCCCTCCTGATAACATGTCCAAAGTATGTGAGACATAGTCTCACCATCCTTCCTTCTAAGGGGCATTCTGGTTGTACTTCTTCCAAGACAGATTTGTTCAGTCTTTTGGCAGTCCATGGTATATTCAGTATTCTTCTCCAACACAATTCAAAGGCGTCAATTCTTCTTCGGTCTTCTTTAATAATTGTCCAGCTTTCACATGCATAGGAGGCAAATGAAAACACCATGGCTTGGGTCAGGCAAACCTTAGTCTTCAACGTGACATCTTTGTTTTTCAACACTTTAAAGAGGTCTTTTGCAGCAGATTTGCCCAATGCAATGCGTCTTTTGATTTCTTGACTGCTGCTTCCATGGGTGTTGATTGTGAATCCAAGTAAAATGGAAACCTTGACAACTTCAATCTTTTCCCCATTTATCATGATGCTGTTTATTGGTCCAGTTGTGAGGATTTTTGTTTTCTTTATGTGGAGGTGTAAGCCATAATGAAGGCTGTGGTCTGTGATCTTCATCAGGAAGTGCTTCAAGTCCTCTTCACTTTCAGCAAGCAAGGTTGTGTCATCTGCATAACTCAGGTTGTTAACGAGTCTTCCTCGAATCCTAATGTCCCATTCTTCTTCATACAGTCCAGCTTCTTGGATTATTTGCTCAGCATACAGATTGAATAGGCATGGTGAAAGGATACAACCCTGACAGACACCTTTCCTGACTTTAAACCACCAAGTACCCATCATTTCTTCTGTTTGAACGACTGCCTCTTGATATATGTACAGGTTCCTCAAGAGCATAATTAAGTGTTCTGGAATTATTTTTCACAATGTTATCCATAATTTGTTATGATCCACACAGTCAAATGCCTCTGCATAGTCAATAAAACATAGGTAAACATCTTTCTGGTATTCTCTGCTTTCAGTCAGGATCCACCTGACATCAGCAATGATATTCCTGGTTCCATGTCCTCTTCTGAATCCGGCTTGAATTTCTGGCAGTTCCCTGTTGATATACTGCTGCAGCCACTTTTGAATGATCTTCAGCAAAATTTTACCTGCGTGTGGTATTAATGATATTGTTCAATAATTTCCACATTCAGTTGGATCGCCTTCCTTGGGAATAGGCATAAATATGGATCTCTTCCAGTCGGTTGGCCAGGTAGCTATCTTCCAAATTTCTTGGTATAGACGAGTGAGTACTTTCAGCGCTACATTCGTTTGTTGAAACATCTCAATTGGTATTCCGTCAATTCTTGGAGCCCTGTTTTTTGCCAATGCCTTCAGTGCAGCTTGACTTCTTTCTTCAGTACCACTAGTTCCTGCTCATATGGTACCCGCTGAAATGGTTGAACGTCAACCAATTCTTTTTGGTATAGTGATTCTGTATATTCCTTTCGTCTTCTTTTGATGCTTCCTGAGTTGTTTAATATTTTCCCCATAGAATTCTTCAATATTGCAACCCGAGGCTTGAATTTTTTCTTCAGTTCTTTCAGCTTGAGAAATACTGAGCGTGCTCTTCCCTTTTGCCTTTCTATCGCCAGCTCTTTGCAAGTCATTACAATACTTTACTTTGTCTTCTCAACTTCTGTTCAACTCTTTTACTTCATCATTTCTTCCTTTCGCTTTAGCTACTTGACATTCAAGAGCAAGTTTCAGAGTCTCTTCTGACATCCACTTTGGTCTTTTCATTCTTTCCTGTCTTTTTAATGACCCTTGGCTTTCTTCATGTATGACATCCTTGATGTCATTCCACAACTCATCTGGTCTTCGGTTGTGAGTGTTCAACATGTCAAATCTAGTCTTGAGATGGTCTCTAAATTTAGGTGGGATATACTCAGGGTCGTACTTTGGCTCTCATTGACTTGTTCTAATTTTCTTCAGTTTCAACTTGAACTTGCATAAGAGCAATTGATGGTCTGTTCTGCAGTAGACCCCTGGCCTTGTTCTGACTGATGATATTGAGCTTTTCCATTGTCTCTTCCCACAGATGTAGTCGACTTGAGTCCTATGTATTCCATCTGGTGAGGTTCACATGTACAGTCACCATTTATGTTGGTGAAAAAAGGTATTTGTAATGAAGCAGTCATTGGTCTTGAAAAATTCTATCATGCGATCTCCAGCATCATTTCTATTACCAAGGCCGTATTTTCCAACTACTGATCCTTCTTCTTTGTTTCCAACTTTTACATTCCAATCTCCAATAATTATTAATGCATTTTGGTTGCATGTTCAATCAGTTTCAGACTGCAGAAGCTCATAAAGATCTTCAATTTCTTCATTTTTGGCCTTAATGGTTGATGCGTAAATTTGAATAATAGTCGTATGAACTGGTCTTCCTTGTAGGCGTATGGATATTATCCTATCACTGACAGCACTGTATTTGAGGACTGATGTTGAAATGTTCTTTTTGACGATGAATGCAACGCCATTCCTCTTCAAGTTGTCCTTCCCGGCATAGTAGACCATATGATTGTCTGATTCAAAATGGCCAATACAAGTCCATTTCAGCTCACTACTGCCTAGGATATCAATGTTTATGCATTCCATTTCATTTTTGAAGACTTTCAATTTTCCTAGATTCATACTTCTTATGCTCCAGTTCCGATTATAAATGGATATTTGCAGCTGTTTCCTCTCATTTTCAGTTGTTCCACATCAGCAAATGAAGGTCCCAAAAGCTTAACTCCATCCAAGTCATTAAGGTCGACTTTACTCTGAGGAGGCAGCTCTTCCCCAGTGGTCTTTTGAGTGCCTTCAAACCTGAGGGGCTCATCTTCTGGCACTGTATCAATGTTCCGCTGCTATTCATAAGTTTTTCACTGGTTAAATCTTTTCAGAAGTAGACTGCTGGGTCCTTCTTCCTAGTCTGTCTTAGTCTGGAAGCTCAGCTGAAACCTGTCCACCACGGGTGACCCTGCTGGTATCTGAATACCGGTGGCATAGCTTCCAGCATCACAGGAACACCCAGCCCCCACAGTACGACAAACCAACAGACCCGTGGGGGGATAGAAAAGAAGGTTCCTAATACAAGAAATACCCTGAGGATAGTATTTTTTCCCTGACTTCCAGCAGCACTGGAGGCTGCAAGGGAGCCCTGGTGGCGAAGTGGATAAGAGCTAGGCTGCTAACCATAAGGTCAGAAGTTCGAATCCACCAGCTGCTCCTTGGAAACCCTATAGGGGAGTTCTACCCTGTCCAGTAGGGTCGCTATGAACTGCAATCGACTTCACGGCAAGGGGTTTCGGGAGGCTTCAAGAACTATAAACCAAAAAACCAAACCCGTTACCATGGAGTCGATTCTGACTCATGGTGACCCATGTGTTACAGAGTAGAACTGCTCCATAGGGTTTTTTTGGCTGTCATCTCTTTCTCCAACTCCCTAGAAGCGGTGGTAAAAGAAGGGAAATCACCACCATGGCAACAGCAACAGCAACAATGGTAAGGAGGTGATTCCTTGGATGGAACAAATTTGAGAGAAAAAGGCACTCCTCATGCTGTCACAGTATAGGGAGAGCAATTAGGGTCACATAACAATGTATATATAAATTTTTGTATGAGAGACTAACTTGAAATGTAAACTTTCACTTAAACTACAACAATAAAAAAAGGCACTCCTGTTAAATACTTGTGAATCGAGCACTGTCTCTATTTTCAATATATACCTACAACAGTGTTCTCACTAGAAATTCACTGTCTTTGCTCTAGCAACGCTCAACGCTCAACATTTTACCCAAATAATAATGTCCTTTCCCTCAATTAGTATAAGTCTGAAGGAAATGATAATGGTCTATGGTTGAACTTCCCATATCATCAGAAACCAACAGAGCATGCAGATCTAAGACTGATGTATTCACAGTGTTTGAATTTCAGTCTTTGCATAGTGGGGGGTGAGGGGGGAGTAAAATAGTATCAGTGCTTCATTTCTGCCCATGTGGTCAGCCACCATTAGTGTCTTTGGCAGAAAAGTGAATACAGGAAAATCAATCTGAGCTGCTTCTGTTTCATATAGGCTGTTTTCATCCTTTCAAGCCAAGGCACTGCATTTTTGCTTTGATGAATGTTTTATAAGTCTTCTCTATTTTCTCTCCTGCATAGTAACGCTACCATTGGAAATGATAAGATTTAGAATTCATGACTGGCCGTGACATGCCCTGAAAACTAGTTTCACTACCTCAGATCATAAACTGTACATGTCTCATGTTCGTGGAGCAAAAGCAAAATGTCTCCATCACTTTTTAAAATTACCACATTAGTAAATTACTCCTCTGACATTTGTCTTAAGATTATCTTTTTATGTCTTGGAAAAAATGAAATGTCTTAACTTTTCCTTTACCTTACAGTAATTTCACCCTCCGTCTTTGAACCTGAAAAATCTACATTCCTACCAAGGATGCCCCAAAGTCAGAGTCTCACATATTCCTTCTCTCTCATGAAACATGGTATATCAACTTTCATTTTTATAACTCTCTTTACCTATCCTCACATTCTTACCTGGTCTCACAAATTCTTTCTCCTTCTTTGAATTTTCATAATTCCCTGATCTTTCCCTAAGAACAAAATTAAGACGTGGGTATTCCAGGAAGGCTAATGCTTGGTGTTCTACTATATCAATATTCTTTAAATATGTATTCAACATTTGTTTGTACATTTAAAACTGCCTAAGAGAAGGGTAAAGAATGAAGATAGGACTTTCTTATAGTTTTCTGTTCATTCTAACTAATTAATTAAAGGACAGGTTTGACCTGAACTCAAAAGAGCTAATGCTATTTATAGGACGCAGTCCATGAAAAAAAAAAATGGTATATTTGACTGATACTGGTAAAATGTGCAATGTGTAACAGCAGCACATTGTTTAAGTTGGCCTAAAGGACTTGTGGTGCTTCATAACCCTCTTTTTCTATCTATCTCAAAAAACTATTAACTGAAATAATGGAAATCACTTTTTCATTGTTATTACTTTTCTTTCTAGGATGATAATGTGGTTTAAGATTTTTTAAATTTATTTATATTTGCTACTGGAGTCTTGAAGCTTCTTTTGGCATCCTTTTTGATTACAGGGAATAGAAAGTTTGGTTTTGTTTTGTTTTTTAAATAAAAGACACAAATTTTATTATAGAGGTAATATTAATCATAGCAGAAGATGGTAACCAACAAAAAAGAGAACACAGAGAAATGAAAATCTATTATGCCCAGGATAGAAGATCTCTGAGAAAAGACAACTCAAAACCTCCCAATACTACACAGTAAATTACTACGGTAATAATGTTCTGTCATGTGAATACCCATGCCTATGGTACTTCATATGATTTGTGGGTTAGTGGTGTGTGAAGTTGGCATTGAAAACAAGATCAGTGAGTAATTTAGATTAAACGTGCTGAATTTACAAAATTTACACCACTTGGATACTAAAAATGTCAGGCATTCTGTCTCACTAAAAGTTACTGGGAAAAGAGGCAAGTTCTTCCTACAACAGCAAGTCTCAAGCTATGGTCTGGGAACAAGCACTTTTCTGAACACTTGACTTGGTAGAATAGAATGAACATGCTATAGAGAGAAGTGTCCCAAGAGGACATTGAGAGAACATTGATATATTAGGTTATTTCTCTTTTACAGTGAGTCTTCAAAGTAGGACATTTGGAGAACCACTGACCATAAAAATTGTATTCCAGGATCTTAGAAGGAGATCCAGGGTATGTGCCATATGCCCCTATCAACAGTGCCTCCGAAGTCCACCATTCCTGGCCTACTTATCATGTAGTCTATGAAAAAGAACAACAGTAGGGTAAAAAAAATATGAAAAATTGTCAATGTTCTATACAACCTACATTTTTCAATTTGACATTTACTTACATGACAAGAGCTAGGACAAACTCACTATGTGCAGTTTTCTGAATCACCAAAAAGGAATAAATCAGCAAGCAGAAAAGGTTACACAAAGTGGTAACACAACAGGCACTGAAGATTACTTCAAAATTTTGACAGAAGAAAAAATCATAAGCCAATAAGTATCCCATTCTCTGTTTCTCTTTGAGCTCTACTTAATGCAAGTCTTGTCTAGTAGATAAAACTGTAGGTAATATGTCATTAATCTAATATTCATATCATCAAGTATTCTGTCTTAAAAGATCATATACACTCCATTAAACAGCCAGCAACACAAGCAAATGACAAGCTAGAAGAGGGCCAGTCCTAGAAAGAGCAGCTCTGGCTAATTATTCATTATTTTCTCACATAAAAGATACGAGTTTGCAGAAGAAGAAGCCTGGGTGGCCACGCTGAGGCCAGCTGTGCCATCAACCAGCCTCCATGAAAGAACTGACCCTGTTTTCAACCACAGATTTCCCAAGTGCAATCCAATAACTGCACAACTTCTCTAGTAAGTCAAGAGATCTTAGAGTCAGTCCTGGTTGAAAGGCACCACAGCACTAGGGGAGCAACAGCAAAGAGTGCTGGGGTGAACACTAGCTCAGATTTGGGGAAGGCAACAAATATACTGCATTAGTTCCCTAGGGTAGCCATAACAAAATACCACAAATTGGGTGGCATATAAGAACATAAATTTATTGTCTCATAGCTCTACAGGCTAGTAGTCCAAAATTCAGGGCATCGGCAAGGCCATGTTCTTTCCCAATTGTCTAGGGGAGTATCCTTTCTTGTCTTACTCAGATTCTGGTAGCTCCAGGGTTCCTTGGTGTGTAGATGCATCTTCATGTGGCAGTTCTTCCTCTGTCTCTCTGTGTCTCTTCTCCCCTTTCATAAGGACACCACTATGATTGGATTAGGACCTACCCTACTCAAATATAATCTCATATTAACTTAACTGATAACATCTTCAAAAAGCCTACTTCCAAACAGGGTGATGTTCATAGGCACCAGGGATTATAACTTCAACATAACTTTTCAAGCAACACAGTTCCATCCATAACATGTATCAAGGTTATTTTGACTACTACTACTGCTTGATCCTGTGTCACATATGGTTTTTTTCAGACATGGTACCCACTCCTACCCTTTCTTTGTACCCCCCCTCATCAAAGGAGCTGCAAAGCAAAAACACTACACTTCCTAGTCTCCCAGTCAAGTAGGATATCCTGTATGCAAACAGTTTCTGTCAATAAGATACAATCTTGAGAGATTCAGAAAGCAAGAAGGGAGATAGAAGCCATTTTCTCACCATTTTGGTGCTGCCAAGGAAGGCTGGAGAGTCATGTTTACAGAAGCCAGATGCCTCATTACACTTCTGGTCACCAGTTTTGTGGGTATGAAAAGGAAGCTGCAGTGATGTACTGGTGGTAGCAACATCCTGACCTCTGGCTCTCAGCTCTGGATCTCAGCGCCATGAAATCTGTGCTCCAGAGGTAGCCCCTCTGAATTCCAGTCCCAGTCATTCCAGCAGGTGTTATAAGCACCTAATTCTCGATGTACATTTGATTTTTACTGAAAATACCTAGATTGATTGCTGTTTCTTACACTGAACTCTGATTGACAGATGCCTTCTCCAGCCCCCACTGCCCCCCATCATTTCATCAAGAGCTGCTATGAATCCCAATATTCAGGTAATTAACATCCTTGGTTAACACATACCAACCAACTCTTTATCACCTTTGTCTTGCTTATGTTAAACACACAGCGACCTGAATTCATAAGGTTTTTGTTTGTTTGTTTGTTTTAAACTTAAGGACACAACATGAAACAGCAATGGAAGGAAACTGGTACAACAAATTTTTATACTTCCTCTCTTCAAAAGGGGCTATAATGAAGCAGAAATTTTAGTCTCTGATATAAAATCCCAGGGCAAGACTCTGATTGGCTCAGCTTTGATATGACTCTGGTATGTATCCCTAGGCCAATCTACTGTGGCTGGAATGAAGCTCATACAGCAAAAATAAGGCTGCTAGAAGCCAGCCCTGTAGCCACCAGTGGGGGGAAAGGGGTGATGCCCTAAGAAGGTGAGACAGACAGACACTGCAATAGATTTTTCCTACATCTCTGTTCAAATCCTAGCCTTGTCACTTACCAGCTGTTGTCCAGGGCTTGTTATATGAAAGTACATGTGGTTTGTACATCTTGAAAATGTCTCCAATTTTACCACTCATACTTTAAGACATACCTCAAGTGTGAAAACATCTCTAAGAAGCCTTCCCCAGCCCTATCCTCCCCTCCTACCTCCTTCTATCCCTTGCTCAAGTTCCTCAATGATGCTTCAGTGATCCCATAGGTCTATCACTAAAACAACCTCTCTAATCCTCTCTACTATAGTTCAGCCTCCATATCACCATCAGATGAATCTTTCTAAAATGCTGCATTATGCTCCTACAACTTTCCAGCTCAAAATCCTTCAGGTGTTTTCCATTCCCTATAACAAAACACTCAAACTTTATCCTGTCATTTAAAACAGTCTATCATCTGGCTCCAACTGATTTTCCCATTTTATATCCCTCTCCTCTTCTAAAGAAATAATCCCAGAAACTGACCTACTTATTCTCATTCTTGGACATTCCTTCCTTTATACTTTTCCTCATCTTTCCCCCACTAGGATAGCCTTTCCCTCTCATCTCCTTTGCCAATTTGAATTCTTCACATTTGTCAAGGTCCAGAAAACAAAAATGTTAACTCCCAAATGAAAAGTTCTTTGATCCCTCTAGTCCACAGTAATTATCTCTCCTGTGACTGTGCATATAAGTTACTGTTCACATCACTCCAACAGCCCTTGTTATATACTGTTTATGCAATTTGTGTTGTTCTTGTTGCTGCTGCTATTTAATTGCAGCGGCACATAGACTGTACGTTTCTTGAAAGCTTAAGGGCTGAGTCTCATTACTCTTTGAACAGCCCGCTAGACCTTCTGGGGTACTTTGTACATATACTGAATATATAGTTTGTTAGGGTTAAAGGACAAGGAAACCTCTTTGCTGTAAGTGCCTTTCTGCAATTTGTAGGCCTTTTAACAGAAAAGTGTTTGAAATGATCCTGTGAAGAAAAAGGACACTCGATTCCCAAGAGAGAACCCTAAAAATCCCGCTGCCATACAGTTGATTCTGACTCGTAGCAAGCCTATAGGACAGAGTAGAACTGCCCTATAGGGTTTCCAAGGAGTGGCTGGTGGATTTGAACTCCTGACTTTTTTGGTTAACAGCTGAGCTCTTAACCACTGCGTCACTGGGGAAGGATAAGTCAGGATGTATAACACTCTGGACTTTTTTTTTCTCTTTTACCTTAAGCCCTCTATGTAGAGCGTTTCCACCATCCCCATCAAAAGGGAAGGTAAGAAAATAAAAAGAAAGTACAAATCATTCGGTTTGTTTGTTCCTTCTTAGAGGCTTCAGGAGGGTAAAAAAGTTTGATGGGAAAGAAACTATTATAAATGCCTAAAAGATTTTTAATGTTTTATGCATGCAATTGCCTGCGTTTTTGCTGTCTCTCATAACCACGGGTGGGTAATTGAGAGTAAGCGTTGCTCCTGTCAGGTGCCATGGAAGCATTTACTTTCAAGCTAGAAAGATTCAGTGACATTCTGCATTATTATAAATAATGCCTTATGCATGTGGTGTTGTTATACACAGTAACTTTTGATTTTTTTTTTAAAGGGTTGCATTCTACTTAGAAAAGAATCCTTTTTTAAAATAGAAGTTTATTGTTTAAAAGCTAGCTGTATTACTCTCATTCTCCAGCCTAACTGCATAGCCACTTTCAGCTTGAACTGCCCAACAAGAGCGTCGGCCATAATACCCTCATGCAATAGAATGATCGTTTCGAAGCTCCCCTCTCCCAGTATTTCACGGTAAGAGCATCTGTATTCTAGGTTATGGATGGGAAAAGAAAAGGAAAAGAGGGAAAAATAATGAGGCTGGAATCAATATCTCCTAGTAAAGTTTCTTTCCTAAAACCTTACTCCTCGTAATGCATACACCAATTTAGAATGTCTGTTGTTAAAACGGAAAAATCGAGAACAAACAAATAAATAAATAATACAAGTTTTAAGTAAATTGCATTTCACATTTCACAAAAGATCCATAACCTTCAGGGAAAGATTTAACATAAAACAATTATCCTTAATACTATCCTATGCCCTTGTCTCCACCTATGGATATAACTCACTTGGAGGTCAACTCAGTACCCTGGGGAGGAAACTACTGCCTATCAGGAAAATAAACAACTGGAAAATAAAACACAGAGGACACTGTGGAATGTTCTTTTTATTTGGAGAAGATGAAAAACGGTCTCTCTACTGCACATACATAAAAATTAATAATAATCACATTAAAAAAAAAAGCATTTTGTTATTTTTCTTTTCCTACTTCAAAAGACACTGTCATTTACCCTGTCGACTGGGAACAGTTCCTCCCCTCCCACCAAAGTCATCTTTTTGTTTCAATTTGTATATTATTTTCACCAGCATGGTTTTATCTCCATAGAGTTTCTGCAGATTTGTTGTCTACCTGTCAGGTTACTTTTCACATTATCATTTTAGCTTGCATCTAAAACTTTGCATATGCTTCCAAAGAAGAATCAAGACTTATTTTGGAGTTAATTGCACTCAATTATCGAATGTTCCTTGCATCTAAAGACACACTAATATGCACCACAATTTGTTTCTGCCAAAACACATTTTCTCCTCTCATCTGTATAATGCTGTTCTTTTCTAATTATATGTGATGCCTTATTAATGGTATCTCATAGGGGAAATATGCCCAGATTTCTTGTAAAAATGTAAGCAATCTAAATATGCTCAAAGTTTCAGAATAATGAAATAGAGTTAGAAAACAAAACCAAAAAAAAAGGGTTTTTTTTTGTCAGACTAACTATCCTCAGTCTAATAATCAAATACAATGTTGAAGTATGAGTACCGTGGTATAACCAACCACTTTTTTCTCCTCTTACTACTTAATTATAACGGTTGCATTCTGGGAAAGTTTTAGTGCTGTCATTTCTTTTAGGATAATCAGGTATGCAGGGCAAAAAAACTAGGATATATTTTTCTCACTAAGAGGAATTTCAAAGTTGGCAGTACACTCATGTGTGAACAAAGCCAAAGAGGATGGCAAGAGTAAAATATGAGTTTGTCTGTTTCCCAAGGGGGATAAAATGAGCTTAAGTAGAAATGAAGGTAGAGAAATATCACAAACTTTGAGCTGTAAACCAGTGTTTGAAAATCTAAATATTGTCTGTCAGTAGCAACACATGCACATAACATTGTACCTTAGGTAAGACAAATGGTTTCTTGTCTTGTTGGATTTGCAGAACTTTCCTACTGGTTTCTCAGTATAATTTGAGTATCTGACTCTTACATACAAGCACTTTAAATGATCCTAGTCATTACACTGTAAAGACCCACCATAAAAGGTAAGAGCCAATGGACGCTTCCTAAATTTCAATGTGGAATGATAAGCGAACACACAGGAAACCCGAAGTCATACTGAACAAAAAGAAAAATGCTGACCTGGAGCCAAATATGAAAAGAGTCAAGTTTCCTGTTTAAAAATTTCTGAGGGAAAACTGCCTTAACTACTGTAAGTCTACAGTCTGACCATGCCTAAGTTTTTGACTACACATTGTTCTGGAAAACCAAACATTGACAGACTCTCCCATCTTTCCCATGCCTAACAACCATATCAAATATGAGATACTATGATACCAGCCCTGCTCAAGTTTGGATGATCTTAGTCCTTCATAATTTTTCCAACTTTTAGATTTTGCTCTCTACTAGACTTCCATACCGTTCAAATATTACTTTTTTAAACTCTTTTGTTATCTAATCCCTATGCATTATTTCACGCAGCCCCTATATCTAAAACAACCATCTGATTCCCATTTACTGAACAACTTGCTTTGATTCTAAATAATCTTTTAATCTACCATTTTAGAGAACATGGTCTTTAAACACCTGGACTCTACGGTCAACTGCCTAGGTCGTACCACTCATAAGTGTGTGATGGCAAGTTTCTTAGCCTTTCTGGGCCACAGTTTGTTATAAAATTGAGTAATATTTGTACTTACCTCATTAAAATATTTTAAGAATCAAATGTGTTAATACATGTATAACTCATGTTAATATATATAAAAACACATGTAAAATTGACATAGATTATGTACTCAATAAACTTTATAGCTATAAGAACCCAACTTTCTTAATGCAGCAGGAAATATAATAAAAAATTCAAAGAATTCTTTAAAATATGGCATAACATGTGACCATACTCATTGAGCCAAAGAGAGGATATAAGTCTAAAAGAAAGAGAAGAAACTTTATGGCAGAGATGGTTAGTTGTCCTCCAAAAAAATTCATGCCCTCCCCTCCATTGTGCAGAGTTGTGACTGGGAAGCAGCTACCCAGGCCCCCTTGTAACTAGTCCTCACCAAAAGAATGTGAACAGAAATGATGCATGCCATTTCCTCCTGGGGCTCTTAAGTGGGTGGCAATTCTCTCCCTTGCGTCTCCTACTAGTCAGAAACAGATGACTCAGAGGCTACCAGATGGAGTAAGCTTGGATCCCTGAGTCACCAGGTGGAGGAAAGCTGCCCAGCAGCTAGTAACACACACACTGAATTGTTAGGTGAGCAAAGAAAAAATTTCTGTCATGTTAAGCCACTGAAATGTGGGGGTTTATTTGTCAAAACAGCAAATGGCACCTGAACTAAAGCAATCTATTTTTCCTATTTCATTTGCTTTGATAAAAATTTGCATTGGTATAAGGAAGTTTAAGTGCACTAATTTAAAGCTGATGCTTGTACCTCCAGTCTACTGTCAGAGGTAGCTAGAAAATTAAGGAAGGGTTAGAAGGTGTACATGGGACCAATGCTAATTTTCTGAATATTCTGTGAGCTGGAAACTCTAAGACCAAAATGAAATCTTTTCTAGTCAGTCAACTGAAACCTTTAAAAAGCACTGCATAAAAAATTGATCACATCTTTTCATGAGAATGAAAGATGCTAAACGAATAAGGACAGGTACAGTGCTATTCATTATATCCTAAATTACATCCTAATTTTTCTCCTTAGTTTCACAGTTCTTTCTACTTCCTAACAACACCCCTCAAATACATACATAAAATAAAACAATAGAAATTCAAGGATCTATCATGAAGGACACATTAGTCACTCCAAAGTTCAAATTAATTTAATTCTTTTTAGAGCTGCTGCATTCACTCTTTGATAAATATGCGTATGTTTGTGAAAAATTAAAAAAAAAAAAACACTTCTCAAAGTCACTCCCGGTAAATACATAGTTCAGTTGATTTTTAAAAGGCACAAGGCACATTATATACCTGATAGTCACTTGGAGCTTGACTAGAGATGCAGACTGCCTTAAACAAAGATGTTTCCTTACCCAGCAGACTAGAACTTGTGTTATTTGGCAAGCTTCACATACACACACACACACACACACACACACACACACACACACACACACTAATGAAACTATAGCTGTGACCCAACTGGCTTCATCATCTGGTCCTTCCTAGATCTAAATACAAGTATCACTCAGTGGGTTAGTAATAGACCAAACCAAACATCTGTTACATTAATTTAGGATTTCTCAATCTCAGTGCTACTGACATTGTGACCTAGATAAATCTTTGCTGTAGGGAGGTGTCCTGTGTGTTCCAGGATGCTTGCAGCATCCCAGGATTCCACCTACAAGATGCCAGCAGCACTCCCCCCACCCAAATGTTACAACCAAAAGTGTCCCCAGACAATGCCAAATGCCCCCTGGAGGGGAAAATTGCATCTGGTTGGAGAACCACTGCATAAGCAGAGCATTTTCATTTCTCTTGGAAGATCAAAACATAGTAAGAGTGTGCTAAGCTCACATAGCAAGCATCCATTATGAAGCTCAATCTGAATTTTTAATGATTTAAAATTCTGCTGAGGCCACCGTGCTAGACTGCCGACTACAGCTCTAATTCTCTGGATTCAGTAATTCCTTCCCAATCACAAATTCCTGTTTTGAAAATTCTGTTAGATGAAAATTTAACTCCATTTCAGTGTAAGAATTTGGGATCCCCTAACAAGAGTGGTAAATCATTCTTGCTGAGGATAACAAGAAAAATAGGGAACTTGGGCTTGGGGCAAGGAGAGAGGCAAAGTGAAATGGAAAGCAAGAGTAAATGTTTCTACAGACAAAACTTCATATTGCCAAAGGAAGATGAGGCCATGTAAATCTCAGCCTTAACTTTGTATGCTTTAGTCTTTGTGAGGAGGAAGACATATTATTCAGTCAAAATATTTACTATGTGCCTGTTAAGGTCTAGGCATTGTTCTAGGTGTCAGGGAGAATAAGACCATAACCTCATGTGCTTCTATTCTACTGATTGTAAGGGGTGCAGATGGTATCATGGGAATAAAAACATTATCCTTGGAGTCACTAACAGCATTACCCTGACTATGAAGAAATACTAGGGCAATGGAAGTTCCCAGGAGGTAGGAAGGAAAACTTGAGACCCTAGAGGGAGCTTGAGACTCAATGAACTAGGTCAGAAAAACTTGATTTGTGCAGTGAGAAGGGCATTGGGCACAGAAGTTTTGGACAGAGAATCAGGCATGGAGGGAAGAACGGACTGGCAGGGGAGACAAGGGTAGCTTCCTAACAACAGCTAAGCAAAATCTATTTACAATCATGTGATTGGGATGAGATTCTGAAATGTTTCCAGTGAGAGGGAATAGTAAACGTTGTTTAACATCACAGTACCCTTTATTACCAATTTAAAATGTAAACGATTGAAAGGGCATCTGTGTACCCAAATTAAGGTCTTTCTGCAGACAATAAGATGCCAACTCATAGCAACCCCATAGGGTTTCCAAGGCTATAAATCTCTAGGGAAGAAGACTGCCACATCTTTCTCCTGCGGAGCCACTGGTGGTTTCAAACCACCGAGCTTTCAGTTAGCAGTTGATTATTTTAACCACTGCACCACCAGGGCTCCTAAGATGCTTCCTATGCATTTAAAATCACAATCAGCTGTCAGCTACACAGAGCAATGATGGAAATGATTGCTCTTTTATCGCCTGTAAACTCTTCCCTAAGACAAAGTAGCAAGTTTGTGTCCCTCCTGAGTCAAATCCCACCAGAAAACTGTATCCTCCTAATAAGAATGCCTTAACAAAATCATCATGAAACTCAACTAAATGATTATTTAGTTATTTACTAGTTGGTAGGTACTGTGTGGATGTGTGAAAGGTATACTACAAGGATTTGCTTATCAGAGAATTCACACAATTTTGAGAGAGGTTTGATTTTCAAGCAGCCTATATTCCAGCCAGTTAAACTACTCTTAGTTCCTGGGCTTGCCCTTCTATTTCCTCTCTCTGCGCTTTTGCACATATACTAATTACTGTATGCATAAATCAGTCTTAAAAAGAATTACAACCAGAATGTTCCTTAGAAGCTCACTTACTTGGGATGCATAATCAGGAAAGACCCATTGCTAGAAAAGGCCATCGTGTTTGTGAAAGTAGAGGGTCAGCAAAAACGAGAGAATCCCTCACTGAGATGGACTGATACAATAGCCACACCAATGGGCTCAAATACGCCAACAGTCTTGAAGATGGCACTGGACCAGCCAGTGTTTTGTTCTGTTATACAATAAGGTCGCCATGTGTCAGAGCTGACTCAGTGGCAACTGACAACAACATATGCATAAAATTATGTTGTTCCCCTTGTCTGCCTGTCCTATCCACCCTTAAAGATGTAACTAAAATACCACCCTCTGGGCCTATGAAGGATGTTTTTCCAAACAGAGATAGGCATCCTGATACTGGTAAGGTCCTGTTTTGCCCTGCCTCTATAGCTTGTCCATATGTTTACTCAGTTATCACAATGTATTACAATCACTTGCTCATATGTTTCTCTCTCCTCCTAGACTGAGTTTCTTGAAGACTTGGCTGCTATCTTTCAATGTTGTATCTTTAATGCAGTTCAACAAGCTCAATAAATGTTAAATGCATGACAAAAGGAATGAACAATACACATAGCCAAGACCATTATAATATGATAAGGTACCTAACTAATGTAATCTGGATAAGCCTAAATCTATAAGACATTTGGAGTCACTCTTTCCTTTAATATCTTGATAATACGGCTCCAGTCCCCATCACACATGCTTCCTAGGATTTCCAAGGATTCCCAGAAGTTTTACATACCCTGGACACCTCTCACTGAATTCTTGATACCTGCTCACTGTCTCACCTTCTGTAGATGTCATGCTGTTCATACATGCTCACCCTATGTGTGGCCACCACCCCTCCCTGCCACTATTCCCCAAACCCCACAAACAAAAGTCTATAATAGACTTCTACTGAGCATCAGTGATAACAGACAGGGACACAATATAATACAGAATATGAAACTACCTAATATTTGACATTAGGTATCCATGTTCTATTGCTCTATTAGGTAGAGCAATTAGCTGTCACTTTACATCCACGACTATGGCCTAAGTATACTGCCTTTGTATAACTTAAGGGGATTCATAAATTATACTGCTAATTTAAAAATTAAAAACCTACCCTTCCCTCTCACTCAACAGTAAGAGAGAATCTTTGAAATTATACAATTAGCTTTTAACATACCAGAGAATTTTTCTTTTAACGTACTAGAGATCAAATTACCTTCTAAGAGTAAAACTAATAAGTGAGTTTAGCAAGGTCGCAGGATACAAGGTCAATATATAAAAACAAGTTGTATTTCTATATGTTACCAATCAATAAAAGAAAGTATTTTTTCCTTAAAAAAACTGTATTATTTACAATAGCACCAAAAAATGAAATATTTAGATATAAATCTAACAAAACGCACATAAAATTTGTATGCTGAGCACTAAAAAACACTGATGAAAGAAATCAAAACCTATAAAAATGCAGAGATATACCATGTCAATAGATTGTAAGACTTAAGATTATTAAGATGTCTCCTAAATTTACCTATAGATTCAACACAATCCCAATCAAAATCCCAGCATGTTTTGTAGAAATCAATGAGATTATTTTAAATTTTATATTAAAAGGTAAAATAATGGCAAAACAATTTTGAAAAAGACTTACTAGAAAGCCACAGTAATCAGGCAATGTGTTATCAGCGTAGGGGTAGACATTTAGATTAATGCGACAGAAAATAGAAACTAGAAATAGCCTCATACATGTATGGTTGATGGGTTTTTTTCAAAGATGCAACGTCGATTCAATGGAGAAAAGATAGTCTTTTCAACAAAGGGTGCTGGAACAACTGTATATCCATACACACACACAAAAAAAAAGACTCAATCTATATCTTATACAAAAATTAACACAAAATGAATCATAGACCTAAAAGTCTAATACAACAAAAGCTCAATAAATGTACACTAGAAAGAGTGAATTTTGCTGTATGTAAATTATTCCTCAAAAAACCTGACTTTAAAAATATTCCTAACTCAGGAGCTGGTTGAATGGGCACGGGAAATCAGGGGTGGAAAGGAGGAGTGTGCTATCACAGTATAGGGAGAGCAACTAGGGTCACATAACAATGTGTGTATAAATTTTTGTATGAAGAGACTAACTTGAATTGTAAACTTTCACTTAAAGCACAATAAAAGAAATAAAAAATATTGCTAACTAAGGCTTCTTCCTCCACAAAACAAAGCATACCTGGGGTGAGGATACACATAAGGTGGTAGGTTTAAGATAGTTACAATCAGACTACATCTATGGAGTATTTTAGTGACTATAGATAATTTTTAATAAAAAAGAAGGGATATAAATAAATATTATATTTCCAGCAAAAACAATTAAAAATTTTAAGTAACTTTCAATATTTGAAATAGTCACTTATCTGAAACCCTTAATCTCAAAGAATTCTACAGTTTATTATTGGTTTTAATGATATAATGCAGTGAACGATCAATAAATGAAAATAAGGCAATAGGTAATGTGAGTCTAGCTTTTATTGGGTTTTTAAACATCAGGAAGTAGAGTTTGAATTTGATCTGACTGGAGGTGAGAGAAATCACTGCAGTTGCTTTAGCAGGGGAAAAAACATGATAAAAATTATATGTTAGGAAAATTAGCCTAGCAGCCATGTATGGGATGGGTTTGAAGTAAAATACTGAAACAAGGAAACAAAAGGTTGCTTCAGTGATGACAGCCTGGGTAGGGAGCTGGCCATAGGATTGTATTCCTTAGATCCAAGACGTCTGCTTTTCCTGTGTTTTACAGAATATCCAGAAACAATATTGCATTTGCTATATGAAGGTTATTTGTGAAATTGAGACTCAGACTGGCAACTGACCCAACAAAAAGAAAACTCTGGGAGACTCCGGAAAGATGGCGGTCTAGGCAGAAGCACCACGTCGTCCCTCCACAACAAAGATCCGAAAAACTAAGCCAAACAGAGAATCAACAATCCTGAAACCCTAGAACATCA
>NW_004444099.1:2973293-2974555 GCF_000243295.1 Trichechus manatus latirostris | reverse complement strand
GTGGGGCTGTGGGGCTACGTTCGGGTGTGCGGCTCCTTCCAGGTCTGGTCTGCCGTGCGGGCGAGAAGCCGGGGCCTTTGTTCGTTTGCTCCTCTACTTCCCGGGGCCGCAGACTCTGGACCCAGGGCTGCAGGCTGCTTAGATTCCGCGCGCCCGGGCGGGCGGCTCCTTGGGTGCCGTTTGTAGGCTGCAGGTGTTGCTTTTTTTTTTTTCCCTTTTTTGTTTTTCTGCTTCTTTTGGATTCTCGCTTGCCACTCGCTGCCTCCCCCATCTTTTAGCTCAGGTGCCTGACTCCGAGAGCCGTCTTGGCCCTTTCCTACAGGGCTGTGGGGCTACGTTTGGGCGTGCGACTGCTTCTAGGTCTGGGCTGCTGCGCTGATTAGATCCTGGGGCCTTTGTTCGTTTGCTCCTCTGCTTCCCGGGGCCGCAGGCTCTTGACCCAAGGCTGCCGGCTGCTTGGATTCCACGCGCCCGGGTGGGCAGCTCTCTGGGGGCCGTTTGTTGGATGCTGGTGTTCCTTTTTCTGCTTCTTTTGGTTTCTCGATTGCCTCTCGCTGCCTCCCCCTCCTTTTGCTCAGGTGCCTGGCTCCGAGCGCCGTCTTTGCCCTTTCCTGTGGGGCTGCGGGGCTACGTTCGGGTGTGCGGCTGCTTCCAGGCCTGGGCTGCCGCGCGGGTGAGAATTCAGGGCCTTTGTTCGTTTGCTCCTCTACTTCCCGGGGCCGCAGGCTCTGGACCCAGGGCTGCCGGCTGTTTAGATTCCGCGCGATCAGGCGGGCGGCTCTTTGGGTGCCGTTTGTAGACTGCAGGTGTTGCTTTCTTTTTTCCCCCCCCCTTTTTTTTTTCTGCTTCTTTTGGATTCTCGCTTGCCACTCGCTGCCTCCCCCCTCCTTTAGCTCGGGTGCCTGACTCAGAGAGCCGTCTTGGCCCTTTCCTACGGGGCTGTGGGGCTACGTTTGGGCGTGTGACTGCTTCTAGCTCTGGGCTGCTGCACTGATTAGATCCCAGGGCCTTTGTTCCTTTCCTCCTCTGCTTCCCAGGGCTGCAGGCTCTTGACCCAAGGCTGCCGGCTGCTTGGATTCTGCGCCCCCGTGCGGGTGGCTGTCTGGGGGCCGTTTGTTGGCTGCTGGTGTTGCTTTTTCTGCTTCTTTTGGATTCTGGCTTGCCTCTCGCTGCCTCCCCCTCCTTTTGCTCGGGTGCCTGGCTCTCAGCGCCGTCTTTGCCCTTTCCTGTGGGGCTGTGGGGCTACGTTCGGGTGTGCGGCT
>NW_004444099.1:2873573-2966212 GCF_000243295.1 Trichechus manatus latirostris | reverse complement strand
ATGTCATAAAACAGCATGTGTGTTACTGTTACATGAGAAACTATCTGTTCTGTAAGCCTTCACCTGAAGTACAATAAAATATTAAAAAAAAAAAAAAAAAGGAAACTCTGTAGTGACTGTGTTGACCCATGTAAGGTCATCCCAAGAGCAGCAGTGCCCAAGTCAGGTGGTGGTTCTAGGGATGAGGTCAGGCCTGTCTGTGACGAAAATTAATCCCAATTTCATTTTCTCATCATTGGTTTTTTGTTTTCTCCTAGTAACAGATGTTAATCTCCCCTTGGGAGAGGAAATCTGTGGCTTCACTGTAAGGATTCCAGTCAGAGGCTAATGACAGTCCGGGCCAAACCCACAATTAACATAAAAGTCCCCAGCTTTGATCCAAAACCACCCAGAAAAGATTTCAAATAAAGCAACTAGAGGTCTCTTTCTTTGAAGGTCAATTGTGATCAACTGATACCAAAAAAACAAACCAAACCTGTTGCCGACTACTCGATTCTGACTCACAGCAACCCTATAGGACAGAGGAGAACTGCCCCATATGGTTTCCCAGGAGCGCCTGGTGGATTCGAATTGCTGACCTTTTGCTTAGCAACCATAGCTCTTAACCACTACACCACCAGGGTTTCTGTGATCACCTGATACCACACACTTCTTTGTTGATTTTCTTTTGTTCCAGTCAGATTAGTAATTCTCCCTGCCAGTGATATCAATAATGCCGTAACTTCTGTTGTTCAAAAATTCCAAATGAGAAAACTGTTGTCTAATGAAGCTATAAAAAAGAAACTCAAACCTAAAAGAATTTTTAAGAACAAGTCATTTCTATCTTGGTTTCAGGTTCTACCTTAGTGTCACAGTTTAAGCTGTAAAGTCAAAGGTGTAGACTTAATGTGGCAACTATACAACTGGATGGGGTATCAGAAACAGCCTTCTTCTCACTCACTGCCCTGGTAACAAGGGTCTCCTTTAACCAGAAATGCACACAGGTTCTCTGGCTGAAGCTGTGGTCTGACTCCATAAGCAAGGTCTTTTTGTGGATGTGACTTCATATCTGATAAACATACCCAGATAAAGACTACTTATATAAACTCTAATCTTCACCCCCTTCCTTCACCATTTAGGTTCGTGATTCCCCAACCTGCCCTTAGTCCTCAATTCCAATGGTTCTTCTGATTTCTGATAGTCTTCTAGACTCTTAACCACTACTTTGGCTTTACCACGTATCCTGAATTCCTGTATCCTTGCTTGGTTTCTGTACTGTTGCTTACCTTAACATCTAGTATTTGTAAATACACTCAGTTTCCCCTTTCCTCCCATATTTTGCTGTGTCCTTGTATTTCCCAAGTTTAAATTCTATGAGCTCAGTTTTCTCATTTGTAGGATAAGGAAAATGATACCAATATTGTAGGTTAGTTCAAGGATTATATGTGATACTAAATAAAGTGCTTAGCATAAACTTCAACAGATAAAGTGCTAAACAAATGCCAGCTGAGCCTAAATCCGTTATGCCTATAGCTGGGTAACAGAGCTTTGTCTTCTGATTCTGTTCTGTATTCGTAGAAATAGATAATAGCCATTTTCTACCATATGGGAACATTTCTTTTTTTATGCATTAAGAATTATTGACTCCCTTCTCACCCTTCGCTTCTGATGGTTAAGTAAATTCAACTTATTTCTGGTGATCTGTGTGTTCTCACCCTTTAGTCATTTTTACTACTTTCTTCCATCTAAGTTCTCCAATCTTATCTTAGTTGTGAAAAACGAATAAGTTCCAGTAATATTGATACCAAATCCGAAAAGCATTTACCAAAATCTATCCTCCCAAATTATTACACACCATGAATTGTGATGTAGCCCCTACCAATGTCCCAGGCAGCACACCTTGCTCCTGTCAAGGCTTCAGAGAAACCAAGATGGATGGTGCTGACTGTGCTAAGCTCTGAAGAGCACCAACAAGGAAGCTTGCAAGACATGTCAGTTTTCCATGTGTAGTTCAATTAGGATCTAGATAAAACTGACCATTCTCAGCATGACTGTTACAGTCTGACAGTAAGACATCCCCCTTGGCAAAACATCTCCTCCGCTAGCTGCCAAGGTTCCTGATAGCTCCCGCACCAATTCCGTTGATTTGATTAAGCCTTTTGGTGAAAACAGTTAATGTGTTTGGCTGCTAACTGAAAGGTTGGAGGTTCAAGTCTACCCAGAGGTGTCTTGGAAGAAAGGCCTGACAATCTATTTCTGAAAAATCCGTGACTGAAAACCCTATGATACACAGTTCTACCCTGACATACTTGGTGTCCCCATGATTTGGAATCGACTCAGCAGCAACTGGTTTGGGTTTTTTGTTTGTTTGTTTTTAATTGCTGGCTGAGAGGCAATCAGCAGCCTTTAGAGCAAGAAACCCCTGGAAGAATGTGTGTTTTTGTGCGTGTCCTCTCCCAGCTTCTGGCCAAGTCATTCAAGTCAAATAATCACTGAAACGAAAAGGTGGCTCCCTCCACCTACATTGGGTGTTAGGGTAGAAAAGGAGTATAAAATCATTCGGGGCAATAAAGCACCATTTTCAGGGAAAGTGGGCCATTTGTGTTTAGGGTCTAAAAACAAGCCACCTCACAGTCTGGGTGAGCCCCCATGGAGGAAAGGAGGATGAGTTCTGAAGAGCTGGAGTTGGAACCCAGGTCTCTGGGAATGCAGCTACAGACAGGGAAGAGCCATGCACATAAGGAGTCTGGCAGGGGCCTCATTCCTGTGGAGGAGCAGAGCCCTCCCCCCCACTCCAGGACATTGTCCACCTGCTGCTGGCACTCCCACACCTGCCAAAGCAACGGTGACCTCAGCTCATTCCTGGCCATCCCCAAGACCAAGGGTCATCGGACAGATAGTGGGAAGGCACAAGAGCATTCAGACTTACTGCTAGCAGTCTAAGGTTGAAGGGGTTCTAAACTTGGAGGACAGAAACAAGAGCACATCTACGAACCCCTAGCTTGGAACAGACAGAGAAGGGCATCCTGCTCACATGATCTAACCCTTTAACAGGGATTACCACACCTGACTATGTTTGTGAAGGACGGGAGAGGTAGGGAAATCAATAATAAGAACCTGTGTCAAGTTTCTAAATTGGGAGTCCCTCAACAAGAGGGGCTCAGGTTGTGCAGCGGCTAAGAGCTCAGCTATTAACCAAGAGGTGAGCAGTTTGAATCTACCAGCTGCTCCTTGGGAACTCTATGGGGCAGTTCTACTCTGTTCTATAGGGTGACTATGAGTCAGAATCAACTCAACAGCAATGGGTAAAGGAGGCAACAAGAGATGGAGCCCTGATGACAAAGTGGTTAAGAGCTTGGCTGCTAACTGAAAGCCTGGCAATTCGAACCCACTAGCCACTGTGCGGGAGAAAGATGTGGCAGTCTGCTCTCATAACTATTTACAGCCTTGGGCAAGATCACGGAAGCTCCACAGACACATCCAAACTCCCTGAGGGACTGAATTATGGAGACCATGGTCTTGGGGAACATCTAGCTCAACTGGCATAGTATAGTTTATAAAGAAGATGCTCTACTTTCTTCTTTGGTGAGTAGTGTCTGGGGTCTTAAAAGCCCGTGAGTGGCCACCTAAGATACTCCACTGGTCTCACCCCTTCGGGAGGAAGGGAGAATGAAGAAAACTAAAAACACAAGGGAAAGATTAGTCCAAAGGACTAATGGACCACAACTACCACTCCCTTCACCAGACTGAGTCCAGCACAACTAGATGGTGCCCGGCTACCACCACTGACTGCTCTGACAGGGATCACAATAGAGGGTCCCAGACAGAGCTGGAGAAAAATGTAAAACAAAATTATAACTCACAAAAAAAGACCAGACTTACTGGCCTGACTCGGTAATGAAGTCACTCCTGAGGTTCACCCTGCAGCCAAAGCTTAGACAGGCCCATAAAACAAAACAAGATTAAAGGGGCACACCAGCCCAGGGGCAAGTGCTAGAAGGCAGGAGGGGACAGAAAAGCTGGTAATAGTGAACCCAAGGTCGAGAAGGGAGAATGTTGACATGTCGTGGGGTTGGTAACCAATGCCATATGTGTACTAACTGTTTAATGAGAAGCTAGTTTGTTCTGTAAACCTTCATCTAAAGTACAATAATAATAAAAAAAAATTAAAAAAAAGACTTACAGCCTTGGAAACCCTATAGGGCAGTTCTACTCTGTCCTATAGGGTCACTATAAGGTCACTATGAGTCAGAATGGACTCGACGGCAGTGGGTTTGTTTTTTTTGGTTTCGGGCAACAAGAGACAGCATGGGGTCAGAGAGTGTGCTTCAAGAAGAGGAAAGAAAAGACAAGAAATAAGTAAAAGCCTGGCTAAAATAGTACAGTGGTACAAGGATAATATTCAGAAAATATGGAGGAATATTAGCTTTTACAAGAAAGAAGCAAAGGCACTGAAAGGAAATAAATGACTCCCTAAAAGAAGGAAGTATCAAAGAATCATGGTTCTACAGGTCAGAGATTCCCCAGAGCAGCTGAGTCCTTACTGTACTTGATTCTTTCCCCTAACATGTATCAGGAGAGCAAGTATTATATAGTCAGCAAACCAAATTCCCTTTATTAAGCAATTATCTCCATATCTCTATTAATGTATCTTTTACAGACCTCCCTGGGAGTCTTCATATGTATCTATATCTATATTTATAAGATTTAACTTTGACTTGCAGAAAATTATTCAAACTCAATTTAAAGTGAAATATGTTTGTATTTCATTAACGGAAATACATGGTATAAGGGCCATTGCTGATTAGGAGTGAATAATTTCCTCCACTCCTTACCCAGGCCACCTCTGCAACGACTATCCACATAAACAAATTAGTCTTTTTGATTGAGAAAAATGAACCATTACCTCTCAACCTATGTTGCACCTGTCATTTTGCATTTGAGCATTTATTCACTGGAAGCTTATGTAAGGAGACCTTTGCTCTTTTGACAGAAACCAAACATTTAAGGATGGAAAGAGGCCAAGAAGAGCACCTTGGCCTGCCTTCTCAGGGGCTTCAGATAAGTGTCTGGAGAAAATCAATACCATGGAGATGAAGTGCCAATTTGTTTCAAAACTGCTGAGCTCTCACTATTGCAGCTAGAGGCTTAGCTACTTTTCTTGAAGAGAAAACTCATCTTTTACATAAACCTCCAATCTTAGTGTAATTTTATTCTCATGTATTTTTCCACTGGTCATAAACTCTAAAGACCCTGATTTGCTTTCCCCAGGAGATAAATGGGAACATTGTTTTACAACATCTTTAAAAGTTTTTGATAGAATTCTAGATAGCTTAGGTAATGGCAGCTTTGAAGTCTGAATCTCCTAACACAGCCTCCACAGAACAATAAAAAACAAAAAGAACAAATACAACTACACAAAACCTATGCCCTCAGCATAACTAGAAAAGAAGGAGCATCCTAAATTTCAAAGTACTTGTAAACAGAAAATAAACATCAAATCCCAGCATGCTCTCTCTCACACCCTGGTACAAGCCTTGGTGGAGAGCAAGGGCAGCCTTAAGGAAAAAATGTGCAGAAAAGACAAGACAAGAACTAGCAGCAAGATTTAAAATCAATGCAAAATCACTGCCAGAAAGAAAATTCCACCCTAATTACAAAAATACTGGAAACACATTTGGTAGAGAATATTGAGCAGATTGGAGCAAGGGACTACTGTGCAGGGCTCTAAGAGGCAGTCACAGAAAGACAAGTTGTTGAGAAAGAAGAAGGTAAAAAGGAAGGAGAGGCAATCTCTGGAAATTGCACAGCGAAAGTCAAAAGAAACCAGAAATGGAAATTTAGGATCATGCAAGACAAAAGAAAATTTAAAAAAATAGAAAAAGAATGACTCACAACCCCTCCCCAGCCACTACTTCCCAAAGAAAGTCATCCAGGAAATAAACTATAGTTTGCAACATTGACAGAAGAGGACTCTATTGAACTAGGAATCTCATAAACCATCCCAAACCATCACAGAAATGTGGAGACTCACGTAATCATCTATTATTAAAAAGTACTTTAACAATAAAACATAAATAAGAATCAAAACAATACACTTGATGAAAATCCCTCCCCAAAAAAAATTGTGAAGCAAAAGAAAATGGTAACACAATACACCAAACTGAATTAAATAGTCTCAAAAGATTTTGAAGCCTTCTCATCAAAAAAGGGTGTGTGTGTGTGTGTGTGTGTGTGTGTGTGTGCGCGCGCGCACGCACGCGCGCACGTGGAGAGAGAGAGACAGAACTGTGCAATTGTTTGTTCATTTGACAACCATTCATTGAAAGTCAACTTTGTTTCTGGCCCTGTACTAGGTGTTGGGGAATAGAGAGGAAAGAGTTAACTTTATGACTTCAAGGAGCTTATAGTATGGTGGAAGGCGACGGGCAAATAGAGATACACTACAGTATGGCAAGTGATAAGATAAACGTATGCATGGAATGCTTTCAGAACACCATCAAGGGGCATCTAACCCAAATTAGGAGAGTCACTCTGCAACTTGAAGCTATAAGAAAGAGCCTGGCCCGGAAACTCCAGGAAGGACATTATCATGCAGAGATAATAGTACATGCCAAGGCAAGAAGCCAGAGGAGATGTGATACATTCAAAGAACTACAAACATTTTCATATGGCTGGAAAATAAGGCTCTTGTTGGAAAAATGAAGAAATCTGAGACTAAAGAGAGGAACTAGACCTAGGGGCCACATTATGAAGGGCTTTATTTGTAAATTTTATTCTAAAGGCAACGGGGAACCACTGAAGGATTTTACATGAGTACATGCTCAGATTTACATTTTTAATTGATCTTTCTGGCAGTAGTATATAGATTGAATTAGAAAGGGTGATACCGAAGGTGAGAAAACCAGTTAGCAGGCATTCGCTGAGGCAAGGAATTTAAGCAGAAGGATGTAAGAATCGAGGGCATGAATAGATAATGTATTAAATTTTCAACATTGTTGATCTTGAAAAGCCCATTAAGAAACTGGATACAAGTCTGGCATTAAGGAGAAAGATCTGAGCTAGAAGTGAAGATATGGGGATCATCAGATTAGAGGCAGCTATTGAGCCCATGGAAACAACAGTCAAGAAATAAACGACACACTGCAAATCTGCTGCAAAAGATCTCTTTAAAGTGTTAAAAGGGAAAGATGCCACTTTAAGGACTAAGGTGTGCCTGACTCAAGTTACGCTGTTTTCAATTGCCTCATATGCATGCAAAAGCTGGACAATGAATATAGAAGACTGAAGATAAAATGATGCTTTTGAATTACAGTGTTGGCAAAGAATACTGAATATACCATGGACTGCCAGAAGCATGAACAAATCTGTCTGGGAAGAAGTACAGGCAGAATGCTCCTTAGAAGCAAGGATGGCGAGATTTCATCTCACATACTTTGAACATGTTATCAGGAGGTACCAGTCCCTGGAGGACATCATGCTTGGTAAAGCGCAGAGTGAGTGAAAAAGAGGAAGACCCTCAACAAGATGGATTGGCACAGTGGCTGCAACAATGAACTCAAGCAAAACAACGATTGTGAGGATGGCACAGGACAGGGCAGTGTTTTCTTCGGTTGTACACAGGATCACCATGAGTTTGAACCGACTTGATGGCACCTAACAACAACAACATTGAGCCCCTGGGTGTATATGAGGATACGCTATAGAGGGTTTACATGAAAAAATGAGGAGGAGAGGAGGACAAGTGAGGAAGAGCAGCCATGTTCTGGGCAACATCAACACTTACCCTGAGGGAAACTGAGAAGTGACCAGGCAAATAGGAAAATTTGAAGAAAAAATAAAAGAGGTATAATATAACCCAAGAAATATAAGAATTTCAACAAAAAAGGCTGGTCAAGATTGTTAAGTGTCTTATAAAATTTAAGTTAGAAGATCTGAAAAATATCATTTGGATCAGTGATCACACTAAGATCAGTTTTGGTGCAATCAAAGGGCAGAAGTCAGATAATTGAAAATGAAAAGTAAACCGGAGGTTAAAAAAAAAAGGTATACACAAACCTCTCCTTAAAAAGGTTTAGCTCTGTGGACCACAACTACCACAGCCTCCACCAGACTGAGTCCAGCACAACTAGATGGTACCCAGCTACCACCACTGACTGCTCTGGCAGGGATCACAATAGAGGGTCCCAGACAGAGCTGGAGAAAAATGTAGAACCAAATTCTAACTCACAAGAAAAGACAAGACTTACTGGTCTGACAAAGACTGGAGAAACCCCGAGGGTGTGGCCCCCAGACAACCTTTTAACTCAGTACTGAAGTCACCCATGAGGTTCACCTTTCAGCCAAAGATTAGACAGCCCATAAAACAAAACAAGAAGGTAGGAGGGGACAGGAAAGCTGGTAACAGGGAACCCAAGGTTGAGAAGGGAAGAGTGTTGACATGTCGTGGGATTGGCAAACAATGTCACAAAACAATGTGTGTATTAATTGTTTAATGAGAAACTAATTTGCTCTGTAAACCTTCATCTAAAGTACCATAAAAAAAGAAAGAAAAGTTCAGCTCTGCATTGATTGTTATCATTAACCTTTCATTTCACTCATTTCTTCAACAATATTTATTGAGCATCACTCAATATCAAGAGAGATAAGGTCCCAGCTCCCATGTTGCTTACATTCTAATAGAGAAATTCAGGCAATAAGCAAGTAAAGAATTAAATGTACAAAACAGCTTCATACAGGTATATGAGCTATGAAGAGGATTAGGCAAGGGGAGGATAAGATTCTCCCTTAGACAGAGGGATCAGAAAAGGCCGCTCTATGGAAGTGGTATTTAAGTTGAAACCTGAATTATAAGAAGGAGCCATTCAATGAAGCTCTGACAGAAAAACATTCCAAGAAGAGGGAACAGCAAGTGCTAAGGAGAAAATACCAAGCCCGTAATTAAAACCTCCAAAATAATTATTAAAACTGGTATTTACATCTGCCCAACAACTGCTAATGAAACCATCCTCTTACTAAACCAGTAAAACACCAGTTGCTGTCAAGTCAACTCTAACTCACGGCGATGTCATGTGTGTCAGAGTAGAAACTGTGCTCCACAGGGTTTTCAATGGCTGATTTTCGCAAAGTAGATCGCCAGGCCTTTCTTCCATGGCACCTCTGGGTAGACTCAAATCTCCAAATCTTTCAGTTAGCAGACAAGCTCGTTAACCATTTGCACCACCCAGGAATTTCTTACCATAGCCCACAGGCAATGCTGCTGAGCTGGTC
The DNA here is from genome assembly GCF_000243295.1 of Trichechus manatus latirostris. Lineage (NCBI taxonomy): Eukaryota > Metazoa > Chordata > Mammalia > Sirenia > Trichechidae > Trichechus > Trichechus manatus. Next base: position 2,956,963 of record NW_004444099.1, on the reverse strand, counting down.
AAGATGGGGCAACTCAGCAGGCTCATATTAAAATGGAGGGGAAAAGAATCACAGAAAACTTGTCATGGAAACCTCCCCTCCCCTACATTCAACAATTCAAAAACTGTTGGAGTACTTCATGTTCATACAGTGAAGAAAAATGGTAATAAAAGATTGCCTTAAATCTAAATGCATTTTGAAGATCCTTGAAGCAATAAAAATGCCTATGCTTTCTGAAGGTAGCCTTACCAAGAAAAGACAGGTCTTTCAGTTCACACTTCTTTGGTCTCCTATTTCAGAAACCTCACCTAGCCCAGTCCTTTCAAAATAATAATAATAATACAAAAGGAATATTATATAGCTTTTACATTAAGAGGAATTTGGTTTTATATGCTTAACATATATTTGATAAAGTACATAGTTACACTTTTATCATTAATTTTCACTGTCAATTCTGGAATTTTCATGGTATGTGATGTTCAATGGGAACAGAACACCAGCTAACAATAATTAGCTATAGGAAACATTCAACTTCCCCACTTCTGTCCAAGAACTGACACAGGTTGTAAGCAGAGTAGCTCATCTAAAATCTTTCAAAAACTTTGCTAAATCATTCAGAAACTTGGCTATGAGGGGAAGAAGAGAGATGGGACTGTAACTGGAAGGGATACTGTTTTAAATGAAGGTTGTCATTGTCACTGTTGTTTGGATCAAACTTCAACAGACTTGCTAAGGAAAATCCAGTGTGAAAAGGGAAAGCTGAAAGTAGAGAGAGTATAGGAATTCATGATGGAGCAAGGTCCCCAAAGGACAGAAAGTACACCAGATCCAGAACACAAGATTATTCTCAGACACCAGGGGAAACTAAGTACAAAGGAAACAAGACTTCTTGTTTTGACACTAGGATCTCAAAATAGTTATTGAAAGCCAACTATCCAAATCAGGAGAAATGCTTCACATAATCACCCTGTATGCCACTAAAGTAAAGAATTGAGGGTTTTTTTGTTTTGTTTTGTTTTACTGTTTTATGATTTAAAAGTTGTTAATAATTAGAGCAATTTAACTCAGCACAACATTCCTCTAAATGGCATCACTGTATCCCTGCACTATTTTGGCTAATCTCCCACTGGTTTAATTTCAGAAACATCAAGTTAAAAGAAGTAATATCTCATGATTTCTTTAAAAATAATTCATCTAAGTTCGAAGGCAGGCTTCCTGGAGAAGATTTGTAAGGTTCCTTTTATAGGCCTGACCCTAACAGAAGAGTACATTACAGAAGACAGCAGCAGCTACTAAAACGCCTAGCTTTTGAGACTACCTTTTTTTATACAATATGTTCCCAAGAAGTTCTTTAAAAATTGCATTTGTATTGTGGAAGTCATTTGGACCTGGAAAAGCCTGGTTCTGCCACTTACTATTTGTCTGTTCTAGAACAAGTTACTAAATAGATTACTTTCTTGAAATTTTCTATGGATTAAATGTTTCCCTTCCGTCTGGCCTGATTTGGCTGCCTGAGAGAGCCTGCCCAATGCATCCAGATGAACCAAGAATTGCCTCATTTTCCTCTTTTATGATGTGAAGTATTAACACCTGTTACGTAGCACCCACCTGTTGTCAAACGTCACAGACTGACAGAGTAAATGTAGTTTGTTCCTTCGTTGGTTCAGTGCACTAAACAGTAGGTTTCCAGGTTTAGCAAATAAAAATACAGAATTCCCAGATAAATTTTAATTTTGGATAAATAATTTCAGATGAAAAATTTTTAGTACAAGTATGTCCCATACAATATTAGGAATATACTTGACTAAAAAAATCATTTATAATTTATCTGGAATTAACTCTTAGCTGGGCATTCTGTATGTTATCTAACCTGAACCCAAACCCACTGCAGTTGATTCTGACTCATAGCGACCCTATAGGACAGAGTAGAGCTGCCCGATAGGGTTTCCAAGGCTGTAATCTTTATGGAAGCCAACTGCCACTTCTTTCTCCTGCAGAGCGACTGGTGGGTTTGAACCATCGACCTTTTAGTTTGCAGCCAAGTGCTTTAATCACTGCACAACCAGGGCTTCTCCACCTTATCTGACCACCCTAACCAAAGAGACACCTTGCCTCCCAGCTAGCTACAGCGGAAGCTGAATATGGAAGCCAAAGTAAACGATAAAGCCTTAGGTGCTATATGACCCCCTCCCCTGCGCGTGTGCACACACACGCACACACACACACACGCTTAAATCTCTATGTCTCCAAACATCACAGTGTTCCCTCATTTAGGCCTAGATTTGGAAATTTATAGCGGATACAAATTTCACAGTCATAAGCACAGGTGTGCAAAACTATAACTTTCTTTTCTAGAATAAAATTAATTTTCTGACTCCAAGCCCCATCTTGCCCACGGTAGAAGCTTAATCTAATCCCTTTCAAGTAAACTCAGCCCAATTCAGTGATTTCTCAGTCTGTTTAGTTTGATAATTCAATCATATTCAGGCTCACAATACTCAGATTTGTCTCTTGCTACCTCCTCCCTGTGGTGAACGTAAGCCACAGGAGGGTTCATGCAGCTGCCAACATGTACAATAGGGAAGACAGCCATGTACACCTCCATCTGGACTCATCTCGGTACCTTGCTGGCCTCCTGATCCTGATGCAGCTCCTCCCATCTGGTCTTCAGCACTGGGCAGCACCTACTCAAATGGCAACTGGACAGTCAGTGGCTCTCTCAGATCCCACTGCACCCTGGGACTGATGGTACCTGAGGTCAGCTACATCCCCACCCATTCTCCTTCCATCTGCTCCACCTTATCTCCTCCATGTAATGCTGTGCAAGATCCGTGACCCTTTCTCTTAGCTGACTTCTGTGCCACTCTCTGGTCTCAAGGAAATTATTTTATGGCCTCCATACCATTGTAGAACTGAAAGGAAACTCTGGGTGAACAACATGGCGGAAGATACTTACTCTTCCCCTAAGATCCCTAGAAACCTTTCTGTTCTCGGAGGTCCAGAAAGGACCTGGGATCCACTGGTCATCTCAGATCCCCCAAACTTCAATGAAGTAAGTTCTAGCATGTTTCTCACCCTGGAAGGATGGCAGGGAAGAAAGCAGTGGCAGGCAGGCACAAAAACAGACCACGTCTGAGCTTGTTCTATTCCCATTCAACTCTCCAACTCTCCTTCTTCTTCCCAGTTGGAGATGTTTTCCTGGGGTGGCAGGGAATAGAATAAAAGACAACCTGGTTGTGCTTCTCCTTGCAAGATTTAAAGAATTTGACTTTTTTATTATCCAGCCCTGGTTTGAAACTTCACTGCACTGTGGGTGGCCCAGAAAAGAAAATAGAAAAAAGAACATGATGATTAATGTCCCAGAGTAAGATTCTGCACAATCTTGCCTTTTCACTCTAGAAAAGTACCCCCAATTCCATATTAATCTGAATGCTAACTTTACCATATCATCTCCCTTCTTAATATTCCTTTAGCAGCTACCTTGTGCCAACTAACTTTTTCCCTACCTAGAACTCACATTCCCTTTGTAGTGACAATGTGCTCATACATACATCTCCTTGTTAAACAGTGCCCTTGGCACTCCCTCCAGACAAACCCACTGCCTGCGGATTAAGCATCAGGAGTTCTATTTTACTCCCTATCACAAGAAATTAGGAAAGGATAGAGGGGGTAGGATTAGGACCAACAGGTCTGGTCTGACATTATCAAAATGCAACCCGTTTTCACTCATCATTTCAAGGCTTGGGGCACAGATCCTATAATGACATTCCTATCACATGATTATTAGAACAATTAAACTGATTAAGAACCTAACCTACATAGTAGGCACTCCCACCCACTGGCAGCTTCAGATAAGAAATTTTCATTACTACAGAACTTCCAATAGACACTGTTTTCTGAAATTCCAATCTCCCTGTCAATCATCTACACATGAATGCTTATGTGCACTAGAAGTCCTTCAGTTATTATCTGAATAATCATCCCGATTTTTCTTTGTTACCGTGAAATGCTGCATAATACGTTTCTTATATCAAAGCATCCTGGTAGAAAGTATTTACGTAATACTGGGAAAAGTCTATCTCCTTTCCATAAACTGACTTTCTTTATAATTCTATTATTTTTTTTTTACAACTCCTTCTAGTAGAAAATGGTTTCCATGCATACAGAACACAGCTTTTATCTTGCTGTGTGACAGACTCATATGTGCCTTTTTATTTTCAGCAGACTGCCCTCACACTCTGGTGGAGATTTTATTCATAAATATATGGCTTGTGTTAGTGCCGATGAGGAAGATAAGTTTAAAAACAAAATCTGCCTTTACTAAAGCCAAGTTCCAAGTTTTTGCATCATTTAATATACTATCTCATTATTTTTTTAATGTCTTTGCCTTAAAAAATCCAAACTTCCCAAATTACTGCATATTAATTTTGAATGTCCTTTTCAACAGGAGGTTCTCACGCCTGTTGTTTACTCAAACTCTGACCCAAGAGAGTCTTATTGAGCCAAGTTTTGGAGTTTGGTTAAGGATAATATTCATGTAGTTGACTAGGTACGAACTTAGCTATGGTTTGAGAGCATGGTTTAGGATTTTATACACATATACAAATATATGTATATATATATGCACATATATATATACACATATATGTATATATATACAAATATATGTATATATATGTTATGAAGAAAATTTTAATTTCTTATAACATGGTGCAGTGAAATAAATTCTTAGCACTGTCCTAATTTCATCAATTTTGGAGTACAGTTAACAATGAGACATAGCAAACGAGATGCTAATTATATTTTTCATTAATAATGATAAGCTATATATTATTTCTGGGGTCTATAATTCCTCTGATACACATGTCTTGTTATTTTCAGAGAAATCCTAAAGAATATGCACTTCTCCTTCTACATGTTATATGTCTATCTCAAATTTTTTTAAATTATTATTCAGAGTGTGATTACCCTTTTCAGTTTATTGGTCTTTGAAGAAAATATATTTTAATGCCAAATTTCATGAAAATAGTAAGTTACTAGTCTCATCTACCTATCCTATAAATAGTCACAACTACTTGAGCTCTTCAATCACCAACAAACTTTTTATTGTTGTGAAAATATAGGTAACACAATGTTTGCCAATGCAACCTTTTTCCCTTGTATAATTCAATGAAACCAATTATATCAATCATATTGAGCAATCACCATCAACATTCATTGCCATATTTTCCATCCCCATAAACAGAAATTCAGTGCTAGCTAAACAAAGATTCCTCTCTTTCCCCTTCCCTCCTGCCCCTGGTAAGCACAATTAAACTCTGATCTCTATATATTTGCCTTTTCTAAGTGTTTCATATTCAGAGCTTTATCTTAGAGTGCGTTCATTGACATCATGACTCATATAGAACCATATGCAAAAAAATCTGTAAAACTATAGGATGATAATTCTATGCCACTTACCTACCATCATTCTTGAAAATTCTCATTTTCAGTATTTTACAAATTGATATCCTAGTGACATTAAGAAATTATTAACTTTCATATACCCTCAAAATTTGAAAGCAGGGACTCAAAAAGAGACTTGGACCCCAGTGTTCATCACAGCACTATTCACAATGGCTGAAAGGTAGAAACAACCTAAATGCCCATCAGCAGATGAACTGATAAACAAAATATGGTACATACATACAATGGAATACTACTCAGCCAGTAGGAGAAACACAGTCTTGATACATGCTACGATATGGATAGAGCTTGAAGAAATGCTGAATGAAATAAGTCAGCCACAAAAGGACAAATATTGTATGACCTCACTTATATAAAAAGACAAGAAAAGGCAAATGTATAGAGACCAAAGTTTATTAGTGGTTATCAGGGGCGGGAGGGAGGGAGAAAGCAAGAGGTTTAATGGTGATGGGAAAATTGCATTGACTACGGGTAGAGTTGCACAGTCAATTATTGTAATTGCTGTCAATAAGCTATATACCAGTAAAAAGTTGAACTGGCAAAAGTTGTGTGATAGATATATATACACTAATGATAAAAAACAAAAAGAGTAGCAGCTGAAGCTCCTTATGTACAACCAAAAACCTCATGGGATTTGGTTCCTTGGTTTGGAGGTTTAGGGTCATGGTTTCATGGGACATCTCAGTTTAACTGGCCTAATAACGTGTTTAGCACTTCTTTCTACCTCCTAGTTCACTGTGTAATGCCTGTGGTCTTAAAAGCCTGCAAGCAACTATCCAAGGTAGGACAACTGGTCTCTATCCACCTGGAGCAACAGAGGAAGAAGGAGATTCAGGAACAGGGGGAAGATATGAAATGTGTGGCTAATTGCCTCCATGAACAACTGCCACCTTTGCCATGAGACCAGAAGAACTGAATGGTGCCCGGCTACCATTACTGAACATTTTGATCAAAGATTCTACAAAAGAATCCTGATCAAAAGGGGGAAAATGCACAACAGAATTTCAAATTATCATGGACTTCAGATTTTCTGGAGCCATGGAGGCTGGAAGAACCCCTGAAAATACTGCCCTGAGATAATATTTAAAACTTAAAACAAAAATACCCCCTGAAGTCTTCTTAAAACCAGTCTAGCTTAACTAGTAAAAAATGTCCGCCTTGAGCATTATGCTCTTTTAAAACTATCTAAGTGGGATCAAAGTGACAACAGCAACTCAAAAGATTAGATAGGTACCTTAGGGGGCAGTGAGTAAAAACTCAGAAAAGAAGGGTGAGAATGTATGCACATCTCAAAGAATGTAATCAATGTCACTGAATTGTACATGTAGAAATGGCTGAACTGATGTAACTTTGCTGTGTATATTCTCAATTACAATAAAATTAAAAAGAAGAAATTATTAACTTTCTATAGCAGCAATGTGTACAAACAGTTCTTCCATCAACGATACGAAATAAACTCTTCCAAAATATCTTAAAAACACAGAGTAACAAAGATGTCAAGACATTCCCTGTATCTGCAGGGCCAGATATTTGGAGCAGGGGAAACACGCACAGCCACTGATAGAAGTCCATCATGAGCACCACATGTTCACAAGTGTTAACCTACTTATCAGACATTACATTAGTCTTTAGAGTCAATGTTTCCCATGTCCTAAATAAAATAAACGTCATTCCTCAAACTGTTAGATGAGTTTAACCTGAGCTGTGCCCGCTCTTACCACACGGCATTAAAAAAAAAAAAAAAAAACAACTGCCGTCGAGTGGAGTCCAACTCATGGCAACCCCACCTGTGTCAGAGTAGAACTGTGTTCCATAGGGTTTTCAATGGCTGATTTTTCAGAAGTAGATTGCCAGGTTTTTCTCCCAAGGCACCTTCTGGGTGGATCTGAACCACCAACCTTTTGGTTAGTAGCTGACTGCTTAACCATTTACTCCTACTATATGGTATACTCAAAAAAAAAAAAAATACCTCCGACTCACAGTGACACTATAGGACAAAATAGAACTGCCCCATACAGTTTCCAAAGAATGGCTGGTGGATTTGAACTGCCAACGTTTTGGTTAGCAGCCGAACGCTTAACCACTGTTCCACCAGGGCTCATATGTTTTTATTAGAGTGGGCAAGAGACAAACTAAAACTTTCAGTTCCATTCTTTCTCAACAAATGCATACTGCTGCTTACCAAGCTCTATTTATTTACTTGACCTTGAGACATCCCCCAGAACTTGCTGTCCTGACCTCAGGTTAGAGGTGAGGCCTTTACCCTAAGAAAATGAGCCTTGAACTCAGACAAAAAGCTGGCAAAAAAAGTCCCCCAAATTTGGAAATTTATCAGTTACCCACATTTAAACCAGTTGCCGTTGAGTTGATTCCAACTCATGGCAACCCCATGCATGTCAAACCTTGCTTCACAGGGTTTTCAACGGCTGATTTTTTGGAATTAGATCACCAGGCCTTCTTCAGGGGCGCCTATGGGTGGACTTAAACCATCAACCTTTTGGTTAGCAGCTGAGTGTTAACTGTTTGCACCACTCAAGGACTCCCTACCTATATTTAGCTTCTCTAAATTCATAAATGATGATTATCAAAATTGTCAAAGGTATCCTAACTATTCTCAGTGACTCTAACATTGAACTTGGGGAAATAATCAAAGCTCAATTACCTTAAACTTTACAAATAAAAATTTAGGTTGAAGATATACATGTTTAACTACCGAGGATGTAATATGTAATGGACCATTTCATTTTGCACCAACAAAAGCACCAAGAAGGATTTCAGTAACTCTCAGTGGTTGGAAGAAGGAGAGCCTACCACAATAGAGACAAATACCAATACCTAAATCAGAGTGAGGAAAACAGTACAATTTCTTCATTAAGCAAACAGTAAGGTTTAAGCAAAATATATACCTTAAATAAAACTTCAGAGCAAAAAAAAAAAGTCCGCAAAATAATCAAAACAGTTTAATCCTATAATATAAGTACTTCCTATCAACAATCAGCCTTACACTTGGAAAATCAGCCACAGGTCAGCTGTTGATGTTATATGGATATAGCCACAGATCATTACCTACTTATTCATGTATGTATCTAAAAGGCTCATACAGCTCTTCTGGAACAAAGGTTTTATAATGGAGTAGATGATAAATACTTAACTATGATACTACCAGCTGCTAAATAACACAAGCAGCACTTATAAAGGAATATTAGCATGTATTAATGCTGTACAGTACTGTAGGAAAAAAAGGAAGAGAAAAATATTAGATTCATTAAAATACAGTTAACGAGAGAAACGCAATGTGCATCACAGGTTGATATTGTGGCATTTTGCTCCATTTTTTAAAATCCCACAAGTGGTACTAAAAATGTTAAGCAAAAATACAGTTAATTTGGTCAATGAATCCAAGTTTCAGTTGCCCATAGAAGAAAGAAAGGCTATTTACACTGTAAAAATCCCAAAGACATTCCATCTGAAATGCAATCTTAAATCTGAAGAATATTAAATAGATTAATTTATATTTTTTGTCATTGAAACCAGAGTGCATGAAGTATACCGGTACAAACACATACCCTTCAAAATCAGTAAACAAAATGTGGAGCAAGTCAGCAATGCTGCTCTATGTTCTGGGGTCATTTTCCCTCACCTAAATGCATTTCAGCCTAAGTGTTTCTACTGCTGTCACGTTTGGAGCACAAGATATAATATAAAAGCTGATTAGCTTCCTCTAAATAGCAAAACTTGAAACTGTCCAAGTATGGTATTTTAGAAAGCAAAAATGACTATGCTTAAAAGAAAATAAAGGAACAAAAGCTTCTCATTACATATTAAATTAGCCTTTGGGCAATCAGCCCCTATTAAACAATTAGCTTAACATCTACAAAAGGCTGCATGATTGGTATGTGCGTGTTTAAAGCTCTGCTGTCAGCAGAACTGTTGGCCTCGTCTAAGCAGCCTCAACACTTCCCTCTGAATTTCAGCCAGTAGTGCTCTAGGCATGCTCCGGGCCCTACTATTAACACCGAGAGCTGTAGCTGTGGCAGCAATCTTTTCCCCTGACAAGGACATGGTATAAGTTATTGTAATGTTTCTTAATTGTGCATGCAGGTAGAGATGCACAGCTTGAATCCACAAGTTTAGCAAGAATCTGTAGGAGATTATAATTTTCATCAGCTGTATAGTAAGGGTGTGAATGAGCTTGCTTTTCTGGAACAAATACTGCTGAATCAACAATAGTTGGTCCCAGGGTCAGTTTGGCCAAGACATGGAAGACACTGCAGGACTGAAATACTGCATTGTTACTCTTCTTCAGGATCTCGTATCTTACACTCCGCTGCTCTCACATTCTATCTACCCTCTTTCACTTGTGGCAAGGTGACGTGCAAAATATACTTCCTACAATGGCTGACATATGTGATGTAGAAAAACAAAATATGTGCAGAAACATTTTGTTATGAATTGAATTGTGTCCCCCCAAAATTTATGTTGAAGTCCCCTGGTATCTGTGAACATGACCTTGTTGGAATTTGTATTTTAACAAGATCCCCATGTTATTCGTATACACTGAAAGTTTGAGAAGCCCTGGTTTAGAGGGCTCTGGTTTAGAGGACACGGGACCTAAAACATCTCAAAGAAATCAAAATTCCATTGCAGTTGAAAAAAAACAAAAATTATTTGTGTACCCATGTATTGAAGGGATTGAACCACATGATGCTTATAATTCCTTCCTACTCTACAATATTTTGATATTATTGCATCAACTTTTCTTTTAAAAAATGGCACTATTATTTCCATTTACTGGCACCTCAACTTCTAATACAGTAGATAGCTGGATATTAAAGGGTCTTTGTTGTTCTTGCAATTTGATATAAAACTCAATACCCTGGATGATTCTACAGTCCTCAAGTAACAAGGTTCCTACAGACTCAAGGAAGTCCATAACCTTGCTGGTCCTCCCTTTATCCTGGGAGAAAACTCTGTCCTGGTACAGATTTCCAGGATGCAATCCCAAAACCAGAAACTCTAATTCGAGTGTAATCATATTCAGAAAGAAATAGGCTTCACTGAAAAGTCAAGTGAGCTGCATCCCCTCTTGAGTCCTTTGTTGCGCATTTCTATGAACAATCAAAAGAAGTCCCCTCCTTTCTCCTTGAGTAGGAAAGCAGAGAAGACTACACCAACATCCTTTATTCGAAACAGGAGAGAGCAGAGGCTCCAGTGGACTGAGACACTCATACTTTCAGGCTCTCAATGGATGAGGACGGACACCTCCATTCCATTCACCCTTGGATCCAGGAGAGAGTGTCACTACATGAGCTTACATGAGATTACAGTGGAGGAAAAGCTCCTGGAGATACAGAAGCCAGCAGATAGGTGACTTTCTTCTGGTGAGAACAGGGCTCACTTCTACAAATGCTGCCATCAGAGCCTCTCATCCCAGATGTAGCTAAGCAAGCCCCTGTAGGCCATGAACCCTATGCAAGAAACTGGCTACTCAGGCTTTGTTTTGACACTAGAAGGAATTTCTGTAACCAGCCAACTCTCCAGGATCATGAAGCTTTCCAAGATGGAGACGAATGATTTCATATCTGTAGGCCCTCTCTCTAGGATTCAGGGTACAAACCAGAGATACCAAAGGGTCAGCGTACAACTGGTTGACATATGCTAAAGGGTTCCCAAAAGAACCCAAGATTACAAGAAAATATCACCTGTATTACAGCTTCCCCAACCCCGCCATTAGCAAAGTTTATAGCCTTGTATGAGATATTTGATTTCTTTGAGCCTCAATTTTCTCATCTCTCAAATAAAACGTTTGGGTTAGATAAAGTCTAAAGATGCTTCTTAGTTTAGGATTCTCTGATTCTCTAGTTTACATCTTCAGTCACCAGAGGTCGTAATTTTAGCAACAAAAGGTCATCCTCTTTTCATGCACAAATGACTTTCAAGCTACAAAACAGACTAGAGGAGTCATCATTTTCAGAGTTAACTCTAAGATTTTATTTTTCATCAATATCAACTTTTTACTGACAGCCTTACAGACTTAGGTCTGTCAGTATAAGACATGCACAATAAGCACCACATTGCTACAAACACAAGTTGTTTTTGTTTGTTTTTACCACTTCTGAAATTCCTATCAGCATTGTAAATTTTGAAAACAACCCATAACAAAGTATTAACTATTTCAACAAATATTCTCCACTATAAAAGTTATAAGCTGCCACAAGGCAAACTATCATATAGCAAACAATCTTGTAAAAAATTAATAAATCTTTTCTGGTGCATGAAAACCAGCTAATGTGTGCTTGATTCAACGGCTTTCTCCCTAAGTACTATCAATAAACTGAGCCCCAGAGACAACGGATGGAAATAGAATAGCAAACCTTGGGACTTAAAAGATGTCCCTGTAATGTTTTCGCTTTACTAATTTAACAGAAGACACCTATTGTCTTGACCATTAATTAACTGTATCCAATACAGACATCAAATTTTAGGAGAATAAATATATAACATGCATAATCTTGATCATTCTTTGTAAAGAAAGGATGAGGTTCTTACATAACAATCCATAAGGTTTTTCCTTCAGACTAAAACTATTAAAAAAGAAATCACCCTATAAAGATCTGCAGTTTATGAAGTAGTGAAAATGGTTGGATGGCTATTGCAGTGGACTAGAATTAGGAAACGTGAATATTAATTCTGAATCTGCTACTAGCTCTGAATGACCTTGAATGATATATGCAACATTCTGTGTATCAGAAAACAGAAGAATAAATGTAATTCCATCTCTCATCTTTTCTTCCTTTGGAACAAACAACTGTATGTAATTGAATAAAAGCAGAACTGCGTATGTAGTGGATAAAATACAACATCTCTTTGGGTTGGTTTGAACTTCAGTGTAGCACACTGTCTTATAAATTCAACATTTTTTGTACCTATGCAATGAATTTTTAAATACAGTCTAAAATGCTTTGAGATCTTCAGAAATGGCTTTATAAGTCTCATAAATAATCATTTTACTTGACTGGTAAAATAAGAAACAGGATGCCATCTAAGGAAGACATGAATATTTTAGTATGGCAGTGTTTAGTCCACTTACCCTTAAAAGAATGATTCAGTCAAAACTCTTTCAAGACAGTTGGATTAATTACTGAAAATGGAAGGAACAGATCTTCTCCCAATCAAGTGATTAATATATTTCATTTAACAAAGGTACTGAACTGAATCTTTTGCTCATAGAACCACTCGTCTAGAAGCTTAGCACCTCCCATTAGAGCCAGTCAGCCCATCACCAATTACAATCTTCCTTAGACTATATCTAAATCATCCCAGATGCATACATACTTTATTTTTAAAGGTCTTCAGTAAAATATATTTTACAACTTCCACTTTAGTGCTAACCTCAGTGGGAAGTTAATTCTACCTTATTCTGTCCTTACAGATAAGCAACTCCCAGTGCAATATTATTGCATATGCCCTTCTCCTAACTGTTCCATAACATTCTCCTTGCTTAAGTCTTTACATGGTTGAAGATTATTACTGGAATTCATCACCTTCCTCTTCTCGGTATGTTATCGTACAACAACAACAACCCAGCACTGTTCAGTTTTGTTTTGCTAAGTGTTGTTTTCACAGGAGACCTACATTTTTGTCTTGTGTCCTCAGAGTTCTTGAGGTCCAGGGAAAGCCTGATTATTTTCTACATGGTCAGTCATTACCCATCTGGTATTTTATTTCTCAATTTGAGGGTATTAACCTGCAGACATTCACACTAAATAAATTTCCTGTCATTTATTTCTATTTTTCTTCATTGATAAGGGATCATTTTAGATTCAGTATCTATCCTACAAGGTATTATGTACCGCTCTGGCCTTGGAGTTATCTAAACTAAGTAACTTACTCCGATCAGTAAAAGAAAAGAACACTTTTGTGCACAGACTACTAACCACTAGCCTACTCGTCTAAAAATATTTAATCCTAAATGTTCAGAGCAGTGATAGACCCTCTGGGAAGTACAAAAATCTATAGAGTATATATCCTATGTAACTTACAAACCATTTGGGAAGATGACTTAGGGGAATAACACAAAACATTATAATAGCTACCACTTACATTAACCACATGCCAGGCACTGTGCTAAGTACTTTATATACTGATTCCTTTATATACTTTAAAGTACTTAAAAATATGTGTGTGTGTGCGTGTGTGTGCGTGTGTGTGCGTGTGTGTGTGTGTGTGTGTTCTTGAGGTCCAGGGAAAGCCTAGGATTATTTTATACACAGTCATTCATTACCCATCTGGTATTTTATTTTTTAATTTGAAGGTGTTAACCTGCAGACACTCACACTAAGTAAGCATATATATATATACATATACACATACACACATATATATTACTGTTTTCTCAAAACAAGCTCTAAATTAGGTGTTATTTTTCTAGTGTTTTAAAAGAAGAAACTGGAGCACCCAAGTCAATACCAGTAGTCTAACCAGGTTTGGCTGACTATAGAGCCCATACTTCTAACTGATGCACTACAGGGGTCCTCAGTGAGTGTATAATCAATCAAGTGTATGACACAGATAAAAGCTAAAAATGTCAAAGAACAACCTACAGACTGGGGAAAACATCTTCGAGAATGGCATAGTTAATAAAGATCTAATCTCTAAAACATATAGAAAATTTCAACAACTCAACAACAAAAAGACAAACAACCCAATTAAAAAATGAGCAAAGGACATTAACAGACACTTCACCAAAGAGGACATTCAAGCAGCCAACAAACATGAAAATATGTTTGCAATCATTAGCCATTAGAGAGACACAAATCAAAACTACAATGAGATATCATCTCACCTCCACTAAAATAGCGCTGATCAAAAAAATAGAAAACAATAAATGCTGATAAGGATGTGGAGAGACTGGAACACTTACACACTGCTTGTGAGAATGTAAAATGGTGCAGCCACTACAGAAAACGGTATGATACTTCTTCAAAAAACTAGAAACAGAAATACCTTACAATCCAGTAATCCTACTCCTAGATATATATCCAAGAGACCTAACAGAAGTGAAACGAACAGACGTTATGCACACCTATGTTCGTTGCAACATTATTCACAATAGCAAAAAGATGGAAATAACCTAAGTGCTCATCAATGGATGAATGGATAAACAAAATGTGGTGCATAGATACAATGGAATACTGCGCAGCCATAAAGAATAATGATGAGTTTTCGAAACATAATACAGATGAATCTGGAGGATATTATGCTGAGTGAAGTAAGTCAATCACAAAAGGACAAATACTGTATGATCCCACTTTTATAAAAACACAAGAATAGGTATACATACAGAAATCAACATTCACTGTTGGTTACCAAGGAAGTGACGGGAAGGGAGGGTGAATCACTCTCTAGATAGTAGACACTTGTTATTTTTGGTGATGATAAAGGTAATACCAAATGTTAATGAATTGTGCACAACTTGACCAAGGCAAATGATGTCACTAAAAGGTACACAAGAAAAAGTGACATTTCTGGTAAATGCTATAACATACACAATTTTGCAATGACAGCAACAACCACCAAAAATATGTGTGTGGTTACATAGGTAAATACATATGCGTATATGCATATAGATAGGTAAATGTGTGTATATACGTGTGTATGTGTGTGTGTGTGTGTATCTATAGGCATATGTATATATAGGTATGTGTGTCCTGCATATATACTCATATATAAAATAAAGCACATAAAAGCCACAGCTACAGATACTTCTTAGACATAATCAAACACCTTGTGGGATTAGTTTTCTGGGTTTGAAGCCTTACGATCATAGTCTTGTTGGACAACTCGGTCAACTGGCATGATACAGTTCATAAAGTTTATGTTCAACATCCGAGCTTAGTAAGTAGCATCTGGGGTCTTAAAAGCTTGCAAATGGCCGTCTAAGATACAACTATTGGTCTCTACTAATGTGGAGCAAAAGAGAAAAGAGGAAATCAACAACTCAGAGAAGAAACTTTTCTATAGGACTAATAGCCCAAGCAAACCACAGCCTCATCTACCCTGAGACCAGAAGAACTAGATGGCGCCCAGCTACCGCTACTAACCATTCTGATCAGGGACACAATAGATAGACCCTGATAGAATGGGAGAAAAATGTAGAACGATACTCAAATTCTTAAAAAGTCCAGATTTACTGGACTATCTAAGACCAGAGGAACCCTTGAGACTAAAATGTAACCAATGTCATTGAACAAGTTGTATAAAAAATGTTAAATGGGAACCTAATTTGCTGTGTAAACTTCACCGAAAACACAATAAAATATTATTTTAAAAAGTAAATAATTTCTTTAATGTCAAAGAAGAGGTTAATATATTGACAAAGGGTCAAGAGAGAGTGTCGTGAGGGAGGTTACACTTCAGTTTGGCTCTAAAGAATAATTAGTAGTTAAATAAGTAAATATAAAGAAGCTGAGCATTCTAAATACCAAGGTATATATAAACCTTGTGAAAAGGTCAGAAAGCAAGAACAGCATGCCATTATCAAGGAGACAAGGGAGAGATCTGGGATATATGATACGGTCCAAAGTGGAAGTGTGTCTGAAGTACAATACTTTAATTCTACATATTTTCACATCAACATGTAAACGTGCTTTAGTCTACACAACGTTCAACTCAATAATATCAACTTTAATTTATATCAAGGGACCTCAGAAGCCTCTGGAAAGGATATGTTTTATAATTCTATTATAAGTATTAAGGGTAGAAGAAGAAAGGAAGGAATTAGAGGCCAGATTATCAAACCTCATTTTATTTTATTATACAAAACCAAAGCCCCAAGGAAATCTCTTGATTTATAGCTTCTCAAATTACACAAATTTGTAATCTATTTAACAGCTGGAGCTTGCTATTACCATTCCTATGTAGCACCAAGACAAAGGATAAAAACCAAGCAGTCCAAGCAGATAAGCAGATAACACAACCTTGCTTGCTGAAGGTAAAGAAGATTTGAAGCACTTACTGATGAAGATCAAAGACTACATCCTTCAGTATGGATTACACTTTAACATAAAAGAAAATAAAAATCTTCACAACTGGGCCAATAAGCAACATCATGATAAACGGAGAAAAGAGCGAAGTTGTCAAGGACTTCATTTCACTTGTATCCACAATCAACGCCCATGGAAGCAGCAGTCAAGAAATCAAACAATGTATTGCATTGGGCAAATCTGCAGCAAAAGACCTCTTTAAAGTGTTAAAAAGCAAAGATGTCACCTTGAGGGCTAAGGTGCGCCTGACCCAAGCCAAGGTTTTTCAATCGTATCCTACGCATGCAAAAGCTGGACAACGAATAAGGAAGATGAAAGAAGAATTGATGCATTTCAAATATGGTGCTGGCGAAGAATATTGAATATACCATGGACTGACAGAAGAATGAACAAATCTGTCTTGGAAGAAGCACAGCCAGAAAGCTCCTTAGAAGCAAAGATGGCGAGACTTGTCTCACATACTTTGGACGTGTTATCATTCAAATTTACACTCCAACCACTAATGCCAAGATGAAGAAACTGAAGATTTACCAACTTCTGCAGTCTGAAATTGATCAAACATCAAACACACAATCAAGAAGAAGAAGGATCGGTAGTTGGAAAACATGGCCCTGGTGATAGAAACAACATTGGAGACTGCATGATTTCAAAGGGCAACTCAAGAAGACAAAGTAAAGTATTACAATGAAATGTGCAAAGACCTAGAGTTAGAAAAGCAAAAGGGAAGATCACGCTTGTTATTTCTCAAGCTGAAAGGATTAAAGAAAAATTCAGTGGCGCAGTGGTTAAGAACTTGGCTGCTAACCAAAAGGTTGGCAGTTCAAATCCCCCAGCTGCTCCTTGGAAGCCCTATGGGGCAGTTCTACTCTGTCCTATAGGGTTGTTATGAGTCGGAATCAAAATCAACTCAACAGCAATGGGTTTAGTTTTTGGTTTTGGTTATGGGGAAAATATTGCAAGATGCAGGAAGCACCAAAACAAGATGGAAGCAATACACAGAGTCACTATACCAAAAATAACTGGTCGACGTTCAGCCATTTCAGGAGGTAGCATATGATCAAGAACTGATGGTACTGAAGGAAGAAGTCCAAGCTGCACTGAAGGCGCTGGTGAAAAACAAGACTCCAGGAATCAATGGAATACCAACTGAGATGTTTCAACAAACGGATGCAGCTCTGGAGGTGCTCAGTTGTCTATGTCAAGAAATTTGGAAGACAGCTACCTGGCCAACTGACTGGAAGAGATCCATATTTGTGCCCATTCCAAAGAAAGTGATCCAACAGAATGCAGAAATTATCAAACAATATCATTAATATCACACACAAGTAAAATTTCTTAAAGATAATTCAAAAGTAGTTGCAGCAGTACATCGACAGGGAACTGCCAGAAATTCAAGCTGGATTCAGAAGAGGATGTGGAACGAGGGATATATGACTTCATCTGACTACATGAAGAAGAATGTGGCATCAGGATTGGAAGAAGACTCACTAACAACCTGCGATATGCAGATGACACAACCTTGCTTGCTGAAAGTGAAGACAACTTGAAGCACTTACTGATGAAGATGAAAGACTACAGCCTTCAGTATAGATTACATCTCAGTAAAAAGAAGAGATCCTCACAACTGGACCAATAAGCAACATCATGATAAATGGAGAAAAGACTGAAGTTGTCGAAGATTTCATTTTACTTGGATCCACGATCAACGCCCATGGAAGCAGCTGTCAGGAAACTAAACAACATATTGCACTGGGCAAATCTGCTGCAAAAGACCATCTTTAAAGTGTTGAAAAGCAAAGATGTCACTTTAAGAACTAAGGTGTACCTGACCCAAGCCATGATATTTTCAATAGTTTCATATGCATGCGAAAGTCAGACAATGAATAAGGAAGACTGAAGAAGAATTGATGGCTTTGAATTATGGTGCTGGTGAAGAATATTGAATATACCATGGACTGCCAGAAGAACAAACAAAACTATCTTGGAAGAAGTACAGCCAGAGTGTTCCCTGGAAGTAAGGACGGCAAGACTTTGTCTCATGTACTTTGGACAACTTATCAGGAGGGACCAGTCCCTGGAGAAAGACATCATGCTTGGTAAGGCAGAGGGTCAGGAAAAAAGAAGAACCCTCAAGGAGACGGACTGACACAGTGGCTGCAACAATGGGCTCAAGCATAACAACCGTTGTGAGGATGGCGCAGGACTGGGCAGTGTTACCTTCTGTTGTACACAGGGTTGCTACGGGCCAGAACTGACTAGATGGCACCGAACGACAACAACCAAGCAGATAAACTCCAAAACTGTATATTCAGGTAAGAGAACAGAAAGAGCCTCCAGATTCTCCAGTTAATCCTGCTTTGTCATCCATTTACTTCAGGCTGACTCATTCTGGTAAACCCACCAACTCATCCATCTCTCACAGACTCCTCTCACCTTTTCCAATCAAAGCTATTTTCAACATTAGTCTTTCTGACAGTGGAAAATGTAGAGATAACTGTGCCCTGACCTAAAATACAGCCTGAGGAAAGGCTGAGTTACAAACATTCACTCTCAAAAAGAAGGGGGGGGTGGGGAATAGGTAAGCTCATATCTGGGAAAGAAAGTACAATAAACCTCAAAGAAGAGAGGTGAAAAAATAGAGTCAAGCTCTCCAGGGATCTGTCTGGTACTGGAAAAGAAATCTCTCAAAAATTTTAAAAATATCAAAGAAAGGGACAGCAAAAAATAATGAATGAGTCAAAGAAAATAATCATAATCAATGCATTGCTGTTAGCTGCCATGGAGCCGGACTCCAACTCTTGACAACCCCGTGCATAATGAAACAAAATACTGCTGAGTCCTGCGCCATCCTCATAATCTGCTGCAGATAAGACTGTTGTGATCCACAGGCTTTTCGCTGGCTGATTTTTGGAAGTAGATCGCCAGGCATTTCTTCCTAGTCTATCTTAGTCTGGAAACTCCACTGAACCCTGTTCAGATTCATAACAACATGCAAGCCTCCACTGACAGACAGGTGGTGGTTGTCTATGAGGTGCATTACCCAGGAATCAAACCCAGGTCTCCCACACGGAAGGTGAAAATTCTACCACTGAACCACCAATGTCCCCACTGTTGTTGTTAGGTACTGTCAAGTGGATTTCAACTCATAGTGACCCCATGTGACAGCACAGAACTGCCCTATAGGGTTTTCTAGGCTGTGATCTTTATGGGAGCTGATCACCAGGTCTTTCTCCCACAGAGCCACGGGGTGGGTTCAAACACCAACCTTTCAGTTGGCAGCTGAGCGCTTAACCTTTGTGCCACCAAAGCTCCTTATGCCATTAGTCAATTTAAAAGAATTCAATTCACTGGACATCCGTAATTCAGAATAAGGTACCGTTGATGTTTTGTGTCCATTTTGACAAATGGAAAGAAGAATGAAACCCGTTAGGAGGAAGTGTAAATAATACATAGAGCCAGGAGCAACATGTCAATCTTTGGCACCCAGGAAGCCAAAGGGTCCATGCCAGTCTAAATTTTGAAAGTGTAGCAGACCTACTGATTTTAATAGCCTGTAATCTGAGGCCAAAACTTTTGGCATGCTTCCTTGTTCATAGCAATGACACCACCACCAAGTATTTATTGAGCATTTATCATATGCCAGATACTGTTGTGAGCACTGGAAAGGATACGGTGTTGAAAGTGATAGATGAGCCCTGTCCTTATGGGGCTAACGTCTGTCACAACAAGGAATGTTTAATACGGTTGGGCCCGTGAACAAACGATGACTAATTTTCTGGCACCAAGAATTCCACCTTATAAGGCAAAAGTCTCCTTGCTGAATTAGCAATTTTACAAAGTGACCTGAATCTTTTCCATTACGAGAAACATATTTCTAGTGTGAGTTTAATAGGTTTTGGAGGGCTTTCAGAAGGGCAGGATGGCAGATAGAAGACAAATCCCACGAAGTCAGGGAAGGGCTGATGTCCTGACCCTTTGAACCCTGCACTTCATCTGTGGCTTTGGGTAAAGTACTTGGTTCCTGTTACAAATTTATAGGAAGCTCTGCTGACTTTGGAAGCAAAACAATGACGTAAACAAAGTTTGTCTTTGCTATTCTCTGGCAACTCCCCCATTTACTATGCTTTCTTGCATTCCTCTCCCCCTTCCTGTTTTCAAATCTTTTAATTCTTCAATAATCAATATTTTAATTTACTAGACACATATAGTATAACACCAAGTGTAAGTTAGTTTCCCTCACTCCGTTCTCTTATCTTATCCCTAAAAGTTCCTTTCCCTCTTTTTCCATCCCTCTTTGGGCCCTAACTTTCTTTCGACGCTACCATCATTCTCTTTCTTACCACCTCCCTCCCATTCCCCTTCTGTCTATTCTGGGCAGAAAGAATGAAAGATTACTAGCTATAGGGATAGATGAAGCAGCATGAGTAAGACAAGGAGTTGACAGTATGCCATGTGCATGGGTAAGTCCCTGTCATTAAGGATTTGTCCCCTTGGGTTTAATACATTGCCTTCTGTGCATAACAACACTTAAGAGGTGGTGAAAATAAAGTTTTATACATTTTCTTAGTGTCTGAAGATATTCTTTCAAAATCGTTTTGTGTTTTTATATATATTGAAGAATCCACAGGAAAGAGAGAGGGAGAGAGGACTGGCCTTCTGGCTCTCACCAGCTGCCATGTTCAGATGTCTCCTAATTGCCCTCCCGCTGCCTTCCTAGAGCCCCTCGCTTCATTACCCCCAGCCTGGCTCCTTGCACGGATATTAAGAATATGACAGCTGGGAGGGATGGGAAATCCCAGGTTTGGAGTCAGTCTGATTTAGAGTTGAAGCCCAACTTCATGCCTTATTACCCCAATGACCTTAAGCCAGTTTTCTTTAATTCTCTTGTTTTCTCATCTGTACAATGAGGCTAGTAAAACCAGCCCCACCGTCTTGTTATAAGCATTTAATAAGCTAATGCATAAATGTATTAATCACACTGTGTGGCTTATTGTTGTTGTTGTTAGGTGCCTTCAAGTCGGTTCCAACTCATAGCGACCCTATGTAACACTGCCCGGTCTTGCACCATCCTCACAATTGTGATGCTTGAGCCATTGTTGCAGCCACTGTGTCAATCCATCTTGTTGAGGGTCTTCCTCTTTTTCACTGACCCTCTACTTTACCAAGCATGATGTGGCATATGCACAGGTTATCATTTAATAAATAGTATATATGATTTAAAGGAGCCTTGGTGGCACAGTAGTTAAAGTGCTCGGCTGTCAACCAGAAGGTCAGCAGTTTGAAACCACCAGCTGCTCCCCAGGAGAAAGATGTGGCAGTCTGCTTCAGTAAAGATTTACAGCCTGGAAACCCTCTGGGGTAGTTCTACTCTGTCCTACAGGGTCTCTGTGAGTCAGAACTGACTCAACAGTAGTGGGTTTTTGGTTTGGATATATGATTTATATATTCACACATACATGCATAGACATATATATGCCTAATGTGTCCATCTGTTTACCTCTCTGTCCTCAATGCCAGTCTCCCAGAGTTCTGCCCTTGAAGCATTTACATTCTTCCTAATTCATAATTAGCGAACATGTGATTCTCATCACTGAATATGTGCTAATGAGATTGGATAAGAGAAGAGGACAGTGACTACTGCCTGCCAACTTAAATAGCCCTCAGTGGTAAAATATGGCTCTTGGAAACAAAACTGTAGTAAAGATTGCATCGGCCAGAGCAGTGACTCACAGTGTGAATTTTAAGCAGCATTACCAGGGAGCTGACTGTAGCTCTCAGTAATACCGGCTGCCTTTGTCACCAATGTTAACACCTAGGCCAACACTAATTTTAAGAAAATAATAAAACTTAAATGGATATTGTGTCTTTTTTCACTATGAACTAAAGTATGTGCATGGATAGTATTTCATTTGCCCCAGAATGTTCTACAAAACAAATATAATTCCTAGGAAAACAGGATCATGGAGGGGGGATATGCTCATCTAGTGTCTGTGATAGAGCAAGATCCAGAATATTCTCTTCTTAGGCCAATATTTCTAGATCATACCATGTGTGGGAAGTCCTCCTCTGAAAACTCCCATGCAAAAGATGCAAAACTTGGGAATTGGGCCATGACAAGAAAGTCACATCCGTTGCCACACCAAAGAAAAGACTCTCTTAAGTAATGGACTCAGTGCCTGGCTGTGCACATCAGCCACTTAGTCATTCTTCTAGATGCTGTCCATCACTGAGCACATTCCCGAATTTCATGCAACCTAATTTAAACATCTAACTGGCTATTCTGATCGGAATAAACAGTTGATCAAAGCAAAAGCTTGACAACCCTGACACCTAGTGGCTGTGAAGAAACTGGAGCAAATCCAGCATGAGAAAAGGAGTATTTTGCAAACATAGAATTTAATGATCATGAATACTAGGTTTACAAAGTACTAATTTTAAAAAGCAACCCTATAAAAGTCTATTTGGGCTCTGGATTTATCTTGGGGTCTATACAGGGAGGCAAAAAGACTTACATTTGTAAGGTATATTTTCCTTCGACCTTCCACATTTAGCAAATGTTTACTAATTTTCAAAGATCGAACAAGAAAACTAATCTAATGATCAGTTCCATCGTGGCATTTTATCTTGACTCTTTTCCTTCATTTTTTTTTTTTTTATGTACACCCAAATCCTTCTCCTGATCTTTGTGTGATTTTTCTCCTCAAAGTGTCCCCCTGTCAAAAGCAAAAAAGCAATTTGGCCAAGCCATCCTAAAGGTTCCCTTTCTGCCACTGAAGTGTCCTAGTCAAAAGGGGAGGTGGACCTTTCACAAATCAGCAGGAGCTTTCTTTAAGAGAGACATAAGGACACAGGTGGAAAGCCCTGACGCGCACATCTGAAAACAAGGACTGCACTGAACGCTGCAGGAGGCTGTGTGAACACAGCAGGTCAGCACAGCACAACCTGTTTCTGCCCTAACTGTTAGCAGATAAGGCTCCCGAGACCCACCTGAACCTCTGACAGGCAGGGCGGCGGGAAGCCTACAGTGTTCACGTCCTCCACCAAAGGAAGCTCTGACTCCTACCTGCTGACGTTTGGAGGCTAAATAATCGAGGTTTTCCAGTTCCTTTCCAAGCTTCTGGTAGGTCTTCTGGAGGTCAGATTTGTTGGAAACATTCTTAAGAGACTCAAATGTCCTTTTAAACTGCAATTAAAAATGAAAGCAGATTAGGACAACCGCATAGATTTCTCAAATTCCCAGCTAGCTACACATAGAAATAATGGATACAGAGCCTCAGTTTCTCCCCTCGTAATATATAGCTAACAAATGCTAGCTAATTACCTTTCAATGAAATAATTAAGTACGATTATAAAGAATTAGCAACTGCATCCTAAGTACAACCAACATTATTATGTCAGTGAGAAGTGTGGTTAGCCCTCAGGCCAACAAAAGAACATACTCATTTTTTAAAAATACCTTCATGTTTTAGGATACACTGCTGCTTCTAAAGAAAAAAATATAGTGAATGTATACTTTCAGCAAAGGGTTTGGTTTTTTGGGTTTTTTGCAGGGTAAGTGATTGAAAATGTCAAGTAATGTCATTTGCAAGACATTTGCATTTGCTCTCTCTTTATGTCCCATATTTCCCATATTCTTACTGTATGCCATTAGACAGATTTCTACAGATAGAGACTTCACTATCTTAAATACACCAGAACGCCATTATTACTAGGATGCTATAAGACAAGCTAATAAGATTTTATAGAAGATAATTCAGTTTCCAGGGAAATGATTTGACCCTTACTATATCAAGCTCTATGCAATAAGTCATATTATAGTGGTGTTCTACTGAATTAAATCCTTGATTTCATGAAAGCAACATGCTTATCTCAATCCAAGGTGACAGAGGAAAAAGAAATGGGAAGTAATAATGCTAAGCTTCCACAGCAGGGCAGTAACTTAAATTTGATAAATAATGTTTTAGTACCCACTATGCCCTGGCAGCACAGTGGTTAAGAGCTAGGCTGCTACCTAAAAGGTCAGCAGTTCAAATCCACCAGCTGCTCCTTGGAAACCCTATGGGGCAGTTCTACTCTGTCCTATAGGGTCACTATGAGTCGGAATCAATTCAACAACAGCAATGGGTTTGGTTTTTATTTTTTTGGTTATGCACAAGGCAAGGAGTCCTTGAGTGGTAAAAAAACAGTCAAATGCTTGGTTACTAACTGAAAGGTTGATGGTTTGAACCTACTCAGGGTGCCTCAGAAGAAAGGCCTGGAGATCTGCTTCTGAAAGGTGGCAACCATGAAAAGCGTATGGAGCACAGTTCTACTCTTCAACACAAGGGGTCAGAATTGCCTTCACAGCAAATGGTATCCAGAATGAATAAAACATATTCCCTGCCCTAACGGAATTTACAGACTACTGGGGAAACTAGACATGGAACTCACGAACGGGCAGGAGGCTGACATTTACTGAGTGCCAGCTCGGTTCCAGGTACTCTATGCTTCCTGATTTAATCCTCACAAAAATCATGTGGGTTCTTCTCTTCTTATTCTACAGTGAGGAAACTAGGACTCGGAAAGTTTGATTGAACAAGGATTTTGACCCAGGTCTGTCTGACTACAATGTTCATGCTCTTTCTATTAATCTATCATGAACTCGAATTCATGCAAGGGGTTAAAAAAAAAAAAAAAGTTTGAAAAAGAGAGAAAAGTAACATTTGGTAAAAACACACAAAAAAGTAACTAAGAATGAGGGACTCATGCCACATAGAAGACATGAGGGAATCTGCGTTGGGCCCCAAAAGACAGGAAGAATTTTCAGAGCCTTAAATGGAAACCAATTCTACCTATCAGCTTAAACATAGCCACAGTCTGCTCATTTTCCTCCGCTTGTCGCATAGGAACAAGTTCCTTTCAACATAATTTTAGTGACTGTCACTATGAGTCAGAATCAACTCGATGGCAACAAGTTGGGTTTGGTTTTTATATTATTTATCATGCTGCATGTTCATTCCTGTGGTGTGCCCATTATTCGGTCCCTTCTTACTGTGTCCAAAAAAAAAACAGTGGTTAAGAGCTCGGCTGCTAACCAAAGATCGGCAGTTCAAATTCACGAGCTGCTCCTTGGAAACCCTATGGGGCAGTTAGTTCTACTCTGTCCTATACAGTCGCTATGAGTTGGAGGCAACTCGACAGCAAAGGGTTTGGTTTTTTGCTTCAAGGTTCTCAACAATTTAAGTAATTATCTCTATTCATTAATACAAGCCATTTTACCAATCAATCCCTTAAATTCTAAAGTATTCTTTATCCCCTACACTTTTTCTTCACTAAAAAATAGTAGCTCTAGGTCTTAAATATTTCTTCTTCGCGTTTATTTTTGTGAACTTTACATAGCTCCACATGGGAGCTTTAGGTAAAACATATCTGTAAAGCTTCAAAATAAGAAACACAAAAACTGTTACTTCCAAGTTTATCTACGGCCAAAAAAGAAAGGCAGAAAATGCAATAAAGACACATCACCACGAGATGTTCCACTAAAGGTCAGAGTTTGCATAATGTGGATGTTTTAGCTTGAACTTTCATTATCAGCACTTATAGCCTCTATTTATTCATAGTAAAGATCTCAAAGTACTGTAGAAGTCTGATTATTTCATTCAAGTGGATTTTTTTCACTTACAACAACCAATAACTGCCACAGAGAGGTCATAAGCAATCTGTAGTCTAACTTTGTTCTTGTTGTTATTAGCTGCTGTCAAGTATGCGAGCCTCCACTGATAGACGGTGGCTGGTGGCTGCGCATGACATGCACTGGTCTGGAATCAAATCTGGGTCTCCCTCATAGTAGGCAAGACTTCTATCACTGAACTACCACTAAACCACCACTGCTACCCACCCACTAAACACACACATACACAGTTAAGGGCATTGGGGAGTAAAAGCAGTAACTTTACTTTGCAGATGAAGCTGAAGTACAGAAGACAAAAATAAGACAATGGTTAAACAGAGGCCCAGATTTTACTTAAGGAAATTTGATGTAGACTTGGTTTGAGAATTTTTCTTTCCAGTTGGTCACCGCTTTTTGTCATTAAAATGAGTCTCTTGCGATTTTCTACATTAGTTCAGTGCATTGCAATTTCATCATATTTATTTCTCAAAATAAATGATCTTTTTAGCTGGCGATAAGATGGGAAAGAAAGCAATCAAATAAAGAGATTTTAATATTTTTGGATTTTACCTACTTAAAGTTTTGAGGGAGAATTTTAAATAAGACAAGAACCCTGAAATACTTTGTTGAATTTGAGTTGATCTTGCATTAATTTTTTTAACTTATTATGAACTGAATCAAACTCCTCCCTTCCCCCACAAAAAAAAGAAAAAGAAAAAAAACTTCACCAATAAATCAATCTGAACCAAAAGCAAACCTAGATATTTTCCAAAAATGATGAAACTGAAAAAATGGCCTCTGAACTAAGAAACAAATCCATATTCTGTCCTAATTGACTGCCTTATTGTATATCACAAGGCAGACAAGGCAGAAATGAGAAGATACAACCAATACCCCTAAGCCCAACCCTCACCATAAAAGTAACCATTGTGAACATCTTCATAGCGTTTTTTTCTCATCCAATTCCTTCTGTTGTGATTGTCATTAGCTGCCATTGAATTGGCCCCCAACTCACGGTGACCCAAGCCCAAAGAAATGGAACGCTGCTCATTCCTGTGCTATCTCCATGATCCGTTGCAGATCAGAATGTTGTGATCTTTAGGAAAGAATAATAATAATACCAGCCCACCAAACAAGACAACAAAATCACTCACCTCCCATTAAAATAACTGAAAATCTGTTTTTCAGGAAAGAGAAGTATAAATAAGGCAGCAGGGAAAATGTCTGGTTTGACTCAGCTTTTGCTCTTCCCAAATACTTTTTTTTTCTCCTCCTCTTTCCTGACCACATATTTTCAAATAAATCTAAGCCAATGTTCTATACAAATTACACATGATGAAAACTGTAGATTCATAGCATAATTTGAACAGGAGAACAAGAAGGAATTGGCAGACTCAGCAGGAAAGGATGCAGCAGGGCTCTGGCCAGCAAAGCATCTCTGCCCCTCACTGCCTGTGCCCAGCTTCCTTTTGTAGTCAGATCGAAAGGTTCAAACAACTCCACAGCTCAAGCAGCTTACTCACCCCCATAATGAAAAAATATCAAGTAGCATGGCTCCAGAAGAGCCAGCTCAACAGTTGTCATCTTTTCTTATTTTATATTTAGTGCATTTGTGGTGCTGAGTGCCACTTGTCACACAAAAAGAATCCCGGACTCACAGTGTTTTGTGTACAAAATGTATCCAGTAAGTACCTGATGGAAAGCACTGGATCACTAAGTGTGATTTTAAACCAAAACCAAAACTCACTGCCATCAAGTCGATTCCGACTCATAGCGACCCTATACGACAGAGTAGAACTGCCCCATAGGGTTTCCCAGGCTGTAATCTTTACTGAAGCAGACTCCCACGTCTTTCTCCCGGCGAGTGGCTGGTGGGTTCAAACTGCCAACCTTTCGGTCAGCAGCTGAGCACTTAACCACTGCACCACCAGGCCTCCTGAAGTGTGATCTTAGTGTCCCTAAAATGCAAGTTTGAAACAATACCAAAAGATTCTAGAGACAAAAGCTGAAAGAACGAGCAGTCAAAAGAACAATGCATCAATGCTCTATAAATATTAATGTTTACAGTAAAAAGAAATTGTTTTAAGCATAAGAAATGGCTAATCTAACTTAAATATGGCGACCACAGAGCAACAGAAAATTAAGCATTATGGAGGAAAAAAAATATTTCATTTCTCTAAACTTAATCCATTGACTTTCACACATATTTTCCAAATGAACTTACAAGATGATAATACCACTCATTAAAAGGAAGTTTACCGCTGAAGCAGAAAATTAAAATATACACACATATCTCAAATGGTTTTTCTGCTGTAAGGAATGATTACAGAAGTTAAGAACATAGGACAAAATTGGGTTCAAGATCTAAAACAAATAGTCCTATATAGTTGAAAGCACACCGATCTTGAAGTCTGGATTCAAGTCCTTGCTATGTCATTTGTTAACTGCATAACTTTAGACAAGTCACCACTATTCCAATCCTCAATTCTGTTATCTACAAAATGCAAAACATTGTCCTTGTCTACTTACTTTATAAAGTTGTTGTGAAATTAGTTGAGAAAAAAATGAAAGATATTCATTCAACAAACATTTATCCAGGTTCTGGCAATATGCCTGGAGCCCTGGAGGCACAGTGGTTAAGAACTGGGCTGTTCACCAAAAGGTCGGTAGTTTGAATCCACCAGCTCCTTGGAAACCCTATGGGGCAGTTCTACTTTGCCCTACAGGGTCTTTATGAGTTGGAATCCACTTGATGGCAACAAATTTTTTTGGCAATACACCAGACCTGAAAGAAACAGCGAGGAAAACTAGAGAAACAGTCCCTGCCCCAAGACAGGCTACCATCTAGATTTGCAGATTTACCAGTACCAGATGCCATTGAGTTGACTGCGATTCATGGCGACCCCATGTATGTCAGAGTAGAACTGTGCTCCATAGGGTTTTCAATGCTGATTTTTTGAAAGTAGATCTCCAGGCCTTTACTACTTTATAAATTAAAAGTTCCATAAAACTGTAAGACACCATTGTCATTAAACTTATAACACCTTTCAGTGGCCGATAAGTATTCAATAAGTTCAATAACTGCGTACTGGCTATCATCTCTGTGCAAGACACTTGAGCTAGACACTCTAAGACATAGAGACATTTATTTAGATATT
The DNA here is from genome assembly GCF_000243295.1 of Trichechus manatus latirostris. Taxonomy (NCBI): domain Eukaryota; kingdom Metazoa; phylum Chordata; class Mammalia; order Sirenia; family Trichechidae; genus Trichechus; species Trichechus manatus. The sequence continues at coordinate 2,927,666 of NW_004444099.1, read as the reverse complement.
TTAACCTTTAAAAATTCTTTCCTGTTGTTACTCCTATCAGCAAATCTGGGAGGAAACAGGGAACGACAACAAATGGGAATGAGATCCAAAGGGTGGGGATGATGGAAATGTTCTAAAATTAGATTATGATGATGACTGCACAACTCTGTAAATTATTAAAAATCACTGAATTGTACACTTTGAGTTGATTTTATGGTATATAAATTATACTTCAATAAAGCTCTTTTTAAAAAGTCCTCTCATAACCGTTTTTAATGAGAAAGTACAGGCATCAAAAGACTGAGTGAATAGAAACTATGTAATTCATTTCTTCTGAGCCAAACCTGAACACAAACTTATTTACTGATTCTTCATTCAGTGAGCCTTCCACTGAACCACACTGCCTCAAAGATGTTAGTTCACACTGTAAATTTTCCCTAAGTGATGTCATACAAACCTGTTCTTCATTCTAATGCTGACTTCCTGAAGCTTTCTAAATCTATCTCTTGCCTTACTTGCTCTCCTGAGCTCAACACATATTTTTTAGTATCTACTATCTCTCAAACCAAAAAACCAACCAAACCCACTGCCACGGAGTTGACTCATAGTGACCCCATAGGGTTTCCAAGGCTGTAAATCTTTACAGAAACACACTGTCACATCTGTCTCCCACGGAGCTGCTGGTGGTTTTGAACCTCGGACCTTACTCTCTCTCATATGTCCCTCAATCTGATGCGTCTAAAACCCATAAACTGCCTTTCCTCTATGTAAGTGGCAACTCAACATCGTCAATACCCAACCAGAACCCTGGAGGTCCTCTTAATGTTCCCCTTTTCCTCAGAATGAACTCCAATCACTTTCCAAATCGTAGAGTGTTCCTCCTTCATTTCTCTCATTCATTCCCCACCCCAGGCCCCTCATTTCACAACCAGATGGCTGCATCAGCCTCTTCTTCACTGGCCTCTCTACCTCCACTCTGCCCTCCTACTCCTCGCCGATGGCTGCCAGAGTAATGATCCTAAAGTGCAAAACTGCTTACATCATTTCCCTGCTTAAGATTCTTTCATGGTTCCCCCTTAGCTTTCAGACTACAATTCAATTTTTTAACTTAAAACATAGGCTCCTCATGAGCAGATTTATGTCTGCCTCTCCAGCTTCCACTCCTGTTCCTCCTCCACCATCACCCTTCATCTCAAACATTCAGAAGTATTACAGGTCTTTGAACATGTCATACTGTTCCCTCCAGTTAAAACGTCTTCTGCTCCACCACCTTCTCTGTCTAGTTAACGCTTTCTTCAAACCCAGCCAGGCATCACTTATTCAAAAACTCTCCTTTGATACACTTTCCACCATGCTCCATAACACTTTGTGCCAACTTCTAACATAGTAGCTTGTCTTACTGTTAATTTACTTCTTGTCTAGTCCATAAACTCCAGGAGAACAAGCCCACGGTGCCTGAATCCTTTGCATACAGTATAATGACCGACACACAGCAGGAACACAAAAAATAACTGTCTGCTGGATGAATGGATGTATGAATTAATCAAATCAGAGCTAACTGGAATGATGTTGGTCCCTTTAAAAAATAATAAACATATTTAAATTTCCTTCTTCCTTCAAGTTTTCATTATAAATTGAGCACAAATCCAGCAAGTGCGCCCTATGTGTCTCCATTGCTTCTATCTCCTGTTCCATCTTGCATACCCAGTTTGGGGGCTCACTTTTGTTTTTAAGCTTTATATGTCTTTGCATATTTTGTCTAAGGTCTTCTGTAGAATATAGACAGCTGCCAATGGCTCTTAATTATACAGTAATTTCTCCACTTATAGATTGCTCACATTTTTAATAATAAAAAGTTTTGGAAAGTCTTTTTGCTGGTACACACTTGCTTTTTAACAATAGGGGGTGGCCTCAAAAAAGTCTCAGCTATGAATATGGTGATATATGGTTTTCTGTCAATATTATAAAAAATATTCATAATCATTCAATTTATGAATGCTTTATAACAATTTATGTAGCAAATGTTAAATATGTATTTGACATAAGGAGTTATTAAATACAGAACCCATTTCCTATAATGACACTGGTCTGTTAAAAAGTAAGTATGATGAGTGAAAAAAGTTGGAAATGTTTGTTCAACACAGGGTCAAACATACTTCACTTCATTTTTAGGAAAAAGTACAGCATTGCATGCAAGGGCCAGAAAGTGGTAGCAAGGTATCATAGTGGGGAAAGATGGGGTGGGGGAAGGAGGGAAGGTGGAAGAGAACTTACATTTATTTATCATCTACTAGTTACCAGGAATAAAAGAGCCCTAGTGGCACAATGGTTAAGCCCCTCCGCTGCTAACCAAAAGGCTGGCAGCCTGAACTCACCCAGAGGGAAAGAAGATTACAGCCTAGGAAACCCTATGGGGCGGTTGTACTGTGTCATATAGGGTCGCTATGAGCCAGAACCAACTTGGCTGCACATAAAAATAACAATAGTTACCAGGAAATTTATATACTACCTCATTTAATCTCCACAAGACCTTTCAACATGTTCAGAGTAGGTTTTATTAACCCTAGAGCTCAGACAAAGAAACCATGGCCCACAGATTTTTAACTTTCCCAAAGTCACCCAGTTAATAGATGACTGAGCTAGGAGTCAAACAAAGTCTCCCTGCTGCCAAAAGCCATGTTCTCCCCCATATTGTTCTGACCCCTAGAAAAAGCAGGAGACACCCAAGCCAATTTTCTCTCAAATAAAATTAACCCTTATAAAATTCAGATGCCAATAAAATAGGATGTGGAATTCTGAGAAGTATCAATTGTTCAGAGAAGGCTGAAAAATTTGAGATAAATTTTGTAACATAAATTCCCACAGAAAATTATGAGCAATGGTGGCAATAAAACCAAATTGCCTTTTCTCACTTTTTTCTCTGCTCTCCCTTAGAGTTGGACATGCTGCCCCCAGAAGAAAACATGCATTTCCTAAAGGAACTAGATACCTTTAAAACTGCCAAGTCAGGAATCGTGAATGCATTTAATCATACAGTAACTCTGTGCTGTTGGGCTGTACCTATCCCACTGAGAGTTGCTTGGTGACCCATGTTTGCACTAGTTGATGGTCTCAGTCTATGTCCTGGTAAATGCTCTGTCATAATTGCATCTCTAGAGGCAGTCTCAGTGAAAAGATAAGGAAACATAAAGAGATCAGGAAATGTGTAGATCCAGACTATTAATCAAAAGGAGACTAATATCTCACTTACCTGACATCTAAAAGGAAATATACCTTAATAAGTATAAAAAGAAATTCTGTTATTTGGAAAAAGTCATCATAAAGGAGAAAAGGGTAAGGCACCAAAGGCAACATTGTGGTAGCAGAGGAATTCTTCGGTGCGGTGCAGAGGTTTGCATGAAATATAAAGATAAGATGAGAAGGAAGGACAGACCTTTGTACACTGTATTTCAAACAAGGGCAAGAAATAAAAAGGTAGCCCACTTCTCCGGAAAGCAAATTGTGTGTCCCAAAAAAAGAAATTTGTATCTTCAAACTGGATGCCCTCTCACCTCAAAAAAAACTATAATTAATTATTATACAGTATGATATACATGTGTAAGTATACACATATATATGCATATATACCGGGTGTACACATATATGTGTATACATGTATATATGTGTATGTGTGTGTTCATATATATGTGTGTGTATATATGTATGTATACACACACACACACACACACACACACACACACACACACACACACGGGGTTTCTATGAGTCGGAATTGACTCCACAGCACCCAACAACAACATTTAAGTATATCTGAAGTAATTTAAGGTGGATAGTGATCGTCAAAGACTAGCATAAATTAGCAGAAGCGAAGTGGGGTGGTGAGTCGTAGCAACTCTTTACTGCATTTAAATGAACAGGAATTTAGGGGTGTGAGGGAGACCAAAGGAGAATAGATAGGGAGAAGGGAGATGAGACAGCAATGAGGTAAAGTGGCTAAAAGATTGTTAAGATTTCTAATATGTATTCAAATTGAAGCTGCTTATAATATACTGCTATAATATAAAACCCCCTCCATTCCATCTCCCCAGAGTTTCTGTAAGATTTGCCATATACAAAGATATGCCTTGTCTGGAAGAATTGAGGTGTGTCTGTGAGTGTGTGTGTGTGTGTGTATGTGTGTGTGTGTGCGTGTGCGTGTGTGTGTGTGTTAAATCAAGGGGGAAAGGCCAACTTCTAATTTGGATGAACGTAATGTAGAATAGGGATAAAAAGACAATCCATAAACTAGAGCAATTCAGTGGAAGTAAAAGCTTGGAGCCAGAGGTGACCCAGAGAATATGAGCCCTCAGGGAATTTGCAGAAACCTTGGGGAGAACATTATAGCTGACAGAACATGGAATAAGGGTTCAAGCCAATTATGTCTAGATCTTAAGGGCAAGGAGATCCCAGCAGAACACTAGTTTACAACCATAAGTAAGTGAATCGTGAGTAATTGGAAAATGAAGTACAAAAAAAAGAAAAGAAAAAGAAAAGCAAATAAGCAATGGTCACCTAGAGCTCTCATACGTTTATTAAGAGTAAGTCATGCCAATCTAACCTCATTTCCTTTATAACTGGGGTTACTAGACTGATAAATTCACGATGCCACAGACAATATATCTTGATTTCAGGAAAGCCTTTGAGAAAATGCTTGAGGGTGAAATAAAGAAACATGGTTTAAATATTAGCCCAACAAAGCATGCATGAGCTCACTTCAGTAACTTACTCAAAGTGTGCTGGTATTTGATTGGTATTATCTGAAAAGAAGATATGATACTGTTTCACATGTTACTGAACATTTTTACATCAATGATTTTGATTAAGAAATTTGAAAATGACACTAGGTTAGAAGGGGAAGACAAAACCAAGAGTCAAAAAGATCTGCATGAACTGTAACCAAAAAAAGCCAGAATTAAGATAAAGTTCAGTGAGTATAAATGTAACATTTGCATGTAAAATAATAAAACTAGTATCAGATGAAAAAGGCCTGGATTAAGAGTAGTTTGAAATCAGAGACTTGGAGGTTTTAGTGATCACAAAATCAATATGAATCAATAGAACAACAATGCTACCATAACAGGTTAGATAATGTTAGACATCAAATCAGGGAGATAATTGTCTGATTATACTACCCAATGTTCACATCAGAGAGTTTTGTTTTGATTCCAAGATGCCACATTTTATGGGAGTTACCTACAATCTAGAATACACATAGAAAAGGATTTACAGAGATGATTTAGGGACTTCTGTTTCTTGTGATGGAGTCATAGTGGCGCAGTGGATAAGAGCTCAGGCTGCTAACCAAAAGGTCAGCAGTTCAAATACACCAGCCGCTCCTTGGAAACCCTATGAGACAGTTCTACTCTGTCCTACAGGGTCACTATGAGTCCGAAACAACTTAATGGCAATGGGTTTTGGTATTTCTTGTGATAGCAAATTAGCAATTCAATCCAATCTTTGTGATGAAGAAAACAAACAATGCTTGATGAAATATAAAAATACGTCATCTTAAAAACATGAAAGAGCTAATAAAAGAGTAAGGACTTTCCTGAAAAGAGCTGCAGGAGAGACGATGTTCAGCACACAATCAGAAATGATCATTCACATGAGAACAAGACACAATGAGTGAAAACCGACAAAAAGCAGAAGCAGACACCCAGAGTCCAGAACAGGAGTTTTCAAACTCTGACCATGAAAGAACTTTGTTCACCATGTTCAAGCAGATCAAAGTCAAGATCAAAAATTTCAGCAGGAAACTAAAAGCCATACAAAGTGACATAGCCAACTTAAAAAGACAGAGAAATTCTAGAGTATTCAGAGTTGTCATGCAAGGAATGGTTAAGGGTCAAGGAATGTTTAACCTAGATAAGGGAAGACATAGGGAAGTCCTAAGAGTAATAATCAGTTTTTGAAAGAAAAAGGAAAAATGCCTTCTACTATTGCTTTGATTCTACGTTGCTCCAGAAAACAAACCTGGAAGCAATGGATGGGAATAGTAGGGAGGCAGCTTTAAGCTCAGTTTGAGGAAAATGTCTCCAACAATCAGAATTGTCCAAAATAGGGTTCACTGTCTCACAGAACTGATTCATTGTTAGCAATCATGTATATTGTAAGACAGCTGTATATATTGCACATGGTAGAAGAAAGTCTATCTACTTCAGGTAAAATATTAGATTATGAGGACACTGACTTTTCTCCACCATGATTCTTTTGATTCCAAGTAGAAATTTAATATAACCATAAACATTACAAAAAAAATATCTAAAGCAATACTTCCCAAGATACACTCTGAGAAAGTTCCAGGCTATCATAGAAGAGTTCTAGGGTTAAAAAAATTTTTTAAAAAAATAGAAAACTCTGGATTAAGCAAAGTGAAGATTTCTCTGCTGAAATATTTCTTACCTACTTTAACGTGCTAATCTGCATCAAAAATATTCAAGGAGAACAACCCAAGTGTCCTTTAACAGATGAATGGATACACAAAATGTGGTATATACATACAATAGAATATTATTTGGCCATAAATGGAAACGAAGTTCTAATATGCTACAATATGGATGGGCCTTAGAAACATTATGCTGAGTGAAATAAACACAAAAGGACAAATGTTGTAAGATTTCACTTATCTGAAATACCTAGAATATGCAAATGCATAGAGACAAAAGTTTATTAGTGGTTACTAGGGGCCTGGGGGAGGAGGAAATGAGAAATTATTACTTAAGGGTACCGAGTTTTGGTTTAGGGTGATGAAAAACATTTGGAAATGTACAGCGGTGATGGTTTCACAACATGGTTTATGTAATTAATGTTACTGAAATGTACATTAAAAACGGTTAAAATGGCAAATGTTTTGTTATGTATATTTTGCCAGAATACATTTTTTAGCTATTCAAAGGGAACTTCTGTGTTCAGCACTGACCTCTCAAAACAATATTTTTCATGATGCATACTTATAAGACAGGTTCTGCAGAATACTGTTGAGAAAATGTTAGAGTAAATAATTCTTAATGATTTCAAAAAAATTATTTTGTCTTCATTCTATGTGAATTGAAAAGAATTGAGCTGATAAAATTCAAATACAAACTTTTCATAAGGATGAAAGAATGAAAAATTATCACAATTTACCACAAAAGGTCTTCCTTTCTCTTTTGTAAGATGTCATTTTCTTTTTCATTGACGACGTATCGTTGTTGTACTGTACATACTTCGTAAATAGTTTAAAAATCTAGCCCAAGATCAGACTCTGACAAAGGCATCGACAAGTTTGAGATAGTTCGGTACTGATATTTAATAATCTACTGTAGGCCTGTGAACTTATCTAAACACTTCTAAAAGCTATTTGTAGTAAAAGTTGTTCTCACCCTTGGAGTACTAAATTTCAAAAGTTGTGTGTGTGTGTGTGTTTTTTCCTATTGCCTTGAGCAAGTTACTTAAATTCAATGCACCTCAATTATCCCATCTGTAAAATAGGAATGATAATTATAAGGTTGTGAGGATTGAATTAAAGGAGCTAATTTCATCAGCAAAGTGCCTGGCACATTACAAAAAAAAATAAATACTAACTATATTTTTAATTGCAAAACGTGTTACTTTGTTTTTGTCTGACCTACACTTAACCTCCTGCTTCAGTTGAATGAATATGTGTGAATTACCTACCACTGTGCCTAGCACTTAACTGGCACCAATTGAAATGGCAGTGAAGGTGGTTGTGGTCTTTATAAACAAATACCTCTTTATTGATTGTGAAGCTGGCAATTTTTACCTTACAAAAGCCCTCATTATGTTTTATCTCAACAAATCTACAGTCTGAACATAGGAAATAGTGGGTCATTAGAACTAGGAATTACTTGGCACTTAGTCTTTCATAACTATTCCTTGTTTCCAGCATTTATTAGTGTCTGTGTTCACACATAAGGAAAACATATCTCAGAAATGTTTAGGAATTTGTCTAAGGTTATAGAACAAACCAATAACCAAGTAACAGCAAGAACTGTCGTTCGACTATCTCACCTACAAACCTACTAGTAGATAGCTGGTGATGAGAACTAATCTCTTTCCTAAAAAGCTACTTAAGCAAAACAAAAGGAAAAAAGTGTTAAATTGGTTTTTTTACACTAAAAAGCTATCAAAAGAAGAGAATATAAAAGTACAAAGGGAGGGTCACTCTTCTTTAGTATTAAAATAAGCAATAGTGAGTAAGATAAAGATGGAAAGATAGGTTTAGCTTAGCAATTAGAGAAAATGATTTTGACAAGAAGGTCATTTGTTTAATGGAGTAGTAATATTACAATCAACAGGCGCCTTAAAGAAAACACAGATGTATTTATGGACAGAAGTATAAGGGTTCTACTTAAAGCAGGAGATAAAGCAGACATTCCAAGATGTTCTTTGCAAACTTAATGACTCGGTCAAACTAAATAAATTAAGTAAAAAAAAAGCTTCAATAAAATTCTCTTTCTATTCAAACTGTGCTACATGGATTTGTCTAACAAAACAAAGCAAGCAGGATATCTTACTGCCTTCGTTATCTCCTAGTTAACATATACTCTTTACTCATATTAAATCCATTCATACATTTTTCATAATGGATTACTATAGATATCACAGACCACCTACAAACACACTGTTTATCTTGGATCAAAAGGAGCTGGCAAAATAGTAATCCTTTACAAACTGGGATAAACTTCCAAATGTCTTAAGCTTTAAAGATTCACTTTCTCAAATCATTCATAATTTGGAGGAGAAATACAAGAAAGTGCAAAGAAAGATGATAAACAATTTATGTATATCTTATAGCCATAAGAAATTATAATCACATAGGGCATAATAACTTAAATGGTCAAAAGCCTAGAACTTTGTCCCAGCCATTTCCTTATCAGTAAGCCATCTCGTTTTTCAATTTGCCACTAGCTTTAGAACTAAATTCTGGCTTAGTTCTCCTGAGGAATACGTTAGTCTTCACAATTCTATCCAGTCAGCTTCTGATGGGTCATGTTAAGAAACGAGGGTGAGGCTGGGATGCACTAGGATTGATGCCAGGTTCATAAAATGGAATTAGAAGTGAGAACAATGCCAAGGTAAATGAGGTCATCTTTTACTTACAGCTGACACGTGCTGCAAGAGACACATGACATCAATCATGTCCGCAAGGATAAGGAGTCTAGTCACTGCAGCCAACAAGGCGCGGGCGGCTTGAACCACAGCCTCCCGTTTCGGGAGGTAACAGGGGTCATCTGTAAATCTTTCAGCTGATACTTTCAGAGCTTCACCTGAAAAACACAATCCCCAAATAAGTTATACTGTCAGTTTCAGCTATGCTTATTTCAACACTTATCAGCCAACCTAATTCCAAGCACATTCAATGACTAAGCATAATATTAAAATACTGTCCGTTGGCACTAGAATATCGCCTCTTAATTAACAATGTAGTGTCAAACTGACATTTGTTTTTGATAAATGGTCTGGAATTTAAGAAGCATGAGACCATCTTCCTGCAAGAAAACTGTGCTCAGCTGACTAGCACCATCTAGTAAAACTGCTGTCAACTTCTGCATTGGCTGACTCTCGTTTGTTGTGAAAGTTTCATTACTAAGACTTCAGCTGGAAACAATCCTGTTTATAAAAATAAGGTAAATCTTCACTGAGTTACTTTCCAATCCAATGGATGTTAGACAAGCGCCAGCCTTTAAGATAATAAGACAGCAACTCTCTGATAAAAGTTTAACATAGGCAGATTTATCCTAAACTAGCAATATAATAAACTACAGCCTATGCTTAGTCATAGAAATAATGATACTTCATAGTACATAATTGTTAGAGAAATATCATGTCTGCTATTTTTAAAGTTTTTTCATGTAAAATATATTTTATTACAAAAGTAATGTATACTCATTTATTTTTAGAAGTTCATAGTTCAGAAAGGCATAAAATGAAAATTCTCCCTCCCTCCTTCCAGTAACGTAATTGTTAGAGAATTACAACATCCACAATTATTTAAGTTTAATTTAAACGTGTTTTATTATAAAAACATTATATAAAAAATTTACAGTACCAAATAAAAAAGAAAAAAATTTTGTATACTAACCCCTGAAATACCCACCCTTCAGCTCTTATATATCTATAGTGAAATTTTCTCTGAATCCAGCCAATAGCTAGATAGATAGATAGATGATTTTACATGTTATAAGAAAACACATAGATATCATACATGTCATAAATGGAAAATATAAATATAGAAGATAACATACATACACATCCTTTTCACGTATGGTATGATACTATTTAAACTTTCTACAACTTGTTCTTTTCACTTACTATTCTTTTCACATTGGGATATAGATGACCAGTCTGCCTGGTTCAGTGCCCTGCTACTCTGAACAAGTCACTTAACCTCTTTATGATGCATTTTACTCATCTGTAAGTGGAGCTAGTAATAATAATACCTACATTTTTATGAAGACTAAATAAAGGCAGTGCTTGGTATTTAGTAAACACTTGATTAGCTAGTATTGTTATTCCTTATAATGCTTGCATAGTTACATTTTATTGATACCCAACTCTAACCAACCAGTTGCCATCTAGTAGAGTCTGACTCATGGAGATCCCATGTGTGCAGAGTAGAACTGCTCCATAGTGTTTTCAAGGTTGTGACCTTTGAAAACAGATCAACAGGCCCTTCTTCCAAGGTGCTTCTGGGTGGGTTGGAATCACCAACCTTTTGGATAGTAGTCAAGCGCTTAATCATTTGCGCCACTGGGGGATTCTTATTACCTATGATTTTTCAGGAAATTTCCAGTAGAAATGGTAAATTTTTAAGACCAGTAAATGGGTGACTTTTATGTGCTTCCCTACAAATTAGAACTGCTGCTAGGAGATTGTGAAAACTTAAACTGACCTCCGAGATTTAGGAAGCAGATGAATTCCCACAAAAAATATTCTCTTTTCTTGTCAGGATTCTGAATTGGAAAATTATAATAGCCTTGTAGAATATTGTCTTTGACTTCATACACTAAAACAAAATGTATATCAATAGAGAGTTATGTGTTCTTGACTTTAAAAATGTTGGAATGTTGAACAATTGGCTGAAAAGCCATACTCAGAAAAAAATAATTTAAACAACTATTAAAGTCTCTGCCTCCATTAAAGTAATACCATGAAGAGTCAGCCAGGTAGCACTGCTGGGAGGGAAAAAAAAAATCACTCCCGAATACATTAATAAAGGTGCAGTAAGTAAGCTTTCCATTACTGGGCCTTCCAATACTCCCAATCCTTTACAGCTGGTTTCATCTCATAATTCTGGTCGCAACTTAAACATCACTTCCTCTGTGAAGCATTAGATCTCCATTACTGAGGCAAGTTACTTTCTAGGTACAGGCAGTCCACAGGTTACAAACATCTGACTTTTGTACAACTGGTAGTTATGAACCAACCCCCATAAAGCCTATTATATTAAAAATTCGAGGTACATACAGTGGTTCATAATAACAAACAGGTGCTACTTTGTGATGCATATCAAAACATTATTATTATTATTATTACTGTATTATTACATTAAAGATGTTTTAGTGTATCTGGAAGTGTTTCTTTAATGTTTTTTATAAGGTATACTATGTACCATATACTAAGACAAAAGTTTACTAACTGCTGTTAGATACAAACCATACCTAACTGTCTGATTTACATATAAATTCAACTAAACACAGATTTAGGAATGGAACTCGTTCATAATCCCTCCTCATCATCTATTTCATGACTTGTATCAAAGCCTGTCTTCTCTGCTGGACCACGGTGAGATCAAGGGCTTCACTGGTCCTATTGACCACAGTATCCCAGGGCCCAGAACAGTGCCTACTCTATTGCATATATTCAATACATTGGCTCTACACCACTAAATGAATATGTAAATAAACATTACTCAACTTTTTTTCAACAAACATCTACTGTTCTGAGAGACAGCCTAAGATGGCGGCTTAGTCAGATGCACCATGCAATCCCTCTACAGCAAAGATCCAAGATACCAAGTGAAACAGATACAGATGACAATTCTGGAACCAAGAGCATCAAAAGGAAGGATGAAGAATTATATCGAACACCAACTTGAAGGAGAAGATGAATGAAAATAGTGAACGAGGAGAGGTACGGATCAGAGGTGACCTGCTTGCTGGCCTGTCGTAGCATGGTCATTCATCTTGAGACAAAGTGAGCATAAACCTCAGGTGAGGAGCACAGGAAGGCAACTTCACAGAATTCCCAGTAGGAGACAGAGAACTGTGTACACAAACCTGGAGTGAAGCAATGTGAGCAGGCTATAAACCAGATCTAAGAAGAGAAAGTACAGGAAGACAAGTGAGAGCTCCAAGGATCCTGGTGACCACACAGCAGGGAGGGAGCCAGGAACCAGAGAAAGGACCATTCACAATCGTCAGTCCCTGACCATTAGGGTGGGTGGCGCATACAGAATAGTGGATCCACAGAGCATCAGCAGGAGGTCCCCTACCCAACCAGACTTCAGGCAGCCCACTCCCCATCCTCGCATTCGCTCACGGGCCAGGTTCCGATTGCTGGCTGCAGCCTACAGGCAGTGCACCAGAACCCGTGCCCAGCGACTAGAGGAGCATGCTCACCCTCACTTCCCCCTTCCCTCCCAGTGACCAGGGGCATAAGCCCCCCACCTTCACCTCCCCACTCTCCCAGGGACCATAGTACAAGCTCCTCCCATTCCCGCCACCCACCCCTGCCCTGCCCACAACTAGATACGCACATCCACCCTGCCCAACACCCTAACACCACCTACCCACCCAGAGAGTGGCAGCATGCACTTACACACCACCAGACCAATGACCAGCAGCAGTGAGCACCCACACAGCCCATCCCCTGCCATGGCCCCACACATCTGCGATTGGCCATGCATGCCCACCCCACCCATGCCTCCCTGCCCCCACAACCCCGCCCACCCAGCAATAGGTGGAGAGTGCTCCTGTGCCACCAGACCAGTAATCAGGGCATGCCCACCCTGTCTGCCATAAAATATCAAAACAAAACAAAAGAAAAAAATTAGGACAAAACAAACAATAAATATATAACACCTTAATGCCTCAGAGACAAGGGACAATAACAAATCATATGAAGAAACAAGATAGCTCAAACAAGTAAGCAAAATAAAGTGAAAGAACACATTCCTAATGAAGATATGATAATAGAACTACCCGAGAAGGAACTCAAAAGACTTATACTTAGGATCTTGAAAGAGATCAAGAAAAATACAGGAAAAAGCTCTAGAGGAATTCAGGAAAACAGTATAAGAACAAAATGGCAGACTCAATAGACAATTAGAAAACATACAAAAATAACAACTAGAAATTCAGAAGATTAACAATAAAATATCAGAAATAAATAACACAATGAAAGACACAGATGTAGAATTGAAACACTAGAAGAAAGAATCAGTGAAATAGAGGACAAATCCCTACACACTAATTTGTTTGAGGAACAATCAGAAAAAAGAATGAAGAAAGCCAAAGAGTTATGTGGGAAACCATTAAGAGGAATAATTTACATGTAACAGGAATTCCAGAAGAGGGGGAGAAAAAAATTACAGAGAGAATTTTTGGAGATATATTGGCAGAAAACTTCCCAAATACCATGAAAGACAAAAAGGTTTCCATCCAAGAAGCCCAGTGAACCCTATACAAAATAGAATCCAAAAGAAATTCACCAAGACATACCATAATCAAACTTTCCAAAACCAAAGACAAAGAATTCTGAAAGCAGCTTGTGAAAAACAAAATATCACTTACAAAGGGGCACCATGCAGGCAAGAAGGAACAGGATGGCATAAAATCCTGTAAGAAAAGAATTGCCAACAAAGAATCATATATCCAGCAAAACTATCTTTCAAACATGATGGTGAAATGAAGACATTCCCAGAGAAGCAGAAATTAAGGGAATTTTTAAAAACCAGACCAGCGTTACAAGAAATATTAAAGGGAGTCCTTCAGAGAGACAACCAACAACATCAGACAACAACCTGAGATAAAGACACATGACAACATCACCCATATACCAAACTAGATAAAGATTTCACAAAAGTAAAATAAAGCCATAAAACTGACTACAGGGAACCAGAGATGTTAAGCTGTGAATGACGCCAACATCAAAACAAAAAGGGGAATAAAAGGTGTAATTATCGAACTTCCATATGGAGAGGAAGTCAAGGCAATTTCATGGTATAACAGACTGTTTTAAATTTAAGAGGATAAAGGTAAACTACAGGGTAACCACAAAGAAAATTAACAAAGCTACTCACCAAAATGAAGAACAAAATCAAAAAGACTCAGTAAACACAAAAATGATTGATAGGAAAAGAAAATCCGTATACAAAAAGAACTCAGCATAGAAAATTAAGATGATCAAAGAAACCACAAACACCACAAAAAAAGTATAACAAAAGGACAACAATGAATTCATACTTATCATTAATCACGCTGAATGTAAATGGATTAAATGCACCAGTCAAGAGACAGAGAGTGGCAGAATGGATAAAAAACATGACCTATCAATATGCTGCCCACAAGAGACACACCTTAGATAAAAAGATATAAAATAAACAATTTAAAAATCAAAGGATGCAAAAAAATATATATCAAGCAAACAGTAACCGAGAGAGCAGGAGTAGCAATAATAATTTCAGATAAAATGGATAGACTTTATGTCAAAATCCATTATAAGAGACAAAGAAGGGCATTATATTATGATTAAAGGGTCAGTTCACCAAGAAGACATAACAAAAATAAATATTTATGTACCCAATGACAGAGCTCCAAATTACATAAACTCTAACAGAATTGAAAAGAGAAACAGTTCTACAATAATAGTAGGAGACTATAATACACTACTTTCAACAATGGACAGAACTAGAAAGAAACAATAAAGATATATAAGATCAAAATAACACAACCAATTCAACTTCATAGACATATACAGAACACACCTCCCAACAGCAGCACAGTACACATTCTTCTCCAATGTACATGGATTATTCTCCAGAACAGACCATATTCTGGGCCACAAAGCACACCTCACTAAATTCAAAAACATCAACATAAAGCAAAGCATCTTCTCTGACCACAATGCTGTAAAACTAGAAATCAATAACAGAAAGAGCAAGAAAAAAAATTAAATACAGGGCAACTAAATAACACCTTACTTTAAAACTACTGGGTGATAGAAGAAATTAAAAATGAAATTAACAACTTGTTAGAATCAAATGACAATGAAGACAACATACCAAAAACTCTGGGACACAGCAAAAGTTGTGTTCAGAGGAAAATTTATAGCAATAAATGCACACATTAAAAAAGAATAAAGGGCCAAAATCAATAACTTAAGCCAACAACTTGAACAAATAGAAAAAGAACAACAAAAGAAATTCACAGTCACCAGAATAAAGAAAATAATAAAGATCAGAGCAGAAATAAATGAAATAGAAAACCACAGAAAGAATCAACTAGAAGTCGGTTCTTTGAAAAGATCAATAAAACTGACAAACCACTGGCCAAACTGACAAAGAAAAAAATGAGAAGATGCAAATAACCAAAATAAGGAATGAAATGGGCAACATTACAATAGGACCAACTGAGATAAAGAGGATCAAAACAGAATACTATGAAAAATTGTATTCCAACAAATTTGAAAATCTAGAAGAAATGGACAAATTTCTAGAAACACACCACCTACCTATAGTAACACAAACAATGCAGAAAATCTAAATAGACTCATAACAAAATAAGAAATTGAAGATGTCATACAAAAGCTCCCAACAAAAAAAAAAGCTCCAGCATAGATGGTTTCACTGAAGAATTCTACCAAACCTTCAGAGAAGAGTTGACACCAATTCTAGTCAAACTATTTTAGTACATAGAAAAGGAAAGAATACTCCCTAATTCATTATATGAAGCCAGCACAATCTGGATATCAAAGCCAGGCAAAGATACCATTAAAAAAAAAAAAAGAAAAAGAAAACTACAGACCAATATCCCTCATGAATACAGATGCAAAAAATTCTCAACCAAATTCTAGCCAACAGAATACAACAGCATATCAAAAAAACAACACATCATGATCAGGTGGGATTCATACCAGGGATGCAAGGTGGTTCAACATTAGAA
Source organism: Trichechus manatus latirostris (assembly GCF_000243295.1). Lineage (NCBI taxonomy): Eukaryota > Metazoa > Chordata > Mammalia > Sirenia > Trichechidae > Trichechus > Trichechus manatus. The sequence continues at coordinate 2,911,482 of NW_004444099.1, read as the reverse complement.
AATCAATCAATGTAATTCACCATATAACTAAAACAAAGGAAAAGAATCACATGATCCTCTCAATCGACGCAGAAGAGGCATTTGATAAAGCCCAATGCCCTTTCCTAATAAAAACTCTTAGAAAAATAGGAATAGAAAGATGAACAGAATCCAACAGCATATTAAAAGAGTCATATACCATGACCAAGCAGGCTTTATTCCAGGAATCCAGGGATGGTGCAACACTAGAAAATCCATCAAGATAATACAAGACAGCAACAGAACAAAGGAAAAGAACCACACGATCATCGCTGGATGTAGAAAAGGCATTTGATAAAATCCAACATTCTTTCTTGACGAAGATCCTAAAGAAGATTGGAATAGAAGAAAAATTTCTCAGTATGATTCAGGCATATATGAAAAGCCAACAGCCAATATTATACTTAATGGGGAAAAACTGAGAGCTTTCCCCTTGAAACTGGGAATAAGAGAAGGGTGCCCACTCTCACCACTTCTATTTAATATCACATTAGAAGTCCTAGCCAGAATAATAAGACAAGAAAAAGAAATAAAAGGTATCCAGATTGGAAAAGAATAAGTAAAATTATTTCTATTCATGGATGATATGATCCTATATGTAGAAAATCCCAAAGAGTCCACAAGAAAACTTATAGAGCTAATCGAGAAATTTAGCAAAGTTGCAGGGTACAAGGTCAACAAACAAAAATCAGCTGGGCTTCTATATACCAGCAGTGAGAAATGTGAAAGGGAAATTAGGGAAAGGATTCCATTTACAATAGCATCTAAGAGAATAAAATATCTGCGAATAAATCTAACCAGGGGAGTGAAGGATTTATACAATGAGAACTATAAAACAGTGCTGAAAGAGATTAAAGAAGACATAAATAAATGGAAAAATGTTCCAGGTATATGGATTAGAAGACTTAATATTGTTAAGATGTTTATACTACCCAAAGAGATCTATATATTCAATGCAATCTGAGCAAAATTCCAACAGCCTTCTTTACAGAAATAGAAAAACCAATCTTCAACTTTATATGGAATAACAAGAGGCCCTGAATAGCTAAAGCAATGTTGAAAGAGAAATACAAAGTAGGAAGACTCACACTTTCTGATTTTAAAACATACTACAAAACTACAGTAATCTAAACAGCCTGGTACTAGTGTAACAGTAGACATACCGACCAATGGAACAGAATTGACAGCCCAGAAATAAACACACAAATCTATGGTCAGCTGATTTTTGACAAGGGTGCTAAGTCCATTTGATAGGGAAAGAAGAATCTCTTCAATAAATGGTGTTGGAAAAACTGGATTTCCACAGGCAGAAAAATGAAACAGGACCTATGCTTCACACTATACAAAAAAACAAATTCAAGATGGATTAAGGACATAAATGTGCAAATTAAGCCAATAAAATTCTTAGAAAAAATGTAGGGGCAACACTGTCAGGCCTAGCTTTTAACAGTGGATTATCTGATATAATAACAGAAGCACAAACAGCAAAAGACAAAATAAATAAATGGGACCTCATGAAAATTAAAAACTTTGTTCATCAAAAGACTACCAAAAAAGTGAAAAGACAAGCTACTGACTGGGAGAATATCTTTGGAAACCATAAGTCTAATAGAAACTAACAACCTATATATATATCTATATATATATCTGTATCTATATATATAACTTTAACAACTTAACAACAAAAAGACAAATAACCCAATCATAAAATGGGCAAAGAATATGAATAGATATTTCACCAAAGAGGACACTCAAGTAGCCACCACATACATGACAAGATGCTCAGCATCATTAGCCATCAAAGAGATGCAAATCAAAATCAAAATGAGATACCATTTCACTCCTATAAGGATAGCTAAGAAAAAAAAAAACAGAAAATAACAAATGTTGACAAGGATGTAGGGAAACTGGAACCCTTATACATTGCCAATGGGAAAGCAAAATGGTACAGCCATTGTGGAAAATAGTGTGTCATTTCCTCAAAAAACTAAAAATAGAACTACTATATGAACCAGCAATTCCAATCCTAATTATATACCAAAAGACTTGAAAGCAAAGACTCAAACAGAAGCTTCTACACCAATATTCACTGCAGCACTATTCAAAACAGCCAAAAGGTGGAAACAACCTAAATGCCCAATGACATATGAATGGATAAACAAAATCTGGTGCATACATACAATGGAATATTACTCAGCCAGTGGGAGAAATGAAGTCTTGATACATGCTACAGTGTGGATGGAGCTTGAAGACATTTTGCTAAGTGAAATATACATGCTACAGTGTGGATGGAGCTTGAAGACATTTTGCTAAGTGAAATAAGCCAATCACAAAAGGACAAATATTGTATGGCCTTATTTACATAAAAAAAAAACAAGAAAAGGCAAATGTATGGAGATCAAAGTTTATTAGTAATTACCAGGGGCAAGAGGGAGGGGGAAGGCAGTGGTTAACAGTGATAGAAAAATCACATTGATTAAGGGTCGGGTTGCACAGCCTATTATTGTAATTGCTGTTAATAAGTTGTACACCTGTAAAAAGATGAATTAGCTAAAGTCCTGTGATAAATATAAAACAATGACAAAAAAAAATAGCTACTGAGGCTGCTTACATACAACCTCATAGGATCTGGTTCCTTGATTTGGAGGTTTAAGGTCATGGTTTCATGTGAAATCCCAGTTAATTGGCCTAATAACATGTTTAGTGCTTCTGTTCTGCTTCCTAGTTTATTGTGTAGTGCCTGTGGTCTTAAAAGCTTGCAAGCAGCCATCCAAGGTAAAACAATTGGTCTCTATTTGCCTGGAGCAACAGAGGAAGACGGAGAGTCAGGAACAGGAGGAGAATATGGAGTGTGTGGCTAATTGTCTCCATGAACAACTGCCTCCTTTGCCATGGGACCAGAAGAAATGGAGGGTGCCCAACTACCATTAGTGAACACTTTGATCAAAGATTCCATAGAAGAATTTTGACCAAAATGGGAAAAATGCATAACAGAATTTCAAATTCTCATGGACTCCAGACTTTCTGGAGCCATGGAGGGTGAATGAACCCCTGAAACTATTACCCTGAGAAAATCTTTAAACTTTAAGCCAAAAATATCCTCTGAAGTAAGACAAAGTTTAGTTTAACTAGTAAAAAAGGTCTGTCTTGAGCATTATGCTCTTTTAAGAACTATCTCTGTGGGATCAAACTGACAACAGCAACTCGAAAGATTACATAGAACCTTAGTGGGCAGTGAGTTTATGTTAATGAGGGGGGCACAACTCAGAAAAGGAGGGTGAGAATGGTTGCACAACTCGAAGAATATAATCAATGTCACTAAATTATGCATGTAGAAACTGTTGAATTGGTAAATGTTTTGCTGTGTATATTCTCAACAACAACAATAAAATTTAGGAAAAAAACACAGGAATAGAAAGGAAATGCCACAACATAATTAAGGGTATACATGCAAAACCAACAGCCAACATTATTCTCAATGGAGAGAGACTGAAAGCATTCCTCTTGAGACAAGTATGCCTATTATTACCACTCTTACTTAATATTGTACTGGAAGTCCTAGCCAGAGCAATAAGGCAAGAAAGGGAATAAAGGGTATCCCTATTGGTAAGGAAGAAGTAAAATATCCCTATTCACAGCTAACATGATCTTATACAGAAAAAATACAGAAAATCCTAGAGATTTCATAAGAAAGTTACTGGAACTAATAAAAGGGTTCAGCAAAGTGGCAGGGTACAAGATCAACATACAAAAATCAGTTGGGTTACTCTACATTAACAAGGAGAACTCCAAAAAGGAAATTAAGAAAACAATACCATTTACAATAGCACCCAAAATGATAAAATAAAAAAACCAAACCAAACCTATTGCCATCGAGTCAATTCTGACTTATAGCGACCCTACAGGACAGAGTAGAACTGCCCATAGAGTTTCCAAGGAGAGCCTGTTTGATTCAAACTGCCAACCTTTTGGTTAGCAGCCATAGCACTTAACCACTAAGCCACCAGGGTTTCCAAATAATAAAATATCTAGGAAAAAATCTAACCAGGGACATAAAAGACTTACACAAGGAAAACTACAGAACACTACTGCAAGAAACCAAAAGAGACCTACATAAATGGAAAAACATTCCATGCTCATGGATTGGAAGACTTAATATTGTGAAAATGCCAATACTACCAAAGCAATCTATAAATATAATGCAATCTCAATCCAAATCCCAACAAAATTCTATAACAAAACGGAAAAACTAATCTCCAACTTTTATGTGGAAAGGAAAGAGGACCCAAACAGCTAAAGCAATATTGAAGAAGAACAAAGCAGGAGGCCTCATGCTTCCTGATCTCAGACCTTACCATACAGCCACAGTAATCAAAATAGCACGGTTCTGGTACAATGACAAACACATTGACCAATGGAACAAAACTGAGAACACAGAAGTAAATCCATCCATCTATGGACAGCTGATCTTCAACCAAGGGCCAAAGTCCATTCAATGGGAAAGTCTCTTTAACAAATGGTGCTGCAAAAACTGGGTATCCATTTGCAGAAAAATGAAACAGGATCCATACCTCACACCATACACAAAAACTAACTCAAAATGGATCAAAGACCTAAATGTTAAACTATAAAGTTCCTGGAAGATAACATAGGGACAAAGCTAAGGGTCCTAATTTTTGGCATAAACACACGAATAAACACAACTAAAAATGTATTAACAACAGAAGATAAACTAGATAACCAGGACCTTCTAAAAATAAAATACTTATGCTCATCAAAAGACTTTACCAAAAGAGTAAAAAGAGAACCTAAATACTGGGGAAAAAATTTTGTTAACGACATATCTGACAAGGGTCTAATCTCTAAAATACACAGACAACTTCAACAACTTAACAATAAAAAGACAATCTAATCAAAAAATGGGCAAAGGACATGAGCAGACACTTCACCAAAGGGGGCACTAAGGTTGCTAACAAACACATGAGGACATGCTTGTGATCATTAACCATTACTGAAAAAAACAAACTATTGCCATCAAGTTGATTTCGACTCATAGTGACCCTACAGGTCTGTCCCATAGTGTTTCCTAAGAGCAGCTAGTGGATTCAAACTGCCAACCTTTTCATTAGCAGCTGAATTCTTAACCACTGCACCACCAGGGCTCCTAGAGAGCTGCAAATCAAAACTGCAATAAGATACCATCTCACCCCTGCAACAATGGCACGATTAAAAAAAACCAGAAATCAACAAATTCTGTTGAGGCTGTGGAGAGACTGGAACTCTTACACACTGCTGGTGGCACTGTAAAATGGAACTATCACTATGGGAAACAATATGGCACTTCCACAAAGAGCTAGAAATAGAAATACCTTATGATCCAGCAATCCCACTCCTAGGTATATATCCTAGAGATAGAAGAGCAATGACACAAATAGCAACATACACACCTATGTTCATTGCAGCATTATTCACAATAGCAAAACAATGGAAACAACCTAAGTGCCCATCAACGGATGAATGGATAAACAAATTGTGGGGCATACATACAATGGAATATTAAGCAATAATAATGAATAATGATGAGTCCGCAAAACATCTTATAACATGGATGAGTCTGGAGGACACTATGCTGAGTGAAATAAGTCAAACACAAAGGAACAAATATTGCATGATACCACTTTTATAAAAAGTCAAGAATAGGTATGCACACAGAAAGCAATATTCTTTGATGATTACCAGGAATGGGAGGGTGAGGGAAGGGGAATCACTTACTAGATGGAAGACACATGATAATTCTGGTGATGGGAAATGCAATACACAATATGGAGGAAGTTAGCATAACTTAACAAAGGTAAATGAAGACATCGAGAGGTATGAAAGAATAGAGGACAACTATGGTAAATGCTATAACATATACAATCTTGCAACAACAGTAATAATAAGCAAAAAATATATGAGTGGTTACATAAGTAGATATTTATGCTATATGAAGGTGAGAAGACATATAGGAATACATGTGTGTACATATATAGGTATATTTGTGGGCATATGCATACACATATTTGTATGTACTGCATATATATTCATATGTACAGTAAAGCAGCAGGGGGCACAGTTAGGGATACTTTCTAGACATATCCAAACACCTCGTGGGATTGATTTACTGGGTTTGAAGGCTCTGGATCATAGTCTCATGGGACAACTAGGTCAATTGGCATAACTTAGTTCATAAAGATAATGTTCTGCTTTCTCTCTGGTCCATGAATATCCAACCTTGCTCTTGCCCTAGAGTTTGGCATTTGCCATTTGCTGTTCCTCCTGCCTTTGTGTCATTTAGGTCTCAGTTCATATGTCCCCTCCTAGTGAATGATCTTCTGATGAAACTTGGCAACATATCCACTCACATACACATATTTATTACATAACCCTGTTTTATTTCCTTTCTGGTGCTCGTCAACATCTGACATCCTTTTGTCCATTTATTTGTTTCCTTGCACTAGATGATAAGCCCCACGTAGACAGGGATTGTGTCTGTCTTATCCATAGACACCTACCTCCCTAATGCATAGAACAGTGCATGGCACATTATAGGACTCAAAAAATATTTGTGGCATGACTAGTGTCACAATCTTTAAGGAGTGCCTCCACTATTATTACCGAAGTTTGTGAACTATTTGCTTTCTAGAAATTATTTATTTTTATGATTAGAGTCTCATCTTATCCCCCAAGCCTGAAGCTCCTTCTCAGAGCCCCCAGAGAAGCCTGTATGCCCACATTGCATACCTATACATGTGATATTGAAATTGTCTGATTATCCCACCTTATAAGAACAGGGATTGGGCCTCACTTATTCATTAAACACATGGTAGGCAAATAGTAAATATTTATTGAATAAAAGAATTAATGAATGGATGGATAGATAAAATAATCATTTGTAAAGAAATCTGTGTTGTTGCTCTTTTAGTTCAACAAGTTCTTCATAAAGCTCCTTTAAAAAAAAAAAAAGATAAAGTTCTACATCCTTGTTTGGTGAGTAGCATCTAGAGTCTAAAAAGTTTGTGAGTGGCCATCTAAGATACAACTATTAGTTTCTTCCTATCTGAAGCAAAAGAGAGTGAAGGAAACAAAGACTCAAGGAAGAAACTAGTCCACAGGACTAAAGGCCCACACGAACTACAGCCTCTTCTAGCCTGAGACCAGAAGAACTAGATGGTGCCCTGCTACCACCACTGACCATTCTGACCAGGGACACAATAGAAGGTCCTGGTTAGAATGGGTGAAAAATGTAGAACAAAACTCAAATTCATAAAAAAGAACAGACTTACTTCACTGATAAAGACTAGAGGAATCCCCAAGACTATCACCCTAAGATACCCTTTTAACCTGAAACTGAAGCCACTCCCGGGGGTCACCTTTCAGTCAAGTAATAGATTGGCCTATAAAATAAACAAATAACACCGGTGAGGAATGTGCTTCTTTAAATGATCAACTATACAAGACTACATGGTCAATATTTACCCAAAAGCAAAGACGAGAAGGCAAGAGGGGCAAGGAAACTGGATGGATGGAAATGGAGCAAGTGGGGTAGAAATGGTGAGTACTGACACATTGCAGGGATTGAAACCAATGTCACAGAACAATTTGTGTATGAATTGTTGAATGAGAATCTAGTTTGCTGTGTAAACTTTCACCTAAAACACAATAAAACATCCAAAAAAACAAAAAAAGACATTTACTGTTCCTTAATATGACACAGGGAGCCCTGGTGGTGCCGTGGTTAAGAGCTATGGCTGCTAACCAAAAGGCCAGCAGTTCGAATCCACCAGCTGCTCTTTGGAAACCCTATGGGGGCAGTTCTATTCTGTCCTGTAGGGTCACTATGAGTTGGAACTGACTTGACAAAAATGGGTTTTTTTGGCTATATGACAGGCTCCATCCTAGGCATCAAGAATACAGAGATGTGTAGCAAACAATTTTGCAGCCCAACTTCACAGTCACGTAAGAGCCAACGACACTGCCATATAGTAATCTAAGTGGGGCTCTGGTAGACGGCTGTACAAAGCATAGAGGAGAAGGCCCTACCTCTGCCTGAGGTGTCAGAGGACACACAGTGGAATGCTCCAGGTAAGAACAAGTTTGAGCCATTGACAATGATGCCTGGTTTATAGAATTTAGCCAGCTCATTGTCAGTTGATTTGTGTCAGGTCATAGTGGCTATTTTCTTAATTAAATACAAAATAAAATGCAACAAACTTCCTTTCCATCTAGAATATTAACATCTGTGCTTTATAAAATGTACACAATCCATTGTTTTGAAATATCATCCTTAGTTATAGCGCTTTTACTCTGAAGTTTAATGAATAGAAAATACCACTTTTAAAATGCATACAAGTAAAAATAACGACATTTTTCCTTCAAGAAATCCCACTACATACATAACAACAATTCGCTAAAGGTCTTGAAAATACCGCAAGAACTAGGTTCAGAAGCTTATTTCTACCAAATCCATTTTGTTCCTTTCCTATAAAACATGGTTTTACATAAAATAAAAAAAAAAAGTTATGAGACAGGTCCATAAAACAAAATGAGATTAAATGGGCACACCAGCCCAGGGGCAAGGATGAGAAGGTAGGAGGGGACAGGAAAGCTGGTAAGGAGGAACCCAAGGTCAACGAGGGGACAGTAGTGACATGTCATGGGGTTGGCAACCAGTGTCACAATACAATATGTTGTTTAATAAGAAACTAATTTGCTTACAGAGATGCTTCCATCTGAAGTACAATTCAAAAAATTAAAAAATAATAATGAAAAACAGAAAAGTTATGAAATGCCTGCTTGATAAGGTACTAAAGAATATAGTCTATACAGATTTATATAGATATAGCTTGTACATATACATGTATAATATATGAAGACTTCTGAGTATACAAAAATCTGATATATAGTAATTTTGTATAATCATACGAATAAACTCCAGAAGTACAAGACAGAAAAATTATTCACCAAATACACATATTACAAAAGTTTTCACTTTATAAAACATTTATACATGGCTGTTTTAAATAGTAAATTCCCTCTATACATTTAAAAGTATAATTCCACTTCCTAAAAGTATATTGATATATATATTTGAAAATCAAAAACAAAAACAAAAACAAAAATGCACAGTGTAAGCAAAACATCCCAAGAAAAAAGGGGAGCAACCAAAATGAAAAGCAGTAGTACTAAAGATCAAATTTTCTCCAAGTTTTACAATTAACATTATATTTATGATTCAATTAAAGTTCTCATGTATGCCTCTGGCCACCTTTCTATGTGTGTTTTAATACACTACACACATTAGTGCATATTAATTGATTCAACATATAATAACATACTCTGGTATAATGGGGTTCCTAGGCTGAGACTGGGCACTAGGGGTTTGGTTTTATTTTGTTTTTAATTGGAAAACTGCCATTTTGAATTTGAAAGCCCCTAAGAGTAGGAGCTTGAATTTAACTTTGGAGCAGACTGTTCTTTTACATGGCAGGGGAGAAGGGAAAATGACTTCAATTCGGTCTTTAACTTACACAGATATAAAAATAAGCAAAGACTCTTGTTTAAAATGTTTTGACTGCAAGGAGCAAAAATATTTTGTATGATAAAGAAAAACATTATGATGGCAGGGGGAAGGGCAGAAAATTTCGGCACTGCTGTGTAGACCCAGGCTGGGGAACTACAAGGACATCCAAGAAAGAACCAAACCCATTGCCATTGAGTTGATTCTGACTCATAGCAACCCTATAAGACAGAGTAGAACTACCCAGTAGGGTTTCCAAGGAGCACCTGGTGGATCTGAACTGCCGACCTTTTGGTTAACAGCCAAACTCTTAACCACTTTGCCACCAGGGTTTCCAGTATAAGGATATCAGCAGGACCTACAGACTCAGAAGGCAGCTGCATATGGTAGCCATTATAAACTACTGGTTGTTTTGTATTTCCCTTTTATTACTTCAAAGTCTCAGTAAAGTCTTAAAAAGTTATATTAACAGTTTGGTTCCAGCCCAGGTAGACTAACAAAGACCTGATTTCTCTCCTGCCTGAAACAACAAATAAATAAATAAATAAACTAATTATATGGGAGAAGGGGGGAAATGTTATCAAGGCACTGAACATCAGGCGATGAAGAATAGTGAAACTGTGAAATGGTAAACAAACAGGATGAGCTCTATGGTAGCCTCAGCTTAGTGCCTTGACGGAACTTCCAGGCCACAGCACAGGAAGAGGATCCAAGGCAGAGCCTGGGAAACCCTCTGAGTTGAGGAGGCAGAGCTGAGAATCCAGGGAAATCAAGGCACCTGAGTTCACCGGATAGAGAACACAAAAGGCGTGAGCTACAGAGAGAGAGAGAGTCAGATCTGCACAGGGTCCCCATTGAGTATTTAACTGAGTACAAACCAAACTGTAATGTGAAGAAACTACCCCAGGCTATAGAAAGACCCACCAAAAGGATCTGAGGTGACAGTACCTGCCACTCACATTGGGCTGAGAATAATGCTTGTTCCCACTACCAGACTGGAAAACTTCATGATTCATGGGACATTGGTAGAGTATATAGTAGAGTTTTGCCTTAATGAGGAATAATTAGCCCTAGAGTGATCATTGTTCTGATCCCTCCCCAACTCCCCACTAACAAAGCAATTCAGAAGAGAACAGGATTCCCACCGGCAAAGCCAGCAGCAGTCATGGATCAGAGAACAGTTGTGACCAGGTAAAGGCAACAGCAGCACAGCACAATGAGTTAAACTGAAGTAGAAGAACATGAGCAATCGGCTACTATGGGGAACTCTCAAAATGAGCTGGGCAATATTTTGATAGAGCTAATTCTCTAAAACTATAAAATTCTATAAAATATAAAGTTTGATGGGAGTGGTTTCAATAAAACTGGCGAAAACATACCCTAACATCATAACTGGAATACAGAAGCTCTCTTACGAGACCTCTTCTTAACTCATCTCTCCAGATTAATCAACACTTTTTATTCCCTCTGTACAACATATTAATTAATACTAATGATCCTTTCATCATGCTCAAAACCAAAGGATTATCTCAAGTATACTGGAGCTCTTCTGCTCCCACTAATTGAGGTGTTACAAGAGTCCGTTATTTTTTTTCCCAAACTTCTCATGTGAGATATAATTATGTAATCTTATTAACTATATAAACCTATGAAACAAGAGTACAAAAAAGAGTGTTGATCTTTCCTTGAAAATTAACTGGAATGCTCTGAAGACATTCAATAAAGACAAGTGGCTAAAAACATTGTCAAATTGGGTGTGAAAGAAAAAAATGCTAAAACAGGGCAAGATGGGGAGAGGACTGTAAAATATCAGGAAAGATTCTACTGTTAGGTAGCTTTCCAAGTGTTAGCAAGCTCTCCTCTATCAAAACACCAAAACTGGAAATCTTAATCAATGTATTATCGATGTGGTGTAGGTAAAAATGATTGTAGCAGGTTCAAACAACAAACCCATATTCAAATTAGGGCTTGAGCCCAATATGAGATTGGCTATTGTTCATGTTACATTTAAAGTTTCTGTGTGTGTGTGTGTGTGTGTGTGTGTGCACGTGTGCACGCGCACACACGTGTGTGAAGAATTAACGAACTTTTCACTTCCAATAGGGATAACTACCTTGAAGCAAAAATTGTCTGCTATATTTTAAAAAACTGGAAATAGCTTAACTTTCAATCAAATTTAGGCAAATTAATTGTATATTTATATATTGAAAATGCATAACTCATAATAAAAAACTTTTATTAGTATCCTTTCATTTGTAAAATATTTTGTAAAATATATCTATAAACTACACGCCTAAATAAATTTCAATATAAAGGAAGCTCTTAAAATAGGGTGTCATGGTTTGAATTATGTCCCCCAAAAAATGTGTCAATTTGGCTTGACCATGATTCCTGGTACTGTGTGATTTTCCTATGTGTTGTAAATCCTGCCTCTATGATGTTAATGAGGGAGGATGGGTGGCAGTTGCGTTAGTAAGGCAGGACTCAATCTACAAGATTGGATTGTGTCCTGAGGCAATCTCTTGAGATATAAAAGAGAGAAGTGAGCAGAGAGACAGGGAGACCTCATACCATCAAGAAAGCAGTGCCGGAAGCAGAGCGCATCCTTTGGACCGGGGTCCCTGCGCCAGAGAAGCTCCTAGTCTGGGAGAACACTGATGAGAAGGCCCAGAGAGAGAGAAAGCCTTCCCCTGGAGCTGACGCCCTGAATTGGGACTTTTAGCCTACTTTACTGTAAGGAAATAAACTTCCCTTTGCTAAAACCATCCACTTGTGGTATTTCTGTTATAGTAGCACTAGATGACTAAGACATAGGGCTAAGTGATGATACTTAGGAATTTCAAAGAAAAAAGATGATGAATTATTTTTAAAATTTGCCAAATGAACTGACAAATTAATTTCATGTCATATTTAAACTCATAAATATAAAACTGAGTGTTATATTTTGTTTAAAACTGTAATGATTACAACATTATTATTTCATTGGATTAGGGACATCATATATTTAAAGTTATTTACAGTAAAACAAAGTGACAACAGAACATAGTAATCTATATTGTAAAACAAACAATAAAAAGAGATAACAGTATGGATTTACAGCATAATTAAATGTTCAAACCTAGAGCTGAAATAGCTACTCATAATTGCTCTCCATTGGATTATCTCTGAACAACCTATTGACTGATGCCACCAATAAACATTTCTATATTATTATTTATGTCAATTTAATTCTCTTGAAGGAAAAAAAGCCTTACAACTAAGATACCACACTAACTGTCCATTATTTTTTAATTAGTTTTTAATCCATTTTTAGTTCTTTTCATTGTCCATTAGTTTTTCCAACATTTCCTTTTCTTGCTAAATATGAGCAAGCTTATTTATACACTTCCATCATATTATGCTGAAATTAGCAGAAACTTGTATCCTCAACTTTTTGACATCTGCTGAAAAAACTCTTTCCACTGCTTTGAAGTTAGAAGTCACAAGGCTATTATTTTTTCTAAGTAATAATTTCTAACCCTTACAAAGAGCTCATTCATTCCTATAACAAATATTTTTTATTTTAAATTTTATTTTGCTGTTGTTGTTGAGAATATACACAGCAAAACATATACCAATTCAATTGTTTCTACCTATATAATTCAGTGACACTGATTACATTCAAGTTGAGCTATCTTTCTCACCCTCCTTTTCTGAGTCGTCCCTCCCCCATTAACATAAACTCACTGTCCCCTAAGGTTCCTATCTAATCTTTCGAGTTGCTGTTGTCAACTTGATCCCATATAGATAATTCTTAAAAAAGCATAATGCTCAAGGCAAATATTTCTTACTAGTTAGGCTAAGCTGTTGTTTGGTATTAAGATGACATCAGGGGATATTTTTGGTATAAGGTTTAAAGACTATCTCAGGGCAATAGTTTCAGGGGTTCATCCAGGCTCCATAGCTCCAGAAAGTCTGGAGTCCAAGAGAATCTGAAATATTGTCCTGTGTTTTCCCCATTTTGGTTAGGATTCTTCTATGGAATCTTCAATCAAAATGTTCAGTAATGGTAACTGAGCACTATCCAGTTCTTCTGGTCTCATGGCAAAGGAGTTAGCTGTTCATGGAGGCAATTAGTCACACATTTCATATCCTCCTCCTGTTCCTGCCTCTCCCTCTTCCTCCGTTGCTCTAGGTGAATAAAGACTAACTGCTGTGCCTTGGATGGCCAGTTGCAAGACTTTAAGAGCCCAAGCACTATGCACTGAACTAGGAGGTAAAACAGGAGCACTAAACACATTATTAGGCTAATCAACTGGGATGTCCCATGAAACCATGACCCTAAACCTCTAAACCAAGGAACCCAGTCCCATCAGGTGTATGGTTATACCTAAGCAGCTTCAGCAGCTACTCTTTTTTTTTCTTTTTTTGTCACTGGAAATACATCTATCACACAACCCTTGCCAATTCAACTTTTTACAGTTATACAACTTATTGACAGCAATTACAATAATCAGCTGTGCAATACCCTTAATCAGCGTGATTTTTTCCATCATCATTAACCCCATTTTCTCTCTTTCTCTCATCCCTGGTAACCACTAATAAACTTTGGCCTCTATACATTTGCCTTTTCTTGTCTTTTTATATAAAAGGGAGGTCATACAATATTTGTCCTTTTGTGATTGGCTTATTTTGCTCAGCATAATGTCTTCAAGCTCTATCCATACTATAGCATGTATCAGGACTTCATTTCTCCTACTGGCTGAGTAGTATTCGATTGTATATATGTATCACATTTTGTTTATCCATTCCTCTGTTGATGGGCATTTAGGTTGTCTCCACCTATTTGCTATTGTGAATAGTGCTGCAGTGAACACTGGTATACAAGTCTCTGTTTGTGTCTCTGCTTTCAAGTCTTCTGAGTATATGCCTAGGATCAGAATTGCTGGGTCACACAGTAGTTCTATTTTTAGTTTATTGAGGAACCACCACACTATTTTCCACAATGGTTGTACCATTTTGCATTCCCACCAGCAATGGATAATGGGTCCAATTTTCCTACATCCTCACCAACATTTGTTAATTTCTGTTTTTTGTTTTTTTTTTAATCTTAGCCATCCTAGTGTGGATGGAATGGTATCTCATTGCGGTTTTGATCTGAATCTCTCTGATGGCTAATGATGCTGAGCATCTTTTCATATGTTTGGTGGCCATTTGAATGTCCTCTTTGGTGAAATGCCTATTCATGTCCTTTGCCCATTTTATGACTGGATTATTTGTTTTGTTTTGTTTTTAAGTTGTTAAGTTGTGGAAGTTTTATTTTGGTTATTAGATCTTCTCAGATGTATGGTTTCCACAGATATTCTCCCAGTGGGTAGCTTTTCTTTTCACTTTTTTGGTGTGTTTTGATGAATAAACATTTTTAATTTTTATGAGGTCCCATTTATTTTTGTCTTTTTAAGTTGGTAAGTATTCCTTGAAAGACAGATAGGAACCTTAAGGAGCAGTGAATTTATGTTAACAAGGGAGGAACAATTCAGAAAAGGAGAGTGAGACTTGTACAACTCAAGGAATGTAACTAATGTGACTGAACTGTTCATGTAGAAACTTCTGAATTGGTGTATGCTTTGCTGTGTATATTCTCAACAACAACAACAAAATAAATAAAACTTAGAAAAAAGCAAACAGAGTCAAAAGATATCCTTCCCCAGTTTGGTAATAAAAATAAATATATAAATACAATGTCAGCAAAAACCCATAGGTTTAATATCATCCTTTTTTTGCTCCCTCTGACTTTTCAAAGACATTTCATTTTTTCATGGCTCCTTCCATATTAAAATATTCATTCAGTCACTCATTACCATTTGCTGAGGGCCCAAACTGAGTTCAGTACTCTACTAGTAGGTCCCTGGGTGGCATAAATGGTTTGTGCTCTACTACTAACCTAAAGGTTGGTGGTTCGAACCCACCCAGCAATACCAAGGAAGAAAGGCCTGCTGATCTGCTTCCGTGAAGATTACAGCCAAGAAAACCCTATGGAACAGTTCTACTCTGTAACACAAGGGATCACCATGAGTCAGAATTGACTCCACAGCAATGGAAAAAAAATCTACTAGTACTCTACTAGTGGTTTACTGCATGTATTTCTCATCCTCATCGTTCGTATAGATATTTTTTTAAAAAAGTTATTCATAGCAACACTGTGTGTTTCAGATTTTAACTGTACTCCATAGGGTTTTCAACCGCTGTGATCTTTGAGAAGTAGATTGCCAGACCTTTCTCCCAGGCACCAACCTATCGGTTAGTAGCCAAGTGCTTACGTGTTTGTGCCACCCAGGGACTCCTCATAGAGACACACACCTGCATATATGATACTGAGTCATCAACTTGGGTTGTCTCCACACCCACAAACCATTTTGTATTCAGGATACTAAAAAACTATTGTCATAAATTTTCTCCTTTTAACTGGATTCAATAATACCAAGTTATAACTGTAGACAGAGCTATTAACAGCATCAGTAAAAACTCCAAAACTTTATATTAACAAAAAGTTAACTTCATTGAAAGACTATTTTTATGGCAAACTACATGAAAGACGCAAGGGTATTAAATCACTAATAATTCTGTATAATGTTCTGGATAGCCCAAGTTATGACTATTACAAAAATTAATGGCATTTGTATTTTATTCTATGCATACAAATTTCTTAGTGTATTATTAATAATTGAAATGCCAAGCTACATTGAGAAGAAATGTTCTTCTAAGTCTCCTGTATACATAAAAAATATATACTACTGCATTGTTTTTTCAATCTTTGTCAAAATCAACACAACTTATAAATTTGTGAACATTGTTGTTAAGAACACAAAGCGTTACAGAAGGAGGTTAACTATAAAAATTCTGATTATTTTATATTAAGCTGTTAAGGATAAAACATTGTAAGATAACTTGTTTTAAGTTGTCTTTCAAGTGTCCCCTCACTAACAGAAATGTCAGTATGCTAAACAAATATTATAATCTAGTATGAATACGTGAATTTATTAAATTCAGTCTTTCACAACTATTCTCTTTAGTCTCTGTCTCTCTCAACTCATTCTATTATACTTGTCGTTATTCTTATGTTCTGACTTTTTAAATTCACATTTGAAAAACAAAAAAAGAATGAATCCTTTTTTTCTTTTTTTGATCTCATGTTTCTAATTTTTCTGCCATTTCCTTAAAGCAAAACCGTAACTGCCTCCAAGGCTACAGTTTTTTTATCCTTCCCCAAATATTCCCAATATCTCCAAAAAGCATCCAAACTTTTTTGACCCCTACTACTTCTCTGGTAGTCGTATTCATTTCTTAATTTCTTCTTATTTTTTCAAAATTCCTCTCTTCACAAATTACCTAGCTCTCTAAAGGCCAGAGACACCCAGGCACCAAGAAGTAAATAAATTTTCTTTTATCTTTCACAGCTCTGGTACTCTGTCTTCCCAATTTTCCTCCAGATTTAAATTAATGGTTCTGTAGCTTTTCACTGGTTCATTATCATGTCTCACATTTCCCCTCAGGAAGTTATATACCTTAACATATTTTATAGGCATAAAGCTACCTACCCAGTTAAATTCATGAGATCCCAAAACCAAACAGGCCTGGGAAATAGCAGCATTGACTAGCATTTGACACAAATGGGGCACAAATATTCTGCAGTTACCAGTGATTTGATAATGTTCAATATCGGAGCTTAAACATGCAGAATTTCATAAATTTCCTGTGATATTTTTAAATTTTAATTTTCAATTCAATTCTACAAGTACTTAATGATTCCCACCTCCTGAGGTGGAACAAAGAATTAATAGAGCAATCCTCAAATCTGTCTGACAATGAATATATATTTCTTCTTACGGCTGATACAGATGTTAATTATACTTCCTGTAATTAATTATACTTTCTTCTTGTGAACAGTAACCACAATTCATGGTTAAACTCATCAATCTGCATTTAAGATCCTAGCAGAGACTCATTAACAACCTGCGTTATGCAGACGAAACAACCTTGCTTACTGAAAGTGAAGAGGACTTGAAGCACTTACTGATGAAGATCAAAGACTATAGCCTTCAATAAGGATTACACCTCAACATAAAGGAAACAAAAATTCTCACAGCTAGACCAATAAGCAACATCATGAAAGACAGATAGGAACCTTAGGGAGCAGTGAATTTATGTTAACAAGGGAGGAACAATTCAGAAAAGGAGAGTGAGACTTGTACAACTCAAAGAATGTAACTAATGTGACTGAACTGTTCATGTAGAAACATGATAAATGGAGAAAAGACTGAAATTGTCAAAGATTTCATTTTACTTAGATCCACAGTCAACACCCATGAAAGCAGTAGTCAAGAAATCAAGACATATTACATTGGGCAAATCTGCTGCAAAAGACCTCTTCAAACAGTTAAAAAGCAAAGATGTCACCTTGAAGACTAAGGTGTGCCTTACCCAAGCCATGGTGTTTTCAATCACCTCACATGCATGCAAAAACTGGACGATGAATAAGAAAGACCGAAGAAGAACTGATGCTTTTGAATTATGGTGTTGGCGAAAAATATTGAATATACCATGGACTGCCAGAAGAATGAATAAATCTGTCTTGGAAGAAGTACAACCAGAATGCTCCTTAGAAGCAAGGATGGCAAGACCATGTCTTACATACTTTGGACATGTTATCAGGACCGATCAGTCCCTGGAGAAGGACATCATGCTTAGTAAAGCAGAGGGTCAGTGAAAAAGATGAAGACTCTCAATGAGATGGACTGACACAGTGGCTGCAACAATGGTCTCAAACAACGATTGTGAGGATGGCACAAGACCGGGCACTGTTTCGTTCTGCTGCACATAGGGTCACTGTGAGTCAGAACTGACCCAACAGCAGCACCTAACACCCTAACAACAACAATAGAGACTATCTTTTGTATTAGTAGTATGTTGTCAGTTTACTAAACCTTAATAAATTTGCCTTTATATGCACGTTTCAGAGTTTTCTCTAAAAAGTTTAATCTAAATTATTAAAGCTTAATTAAAAATATATGAGTTTTAGAGGTTATTTTTTAATTGTTTAAAGATAGACACATTTCTTAAGTAGCCAAAAGCAAAAGGCTAAAAACGACCTGTACAGAAGAGAAAAGACAGTGAATGTGTATGTCTAAGTATTAGAAAATTGTCACAATAATAACCGTTATGTACCATCAGTGGGTAATAATTATAATGAAGTACAAGAAAAATAATGTTTACACTGTAACCCTCTTCTCTCGACAGGAGGAATACCAAGATCATTTAAAAAAAAAAAAAAGTGAGGGAAGGAGGATGAAAAACTCTAGTTTACAACACAGTAAGCAAAATGCACCTATCTCAGAAATACCTCGAAACCCACAGAACCCAATATGTAGCTCAAATACAAAATTTGAGCTATAAAAATTGGCTCTCGTTTGCACAAAAGTTAATAGCAGTTTTAATTGTCTTTTCTTTTTACTTTTCCCACTACATAATGATAAATTTAGTATGAGAAACCGAAGATTCTTAACATGTTATAGGTGAAACATTTTAGACCTGCTTGGATTCCTTTGACTAAAGGGCAGCAAACTAGAGGCAACAGGCCAAAGGCAGCCTGCCTTGTTTCTGTACAGCCTGGAAGCTAAGAATTGTTTTTTAATGTTTAAATAACTGGAAAAAAATCAAAAGAAGAATAATATTTCATCACATATAAAAATTATGTATGAAATTCAAATATCAGTGTACACAAATAAAGTTTTATTGGAACACATAAATATTTATTTGATATTGTCTATGTATTATCTACTCATAGTGCATAATACATATGTATTATTTATGACTGCTTTCCCACTTCAATGGCAGAGTTGAGTAGTTGCAATAGACAGTGTATGGCCTACAAAGCCTGAAATATTTATTTTCTTGCCCTTTATAGAAAATGTTTGCTGACCTCCCATTTGAGACAAATGAACTAATAATATACATTCATAATCATTAGGGAAAAAAAAAAACTCAAGTGCTCCATAAAAAAAAATGTATAATAATAAAGTTGATACAACCAACAAGTGTCTCCATTTTGATGTATACAAATGTGGCCCTAAAAAGCTAATTCTTGTTCATAAACTCTTCAGCTGACTTTAATTTCTTAAGCTAAATGTATATTGAAACCTTAAAAGTATAAAAATTGACCCAGCATTCTTTTGGCTTCAATATTTATATATCTAACAATCTTAGCATGCCGGGTATTTTTCCATATGCCTTAGTTAAATGATTCCCCGAAGAAAGTTCAGCTTATTTGGCCAGCCCCAACTATGGTCACAGTGCAATACCAAAAGGATGTCCGTATTTTCTTCTCATCCCCAAAACATAACAGTAAAGAACTGCATTGCAGCATTCAAAGATCAGCTCACCTAACTTTTTCACTATCTTTCTATGAAATCCTGAGCAAGTCAAGTAATTTTTCAGCATCAATCCTCTTTGTTATGCAAACATAAAGTTAATGAAAACACAACGAAGAAAACAGGTGAAAGCCTTTAGACCCTCTGAGAAAAGTACTAGATAAATGTGGAGTTCTTAAAAGGCAAAAGTGTTCTCACTGCAGTATTAATATTTTATATCCTTTTATGTGAAGATTTATCATCTCAAAATCAAAGCTACTCCCGTGAAACTTGCGGAACAATTTCTTAACGTGGAGCTTTAGCAAACTTTCCTGTTTCAGTTCTTCATGAACGCTTTGCTATCTGCCACACAATTTTAGGAGTTCAACTGTCCATAGCTAGTGGACTATCAATAGCAACTCTCAATTGCAAATGCCTCCCTCAACAAAAAGCGTATTGTTAAGTGCCAATGAGTCAGTTCCAACTCATAGCCACGCTATCTATGTACAACAGAACAAAACACTGCTCGGTCCTGTGCCATCCTCACAATCTTTGCTATGTCTGAGCCCCTTGTTGCAGCCACTGTATCAATCTATCTCTTTGAGTGTCTTCCTTTCTTTTGCTGACCCTCTACTTTACCAAGCATGATGTCTTTCTCCAGGGACTGGACCCTCCTGGTAACACGTCCGAAGTACATGAGACAATGTCTCACCATCCTTGCTTCTAAGGAGTATTCTGGCTATACTTCTTCCAAGACAAGTTTGTTCGTTCTTCTGGCAGTCCATGGTATATTCAATATTTTTCACCAACACTATAATTCGAAGGCTCTTCTTTGGTCTTCCTTACTCATTGTCCAGCTTTCACACGCGTATAAAGCAATTGAAAATATCATGGCTTGGGTCAGACTCATCTTAGTCCTCAAGGTGACATCTTTGCTTTTTAACACTTTTAATAAGGTCTTTTGCAGCAAATTTGCCTAACACAATACATCGTCTGATTTCTGGACTGCTACTTTTGTGGGCATTGACTGTGGATCCAAGTAAAACGAGATCCTGGACAACCTAAATTTTTCTCCGTTTATCATGAAGTTGCTTATTGGTCCAGTTGTGGGGATTTTTGTTTTCTTTATGTGAAGGTATAATCCATACTGAAGGCTATATAGTCTTTGACCTTCATCAGTAAGTGCATTAAGTCCCCTTCACTTTCAGCAAGCAAGCTTGTGTCATCTGCATATGGCAAGTTGTTAATGTTACAGATGCATGCATATTTAAATGCAACCATTCCTAATTTTATAGTTTCTTATAGTTTTTTATAGTTGTTGTTAGTGGTTAGACCAGGACTGGCCAAATCCTTGAACTAATTTAGAGTAGTGATTGCAATTTTCATGCAATACTATTTTTAAGACTATAATTAGAATTTCCTTTCTCTGGCTCTTTTTTTTTTTTTAACCTCATTTTATTTGGCACTGTACACTTTCACAGCCAGAAACTTTCTTGTTCCGTGATACTGAATTTTCCCTGATCTAGGGACACTAGTGTACCTTTTCATTTTGTCATACAACCATGATTTCCATTACAGCATGATTTTCATATGCTGTGTATGTGTGTGTGTGTGTGTGTGTGTGTGTGTGTGTGTGTGCATGTATGTGAGACAAAAAGTTTCACTGTGAAGTACATACTCTTCAGGCAACTTCCATAACGCCTTTTTCTCCATAATGACCCCTCAGACATTCAGATGCACTAGCTCCTAAAATCTTTCGTATCTAAACCCCTCAGATTTCTATTTTATAATATTTTATTATATGGAAAATTAAATACATTTAACCTGGGTTTACATATACCAACAAGTATAATATCTCTGGTATTCTGAAGTTAACCCAGCCTCTCCTAATGGTTCTTTTGTTTGAAATGAGTTAATAAGCTCTGATTCTGAAAGAACATCTTGGGAGATCAGCTAAAAACTGAACATTTTATAATCCTCTTATACTGTTATTACTAATTAACTCATAGAATCTCTAAACCAAAGTGTCTCAAGTTGGTGTGAGAGAGATGACAGTAATCTGGGTATTGAGAGACCTGGTTTCCACTTATTAGCAGTATTTCAGGAGCAGCATTTGAAAGCATGGGGAAGAATACCCTCAAAGAGAATTCAACTCTGCAGTCATTACATACACAATGGCTTGGAGGAGAGATCTACCCAGAAGAGAAGGGAATTTTCTTCTCACATCCAAGAACATAATTGTGATGAATTATATTGTTAGAGTCAAACAACCAGTCATCTTAAAGAAACAGAAGGGATCCCAGGCTGCAGTCTATGGCCAACCTTGACTACAAACTGATTAAAAGTATTAGCATGTCTAAAAAAAGGCACTGTATATCAAAAAGAGGTTTTGGTACATCTGTGTCTGTCACAGCATTATTCGCAATAGACAAAAGGTGGAAACAACCCAAATAGCCATCAACAGATGAATGGATAAACAAAATGTGGTCTATCCATACAATGGAATATTACCTAGCCGTAAAGAGAAATGAAGTTCTAATACATGCTATGACATGGGTGAACTCTGAAAACATTTTGCTAAGTGAAATTAGACACGAAAGGACAAATATTGTATGAGCCCATGTCTTATTCATCTAGTGCTGCTATAACAGAAATACCACAAGTGGATGGTTTTAACAAAGAGAAGTTTATTTCCTTACAGTAAAGTAGGCTAAAAGTCCAAATTCAGGGCGTCAGCTCCAGGGGAAGGCTTTCTCTCTCTTTCTCTGCCTTCTCATCAGTGTTCTCCCAGACTAGGAGCTTCTCTGGCTCAGGGACCCCGGTCCAAAGGACGTGCTCTGCTTCCGGCACTGCTTTCTTGATGGTATGAGGTCCCCCATCTCACTGCTCACTTCTGTCTTTTATATCTCAAGACATTGCCTCAGGACACAATCCAATCTTGTAGACTGAGTCCTGCCTTACTAACACAACTGCCGCCCATCCTCCCTCATTAACATCAAAGAGGCAGGATTTACAACTTACAGGAAAACCACACAATACCAGGAATCATGCATGGCCCTGCCAAACTGATACACACATTTTTGGGGGGACATAATTCAATCCACGACAGCCCACTTATATGAAATATCTAGAACAGACAAATGCATAGAGACAAAAGATGATTAGTTGATAACCAGGGGTTGAGGGAAGAGGGGAAATGGGAGATTTTGCCTAAGGAGTACTGAGTTTCTGTTTGGGGTGATGAAAATTCTTGGAAATAGACAATGGTAATGGTTGATCAACATGTGAATATAATTAATGTCACTTAAAAATGGTTAAAATGGCAAATGTTTTATTATATATATTTTACCACAATAAATTTTTTTAATAAGGATTTTGTCAACCATGGGAAAGAAAATCACAAAAGTTGGTGACGCCCGCCAACTTACAACACAGTAAGAGCTTTACATAATAAACTTTAACTATTACAACCCCACTGGTAAGATTATCTCCACAAAAATGATAGAAGAATCCAATGATTTTTAACTTTACAGCATTAAACATTCAATTTATCTAGTTTCCTTTGTTCTATTTCCATCTCACTAAGTAATCTTCTGGTTATTATTTATGTTCCCTATATAGTTCTCTTATAATGAGAAAACATACCGGTTGTGCAGATGTATTTTGTTCTGCATAATCACCTTATTTTTCACGATAAATTATGAACAGTTGTAATTTTACATCTCAGCTTCCTGACCTTGGTTAACATGAGAATACTCCTGAGAGACAAATCTGGTCCATGTGTGTCTGATAGGGGTCTACTTCTAAATAACAGAACCCATTCTAGCTAATTTAAAGGGAAAGGAATTTGTTCAGGGTTATTAAGTCACTTAACAGACTTTCCACAATGCTCAGAAAAGCCAGGTTTGAATGCTACTTAGCCAGGAACATCAGTTAAGAAAAACTTCCAATCCTAGTTACAGTTCTGTTTTAGTGGAAACCCCACCACTGCCACCACCCATCACTCTACACCTATTATACTAGAGACCAGACTTTAGAAGCTCTGCCATGGCTGCCACAAAAGAACAAAATGCTTCTGTCACTAGACTGCAAGAGCCTGTTTCTCCATGTGTGGCCACTCCTGTGTTGCTTTCTTCCTGCTTCTAAGTCTTACAGGTATGCATCTTTTTGGCAGAACCTGGGCCACATCTCCAGCTACAAGAGAGTCTGGGAAATGTAGCCTTTTATCTTTCCAGGCCTCTGCTGCAGTATCAGAGGTCACACTAGAAAGGAGTTGGAATAGGTCAGGTGAGCCAATTCACAGTATCTATCAAAACTGTTACACTGCTTAAAACACTTAAAGAATTGTGTGACGTTTGCCATATTTTATTTACGCTGGTGCTCGCTCACTCTCTTTCTCTCAACTTCATCACTGTCTTAGTCATCTAGTGCTGCTATAACAGACATATCACAAGTGGATGGCTTCAACAATGAGAAATTTATCTTCTCACTCTAGTAGGCTAGAACTCCAAACTCAGGGCATCACCTCCATGGGAAGACTTTCTCTGTCAGCTCTGGAGGCAGGTTCTTGTCATCAGGCTTCCCCTGGACTAAGAGCTTCTCTGTGCAGGAACCCCAGGTCCCAAGTACACGCTCTGCTCCCGGCACTGCTTTCTTTGGTGATATGATGTCCTCAACTCTCTGCCTGCATCCCTTTCCTTTTATCTCGTTAAGATAAAAGGTGGTGCAGGCCACACCCCAGGGAAACTCTCTTTACATTGGATCAGGGATGTGACCTCAGTAAGGGAGTTACAATCCCACCCCAATCCTCTTTAACATAAAATTACTATCACAAAATGGAGGACAACCACACAATACTGGGAATCATGGCCTAACCAAGTTGATACATATTTTTAGGGGGCATAATTCAATCCATAACAATCACTCTTAAAATTTGGATATTAATATCTATCGTATTCCCTCATAGGGATTGTTATCAATATCATGCCAGATGATATATGTCAAAGTATTTGAAAAGCATGAAACTATATGAATGTAAGTTACTGTTATAATAATTTCTAATTATTGAGAGTTTACCATGTGTCATTCATGAACTTAGAACCTTAGATTTAATACAACAATCCTAGTAATAGGCTCGATTTTAGTAGAAGAGCTAGGGGGAGCTCTTAACCACTATACTATTGTGATGGTTAAGACTGTGTGTCAACTTGGCTGGGCCATGATTCTCAGTGTTTTGGCAGTCATATAATGTGATCGCTTCCCTGTCGAGATTTGATATGTGATCACCCCCATGATGGGATCTGCAGTGAGAACCAATCAGTTGAAACGGAGTTTCCTTGGACATGAGGCCTGCATCTGAATATAAGTGGACGTTCTGGTTTTTGTCTGCACTGGATCCTGCAGCTGGCTCCTGTTCATCTGACCTCTGGATCTTGGGACTTGAGCTAGCAGCTTACCTGCTGTCTTGGCTGCCAATCTTGGGATTCACTGATCTTCACAGCCTGTGAGCAAGAGCCCTGCTGTCCGACCTGCTGATCTGGGATTCACCAGCTCCTGCAGCTACATGAATCAGGAGAAGCCTCTATCCCAATCCACGGACTTGGGACATTAAGCTTCTATAACCACATGAGCCATTTCCTTGATATAAATCTCTCTCTATGTATATATATTTTGGAAACCCTGGTGGCATAGTGGTTAACAGCTACAGCTGCCAACCAAAAGGTTGGCAGTTCGAATCCACCAAGTGCTCCTTGGAAACCCTACGGGGCAGTTCAACTCTGTCCTATAGGGTCGCTATGAGTCAAAATTGACTCAACAGCCATGGGTTTGGGTTTTGGTTTTTTTTTTTTTTTTTGTATATATATATTTATATGCTTTAGCGGTTTTGCTTCTCTAGAGAACCCAGCCTAAGATAACTATGTTGTCCCCTCTCGCTATTTTTTATATAGGGCCATTTAAACCAGCTAGATAAATTCCCAGTACTTTAAATAATTCATCTCTTTACTTAGGTCAAAAAACTCTCAAGCTCAAAGACTGAAATTAAACCAAAAATACAAAAGTAAAGACCTGTTTACTTTTTACAAAATCTTGCCCAGAAAATAACCTTCAGAAGTTTCTAACTTTTTTATGATTAAACCTAGCCTGGTAAACCATATTTACAACAACATAATAACACTCAGCTGCTTAAGAACTTATACTTCCTCCCTGATCTTTAATATATCAAATGCAATCTTTCCTGTTTTCAAGACTGGCTCAACTTTGAGTCAGCAAGTCCTTAGTCTCAATTCATTCTCTGCTCCAGGTAATCTATTTGCCATATTCCTGTTAACCCTTTGCTCAGACCATTCCCTTCACTGGGAGTCCTATCAGGGCCATCAACTCTTCAAGATGGCCCCCTGGGTACTCTTATTTAACCAGGTCTTTCCCCAGATCTCACTGAGATGAAAAAAAGAGAAGTACAAAAAAGGAATTAAACTATAACAAGATTGTAAAAGAGGATCAACAGCAATTGAGAGCCTTAAGAAAGATGGAAAGCTGATGGAAGGGCATTGACAGATGAAGACAAGAAGAGAAAGTGATAGTTTAGAATATGATATGAGAAGTCTGCAGAGGTTGTTGGAGTTATTCTGCCCAATGTAATCCAAAAAGGCTGTGGCTTGGAGTTGGCAGTATGATACAAGATAAAAATGAGCAGTAGGTCTGAAAACCAGGTTGATTAACTGAATTCCTATATGAGAAATGCTGAGCCCCACTCTCTTATTACCGTTTGCAGAGCAACACTCAACTCAGCACTTACCTTCCAAGTCAGACAAAAAAGGACTGTTTTTTTTTTTCCAAAAGAAATTAATGAAATCATCCAGGGAGCTCTAAGGCATCTAATGTGCTCTTGGACCCGAGAGTAAACTCCTCCTTATTCTGACACAGAAAGAGAGAGTCACAGGCATTCATGGAAAGAAAGAGCAGAATGCAAAAAGATAAAAGATATGGGATAAAGGAGATGGTATGCCTAAACTAAAGATGTCTCAAGATAACAGCCTAGTTGATACATAATTGAAAGGAAGACAGAGGATTTCAGAACAGATACATCTTTGAAGAAAGGAAGATTCCATGAAGCAGATATTATGACTGAGAGACTGAAATTGACAATGTGGTCAAGGGATACAGAACCTCCAGAGAAAACAAAAACAACTGTATAGGAAACTCATAGTCCAAATATGAACTTGGCCAAACTGTAGCATAATTTTAAGTAATCAAAAAAAAGGAAATCCATTTGACCTTGCTTATGGAATCATTCCCCTTTAATTGTCCCAGGGGTTATAACACTGCACACGTGGAGACAAAAATACAATCTCAGTATACTATTTTACCCTGAAGTGAATAAAATTATAGAGACACAATAACATTAATGTTGTACATTGGTTTTCAACTTTTGCAATCAGCTAATGGACAAATATAGATGACTTTATTAAAGCTGCATATTGGCATTAAAAATGTGAACAACCTTGACAATGAAAGAGTAAAATTAGAGGTGACAGAGGTAGAAGGTGAAACGTAGAAGAGGGAGGAGGTGGAATGTGTGCTGTCATCCTCACCTTACACACTAAGGTTACTAAAGGTTATGGAACAAGGAACAGAGGTAAAATAGTAAAACTAAAAACAGTATCAAATTATCAAATATTAAAAGAAGGAAGGGAAGGGTACAGAGATAGTATAGATGAAGAAACTCTTCATATTTCATAAAAAGGAGTAAGTAGATAGTGGTGCTAGTGGTTAAGAGCTACAGCTGCTAACCAAAAGGTTGGCAGTTCGAATCTAACAGCTGCTCCTTGGAAATACTATGGGGCAGTTCTACTCTGTCCTATAGGGTAGCTATAAGTCGGAACTGACTTGACGGCAACGGGTTTGGGTTTGGTTTTAGATATTGTTTTAAGTTGATAAATCAAGGAAAAGAGTTAAAAGCTGTAATTTAATAAATTAAGTGACAAGCACCAGAAGATCTAAAATCAAAAAGGTTTCCTCTGGGATGTGGGATTGAAAGCAGCAAGGAGCGGGACAGGAAACTGTTGCTTTTTATCATGAGCTCTTCTGCACTGTTTGATTTTTTTTTATGTGTGCATTTTGCTCCAAATTTTTTATAGATCCTTATCAAAATTAAATTTCTCCTGAAACAATTCTCGGTTAGACTTCCTTATTCTGACCATTCCACGACTATATGCTGCCTTAACACTTTTGTTTTTAAAATAATTATTTACTATAATTATTCTTATGTAATTTCCTAAAACTGTAAGTACCATTCATTTAAGTTCTTTGAGGTCAGAGATCAGAACTTTTATCTCTTTAAGGAAATTCTCAGTATTTGATACAGAGTGCAATGTATATTTAGTTTGGTAAATATATTAAGTGCCCAGCAAAAAACAAACAACAAAAAAAGATCTGACATTAGAATTGCATATCTAATACTTGATTTCCTTTAGTCCGTAATCTAGCATTCTGTAGTCATTTAAGATGTCAATGTCTTAGTCTTCTTTTCAGTTTTTAACTGAATATTTCTGAATTACTTTTTGTCACTCTTTTTTTGTAGTGGTAAGTATATATAACAAAACATTCACGATTTCAACATTGTTTACATGTATAATTCAGTGACATTAATTATATTCATAATGTTGCAAAACGATTACCGCTATCCATTTCCAAATCTTTCCATCACTTTTAACAGAAACTAAGTGTGAAATTATTTTTTAAGAGTTCTGAGTTATTCCAGGAATATCTATCCAATCCTATCAATTTACCTAAGATAAGAAGGATGTTCCTGTTCTCCGTCTCATAGTCTGCTCTCAAGAGGATGAAAAGAGAAGACTAAGCTATGGAATGCTGTCCCTTTCATGTTCCCCAATCATTATCAGCAGTCCCTTCTCCAGGCAAGGCTTAAACTTGCTTCCTTTCCTGTCCTCCAGATTGTATGCTTAAAAGCTGGGGTAAGAAACAAAAGAAAGTTATCTCTGGCTCTGAATATTGTTTTTTACTGGGCTTTTTCCCTTTCCTTGAATGGCAGTGAACTGACTCCATCCCAATCCCATCACATCTGTACAAACTCCTAATGACATCATGATAATCACATTGATATCAAAAGGCCCAGAGGGTAGCATACCTTTTATTCATAAGCTAAAAAAAGCTGTTTCAAGAGGAATCAAAATTATTGATAGTTTTCTTAGCACTTATGTAACTCAGAAACAAGCATCAATACCGATACGGAAAATGTTACAATTTCTGTGTAATGAGTTTCATGCTTAACTGCCTGAGAAAGGCAGACACCTAAGTAATAAAATATTACATGGAAAGTTTAGTGATATCCATCCTTTGAGACTTATTAAACTGTATGGTCTTCACATAACAGACCTGTGGTCAAGCTTATGAAACAACCTCCTAAATATTCAAAATTGCGTTATGCCTGGAGGTTATGTCTTACAGAGCAGGGAAGGAGAGACCAACAGCAATGACTGACTGCTCCTGGGGTACAAAAAGGCTACCCTCCTTGCCTCAAGGGGAGACAACTCTGGTGCCATACACTCTTCAGAGCTCTCTGTGGGATTAGGCAGTTAGTCTTCAGCTGAGCACTGTCCAATAGAGAAATACACTAATGTGAGCCACACACCATAACTTTTTTGGTAGCCATATTTTTAAAAGCGTAATTTTTTTTTTAATTTTTAAGTAGTGAATTTTTTTTAACATTTAAAAAGTAAAAAAAGGTAAAATTCATTTTAATACAATATTTTGTTTACTCTAACATATCCAGTCATCACTGGAATCAACTCAGCGGCAATGGGTTTGGCTTTTTTGGCTTAATATATCCAAAATATTATCATGTCAACATATAAAATGAAAATTATTAATGAGATATTTTATATTTTTTCATAGTAAGTCTTTGAAATCCAGTATGTATTTCACAATTTTAAAAATCTAATTCAGACATTAAATTTTTATTAGAAATACTTGATCTATATTTAGATATCATAAAATCTGTCAGTTGAAAAAAGTAGATTCACATGTCCATACTTTAAATTTTAACAATAACTGAATCAAGTATCAGTTTTATAAATTTAAATTACAATTAAACAAAATTAAAAATTCAGTCCCTTCGTAGCACTACCCTACCCACATTTCAAGTTCTCGATAGACATATGTGGCTAGTGTCTGCCATATTGCACAGCGCAGCTTTAGCTGAAATCCCCTCAGAGATTTCACTTGAGAGGACTCTTTTGGTAAATCACTTACACAAGAACCTCCAACTTAGGTTCTGCTTCTAGGGAACTCAACCTATGTAAGACTATAATCTAGCTTTCTCTTAGAGATTTGTAATCAAGTTAACATTTTAAAGGCATAGGCTGAGGTCTCTGGTAATAGGCTCTGTTAAAAAATTTTAATCCAGAGTTTTTATTCAACTGCTCTTCTCACAGAAGAGTTATTAGTATCTTCAGGAACACTTGTTCTCCAAGGAGCAGTCTGAAGCTGTACTACAGCATTATTCTCAAGATACTTGGGTGGATCAGACTAACATGTATTAAATGATAGCAAAAACAAAGTAAAATACAGACATGCAATTATCATCCAACATGTATTTCTTCAGTACAGCATCCAGAAAGGCAGTCCCAACTCTGCCAGTAACTAACCGGATGCACCTAGGCAAGTCACTTTTTCTTTCTAGATCTAAGTCTCCTCACGTATAAAATAGAGAAAATCATAATAGCTACTTCATAGGTTTATAGTGAATATTAATGTCTGTGTCCTTCACTGTCTCAACACTTTATGTGCATTATCTCAAGGAGACATATAAGTGCTGATTAATATTATCATCATGTCATCATTGTTGTTGTTACTGCTGTTGTCATTAATCTTAGAGAGGCACTGTGGGAGACATAATGTCTCTATCTTCTATATGTTAATGCCAGATAAATCTTCCTAAAGCACGGACCTAGTCCTGTTACTATACAGCTCAAAAATTCCTAATAGTAACCAACATCCTTATCTTGCCATTCAAGGACCTCCAAGGTCTGTTCCAAATCTATCATTCCAACTTGATTTCCCACTTTGCTTTCCATGCATTCTATGCAATGATCAGGCTTTGAGGAGTTCCAATATTGGATGACCAGTTACAGAAGGATGAACCGAAAGGAGATTGAGAAGAAATAGCCAAAGAGATATGGAGGAGAGCCAGGACTGTGTGGTGCCCCATTAATCAAGTAAACTGTGGCGAATATGCTGAGAGTTCAAGTTATATTATGCTAGAGATATGGAAGTTTGTAAAGGGCTTGTGGGAGAAGAAAGTGAATTCAGTTTATACACAACCAGTGTGAGGTAATACCAAAACAGCCAAGTGGAATCATCCAGTAAATGGTCAGAGCAGTGGTGCTGACCACAGTATGTATGGCTATGCAATAGAAAAGAAGGAAGCAGAGTTTCAACTAGTGTGTTAAACACCGAACATTCTCAATAATGACCGTTATTTGTAGGAGTGAATTAAGCATGAATGTCTATGTTAATGTAGGAAAATGATTGAGAAGCACTCAGAGTGTGGCGGTGGAACTTTATACGAGAAAACAGAACTAAAAAAATTGTTAGCATAGCAACTATAATTAAAGTCATAACAATGAAAAAGCTCTCCAAAAAAAGGAGAGACGAGAAGATGGAGAGGACCAGGTCTAAGGCTTAAGAAAAATCATAGTTAGACATTCTTTACCAGTTAAGCTAAACTACTGTTTGCTTTTAAGAAGATTCCAGAATATCTGGAGTCCATGTAAATTTGAACTTTTCTGCATTTTCTCCCCTTTTGATCAGGATTCTGCTATAGACTCTTTGATCAATACGTTCCATAACAGTAGCCAGGCACCATCCAGCTCTGGTCTCATGGCAAAGGAGGCAGTTGTTCATGTAAAGAATGTCTGCCTTGAGCAATGTACTCTTTTAAGATCTATCCATATGAGATCAAACTGAGAACAGTAACTGGAAAGATTAGATAGGAAATTTAGGGGGCAGTGATTTTATGTTAATGGGGGAGGAACAACTCAGAAAAGGTGAGTGAGAATAGTTATATAATTCAAAGAATGTAATCAATGTCAGTGAACTGTGCATGCAGAAGCGGTTGAATGGGTGTACATTCTGCTGGGTATATTCTTAACAACAAAAAACAAAATAAAATAAATTATTTTTTTTTAAACCTATGGGGCAATTCTACTCTGTCACATACCATTGCTATAAGTGAAAAACCAACTCAACAGCACTCAACAGCAATAAAAACACCAGCGGCGGGTGGAAAGAGGAACAGGAACAGGGGAGGGGGGCATTGCTTAAGGAGCATTGAGTTTCTGTTAAGAGTGATGAAAAACATCTGGACACAGGAAGTGTGATGGTTGCATACCATGTTAAATGTAACTAATGTCACTGAATTGTACATGTAAAAATGGTTGAAATAGAAAATGTTTTGTTATATATAATTTATCACAATGAAAAAAAATTTTTTAATCATAAAAGGCAAGAGGAAGAAGAAGTCAACAGAGGAAAGAAAAGGAGCGTGTGGAGAGGTACTAGAAGTATTTAATGTATAATGTACTAAAAGAAAGGAAAATAAGTCTCGAGTTGAGTAAATAAGTGCCAAATACAGCAGAGGAGTTGACGACAATTAAAACTGTGCAAAAATAATTGGATTTAGCAATATACAGGCCAAAGCAGTAGAATGGAAAAGGTGAAACAGAACTGGGGCGTAAGAAGAGAGTAAACTAAAAGGAAATGGAATTTTTTTTAAATATATGACAGTCATCAAGCAAGACTAAGCTAATATGTGTGAACATGCCAAAGATAATTGCAGAATAAAAGTCTCTCAAAAGAAAGAAAGAAGAGAGCTAGGATTTGGGGAATGATTAGAAAAATTAGTTTTAAAGACTAAAAAGGAACACCACTTCCTTGGAAACTGAAGAAAGAGATGAGAAGAAAGAGTCAAGGACAGAAATTCTAAAGGTCCTTATTCCTAACTGGGAGAAATTTGACATCATTGTTATTTCTCAACTCAGTCCATCTATATGTCATAAATCCAGTATATCAAGTGACCGAAAACTGTGATGGCTGCATACACACACAAGTGTACTTCCCAGTAGCCCACACAACACCTCAACACAGGTAATACTGAAGTTTCCTGAGAAAATCAAATGCACTGTAAGTAAAGCTTGTTGCGGATTTTTCAAGTGAATGCTGAGGGATACCATGTTGAGTGGTTTCCAGCAATTAGCAGTTTATAAGCAATGTAACTAATTAGCTCATCAGTCTTCAATGGAAGTGTTTCCACAAACATTCTGCCAGCTACGAGACACCATATATACATGTTAAAATGTGCTAGAACAAGTTTTCATCATTCCCTTTCAAAGAAGAATGAACTGCATCTTCTGAAGCACATTTGGTTGAAAATGACTACTGTATTTGTGACTTAATGCTTATCTAAGAATACTCTTCAGATATGATAACAGTTAAATGCATACAACATCAACATAGCAATAGCTGGAAATAACGTGAGCAGCAGCTGTTGCCTTTGAAACCATATATAGTCTGTGAGTAGCTAGCTGGTGGTAAATACCAAACATTTTATCTAAGTCCGAATCGTAATGCTGTTGAGCAGAGTGGATGGGGCTGACCTGTTACTTAGGGCCAGTTAACTAAGATTGAACCACTCTTCTCTTTTGTAAGTAAATATTAAATACAGCTGAGTTTTAAAAATACGTTTTTCAACACAAGTGACCCAAAATGGACATGAGTTAATCAAAAAAAATCTCTTATTTTTTCTAGGATACAATTCATTTCCCTATACCAAAAAAAGATGCATTTTTAACAAGGAGTACCATTTTAAATGTTAAATATTGGAAATTTTATAATGGCACTTGTTTAAATTTAAACTACCCAAGTAGGTGATGGGCAGATTAATTACACTTCCAGAATACTATTTTCCAGGAATAATCGTTTCTAGAAGTAATCATTTTTGCTGACTAATATGGATAATAGTAAGTCTTGATTCTTAATTCCTGGTTGAAAAAAAAAACTATAAACCTGGGGTCTGCAACTCACAGAAATGAAGAACAACTACAGAAATGCAGGAAAAGGGATAAACAGAAAAACTGGATGCACTTATAATACGCCCTTGGGTGCATGTATTATGTGTACATTTTTAACACAACGGTTTATTTCTCACCAGAAGGGAGACAGTCCCTTAGCTTCCAGCCACATCACCTACCCTGCTAGAAATACACAGAAACCATGCAAAGTGGGGCAAGTCGTCAGCTGTTGCAGACCTAAGCTTTACAAACACGTGGTTGGGAGACTCCTGCATTAGTAGATTAGACAGCACCGCATCTCCTATAAAAAATACCACAGCCTCATATTTGGGAAGGAGAGCTATACTTAGTGGGGCCCTGAACAAGTCAAGAACTGCTCATTAACCTTCCTTGCCCTCCAACTGCCTTATGATGGCCTTCAAGGAGTCCCACAATTAAAAATAGATGGGAAGAATTTTAGCAACGGCAGGCGTCCAACAAATTTTCGAGTCCCCTCCCATCTGACATACATAAACATGAAGTCCACAGGGCACATTTCTAATTGCCAGCTCTGGTAGGCATAACTGCCAAGACTACAGATGATCCACTGCACATTCCAGCTCCGGATAATTCACAGCAAAGAACAGAGAGGCTTCACTAGGGCTGTGCTCCACCTGTGCAGGCATCCTGACTTGTCTGGGCAGTGTACAAAAGACTCATACCTTAATCTCTACAAGAACACTCTTGAGATCTCAAATTAATTATCCCCTATACATTAAGAAGGAGCCCTGGTGGCGAAGTAGTTGAGAGCTACAGCTGCTAACCAAAAGGTCCACAGCGCAAATCTACCAGCCACTCCTGGGAAACCCTATAGGGCAGTTCTACTTAGTCCTATAGGGTCACTATGAGTCGGCATCCACTTGACGGCAATGCATCTGGGTGTGCTAATTTATAAAGCTCCATGTTGTTGTCATTAGGTGCCATTGCGTGGGTTCCGATTCATAGTGACCCTATGCACAACAGAACGAAACACTGCCTGGTCCTGTGCCATCCTCACAATCGTTGTTATGCTTGAGCCCACTGTTGCAGCCACTGTGTCAACCCACCTCATTGACAGTCTTCCTCTCTTTCACTGACCTTCTAGTTTACCAAGTATGATGTCCTTCTCCAGGGACTGGTCCCTCCTGATAACATGTCCAAAGTACGTGAGACGTAATTTCGCCATTCTTGCTTCTAAGAAGCCTTCTGGCCGTACTTCTTCCAAGACAGACTTGTTCATTCTTTTGGCAGGCCATGATATATTCAATGTTCTTTGCCAACACCACAATTCAAAGGAGTCAATTCTTCCTTAGTCTTCCTTATTCATTGACCAGCTTTCGCATACATATGAGGCGACTGCAAATACCAGGGCTTGAGTCAGGTGCACCTTAGTCTTTAAGCTGACATCTTAACTTTTTAACATTAAAGAGGTCTTTTGCAGCAGATTTGCCCAATGCAATACGTCATCTGATTTCTTGACTGCTGCTTCCATAGGCATTGATCGTGGATACAAATAAAATGAAATCCTTGACAACCGTAATATTTTCTTCATTTATCTTGAAGTTGCTTATTGGTACAGTTGTGAGGATTTTTGTCTTATTTATGTTGAGGTGTAATTCATGCTGAAGGTTGTAGTTTTTGATCTTCATTAGTAAGTACTTCCAAGTCCTCTTTGCTCTCAGCAAGCAAGGTTGTATCATCTCCATATCGCAGGTTGTTAATGAGTCTTCCTCCAATCCTGATGCCCCATTCTACTTCATATAGTCCAGTTTCTCAGATTATTTGCTTAGAATACAGACTGAATAAGTATGGTGACAGGATACAACCCTGACACACACTTCTCCTGATTTTAAACCACTCAGTATTACCTTCTCCTGTTTAAACGACTGCTTCTTGGTATATGTACAGGTTCCACACGACCACAATTAAGTGATCTGGAATTCCCATTCTTCACAATCTTACCCATAATTTGTTATGATCCACACAGGTGAATGCCTTTGCATAGTCAATAAAATACAGGTAAACATCTTTCTGGTATTCTCTGCTTTCAGCCATGATCCATAAGACATCAGCCATAATATCCCTCATTCCACGTCCTCTTCTGAACCCAACTTCAATTTCTGGCAGTTCCCTGTTGAAGTACCGCTGCAACTGCTTTTGAATGATCTTCAGCAAAATGTTACCTGTGGGGACTTCCGGCAACATGGCGCTCCATGCAGCAGCACCACGCCGTCCCTCCACAGCAAAGATCCGAAAAACTAAGCCAAACAGAGAAAACAGCAATCCTGAAACCCTAAAACATCAAATGAAGAGACAAAGAACTCAGCCAAGCACCAAATGGAGTGAGAAAACTGACAGAGAACGGACAGCGAGGAGAGGTTCATGCAGAGGTCCCCTATCAGCTAATGCAGCATGGATCCGCCATCTTGGACTCCTATCAGAGACCAGCAAATAGGGGGTACGAGAAAGCAGCTTCACGGAGCTTCCAGCAGGAAACAGAACAACTGGTAACTGGCAGTATACGCTTTCCCACCCCCCCAGCCTTCTTTACCCCCACTCGGCCTCCTCTGCTTCCCGCAGCCACAGTCTCTTGGTCAGGAAGCACCAGCTGCTTGGATTCTACCCGCCCTCACTGGCCAAACCCCTGAGTGCCATTTGTTGGCTGTTCGTGTTGTTTTTTTCCACTTCTTTGGATTTCTTCCTTAACTCTCACCACCTCCCCGTCCTTTCACTCAAATACCTGGCTCCGAGCACCATCTTTGCTTCTTCCTAAGGGGCTGTGGAGCTCCGTTCAAGTGTGGAACTGCTTCCCGGTCTGTGCTGCCACGCGAGTGGGATCCTGGGGCATTTTTTGTTTCTTTCTTTCTTTTTCTTTTCTCGAGTTGGGAGCCCGCTCTGGCTGGGCAGTGCTACATGGCTTGGGACCTACCCCCTCAGCTTGTGCAGACATGCAGAGGGATCCCTGAAGGCATTTCTTTTTTCATGGGATTTTTTTTTTCTGTTTTTTGGGGGGCTTTTCTTTTTTTTAATTTGTTTTGTTTTCTTTTCCCTCTTTTCCCCTCTTTGCCTTTCTTCATTACTCAGTTTCTTGTCTCTCTATACCTTCCTTCTCTTCCCAGGCTGTACTACAACACTTGGGAACAACTTCCCTAGACCTCGTAGCGACACCGGTGGGATACCTGGGAGCTTTGCTGTTCTTTTTACTTTCTAATTTTTATTTATTAATTCTTTTTTTCGTCTTCTTCTTCTTCCCCTTTTTGTTTTTCCCACTTCATAGTCTCTCATCTCTCCACTCCAATGGCAAGCTCCCCTAGCACTCTTTTTTGTTTGTTCCCCTATGTTTTTGGCTCCTGTTTTTCTCTCCTCTCTCCCATATCCATCTTATCTCCACACATCACAACCAACCCCCCATCCTGCCTACCTGTACTGTGCGCTTAACATCACACCACCAATCAGCACAGGCATGGCCTACTGGAACCTGCCCTGCACTGATTACCGACCCACCCTGGTGGCTGTAGTAAGTGCCACAAACAACCCATCCAAGCAACTCCTTTTCAGCTAAACCTGCCCTTCTGTGCCATATCTGAGCGACTGAACCTACCAAATGGAGAAGGAGGTGAAAAGTATCATGCCCACAGACGAGCAAACAACAAAGAACACACAGCCCGCCTGCTCAGACATTGCCAAATAAAAAGAAAAGGATGAAACAAACAAATCTACAATCAATACATGGAAAAATAACTACTGAATGCCCCAAAGACAGCAGACAATATCAAAACATTTACAAAAATGGGACAGGATGGTTCCAGTAGGCATCCAAAATAAAACACCAGATGACT
>NW_004444099.1:2821577-2867358 GCF_000243295.1 Trichechus manatus latirostris | reverse complement strand
AAAATAAAATAATTTATTTTTATTGAGCTAAAAAAGGTTGACTTAGTTTAAAAAAAAGCAAATACTATCTCATGCAATTATTATTCCCTTCTAAGAATGACCAAAAGGAGCCCTAGTGGTGCGGTGGTAAAGTACTCGGCTGCTAGCTGAAAGGTCACTGATTGGAACCCACCAGCTGCTCCGCAGGAGAAAGATGTGGCAGTCTGATTCCATAGAGATTACAGCCTTGGAAACTCCATGGCGCAGCTCTACTCTGTCCTATGCGATTGCTATGAGTCTGAATCGACTCGGCAGCAATGGGTAATGGGTTTCTAAGAACGACCAACTGCTTACGTATTTACTCCCACGTAGTTTACGGAAACTATGAATTTGCTTGACTTAGAGACTAAATAGAGTGGAATGAGAGGAAAGAGTCTAATGTGACTTGGTGACTAAGTGGATGGTGCTACCAGGGCAGAGAACACAGGGGAAAGATAGGTCTGAGGTGGTGGGGAGCAGGGAAGAATGATTTATTTCAAATTATCATGGGCCTAATGTTTATCTTTCGAATCTACCAGCTGCTCCTTGGAAACCCTATGGGGCAGTTCTACTCTGTCCTATATGGTCTCTATAAGTTAGAATCGACTCAATGACAACCGATTTGGGTTTTTTTGTTTGTGGTTCTTTTTTTGTTTGTTTATGCTTTCTATATATTGTCCAAGGAATTCCTATAAAATTTAAATTGTATATAAAGTATATAACAACTCTCCTGTACCATACATTTACTGTAAAGATTATTACGGCTGGTATATTTGTTTATTTAATTAGCAGAAATTTCTTGATTTTCTTGGGTTAAGTGCTTGGCTGCTAACAAAAAGGTCGGTGATTTGAGTCCATCCAGAGTCGCCTCAGAAGAAAGGCCCCGTGATCTACCTCCAAGAAATCAGCCATTGATACAAACTGACCTCTAAGCACTGCCTTTGCTCTGTCCCAGATAAAAATCAGCCACTGAAAACTCTACGGAGCACGGTTCTACTCTGACACACGTGGGGTCACTATCAGTTGAAGTTGACTCTACGGCAACTGTGCTTTTTTTACGGTAAGGAGGGAAGGGGGAATATTCAGACATGCCAAATCCTTTTACAAAGCTGAACAGGAAAATTCAAGTTTCCTTTTCCTCTCCAAATAGTTCCCTGCAGCAAGCTGATATATGCAAAATCATTCCACTGATTAAAGAACACTGAGAGGTTCTTTTAAAAATAACCTAAACCTGACGGCACAGGAGAAAAGGGGGGCACAGAACTCAAACTCTAGTAAAAAGACCAGACTTAATGGTCTGAGACTGGAGGAACCCCAGAAGACATGGCCCCCCAGACTCTCTGTTCACCCAGAATTCAAACCATCCCCGAAGCTAACTCTTTAGACAAACATTAGACTGGACTATCAGACATAAAATGATACTTGTGAAGAGTGTGCTTCTTAGTTCAAGTAGATACATGAGACTAAGTGGGCAGCTCCTGTCTGGAAGCAAGATGAGAAGGCAGAAAGGGACAGGAGCTGGTTGAATGGACACAGGAAGTCCACGGTGGAAAGGAGTGTGCTGTCACATTATAGGGAGAGCAACTAGGGTCACAGAACAATGTGTGTACAAATGTTTGTATGAGAAAATAACTTGAGCTGTAAACTTTCACCTAAAGCACAATAAATAAATAACCTGAAGATGAGACTTACCTTCATTAGGAAATTGTTGTCTTATCAAAAAGTAAGTAAACACATCAAAGGGTGAAACATACACCTTTATTATGAATGTTAATACAGCACCAACACAAATTATGCATCGTTTCTTCCCCTGCCACTAGTTATAAGAAAAAAGAGTTTAGCAAATCTAAACCTGCAGAAAATCGAAAAATAAGAAATGTACTTCTGAGGCAGTCAAGTCTGAAACTTCTATCTGCAGCTGTTTACAAGGAATTTTATAATTTATTTATGTATGGGTAAATATGTCTTTAGCTTCATTAGTCATTTCTCATTATATTCTGTGACCAAAAAAAGAATATATATATATATATATATATGCTCTTCTCTTTGTTGATTACAGATAAGGTATGGCCTGGTGGGGTCACAAGTTTCCTGAAGGGACTGAACAACTAAAGGGAAGAACCAGAAGTGGGACACTGGGCCTTGGAGCTGTCTAATGAGCCATTCTGCCTCCCACTGCTAGCTTCTCAGAGCTCTATGTAAGACTAATAAACTGAACCCAACAAAATCAAAATGCACACAAATCTAATTTGGTAACTAACACCCCAAGGATATGCAATCTGCTCCTGACCAGGACTGGAGTACTCACTCTCTTTGCGAACTTCCTGGAGTGCAGCAGTAAGCTCTTCCTTTAAAACTGTGGCTTCCTGGGCAATCTTCTCTCCCTTGTCTAATAAATTCCAGGTTGCTTCCTCCACAGAAGCTAGAAGAACTCTGGCTCTTTTTGAACGTCCTTTTTTCCTGCTGGAAGGATTCTGGGGACAATTTACAAGTGTGGTGACCTAAAACAGGAAAAATACAAATCACTCCTTAGACAAATTGGGAGAACACAGTCCTGAGCTATGAGAGCCCAGAGCAAAAGGAAGTATTTCATAGTAACATCATTCATTCCCTGCACTGGTGGTGTACCCCCAAAAGTCAAGTCAAGGCACCAACAGAAACATCATCAGCCACCACTGAGTTCCCAACTAAAGATGAATGAAATGGATGGATGGAAGAAAGGGCCATAAAGGCTGAATCATGTCACATTTTACTATTAGAACAACGCTTCAAAAAACAGATGTATGTGTGTGTGTGTTCTTTTAATTATAGAAATTCCATATGGACAAAATATAGAACCTTGATGAAGCTGTCAAAAATGAGAAAAGTGGAAAACTTTATATCTCAAAAATATCAGAAAATTATAAAAACTGTATCACTTTGTAGCCAGTAATCCATATTAAGATGAAGGTAAAAAATAATAATTAATCAGGAAACATCAGGATATTTAAGTAGAGAATAGAGATTACTAGCATGGGGGAGGGGGGAAACACTCTTGATACATACAGAACAGTGGTTATCTTAGGGGAACTATTATGGATTAAATTTTGTCCCCAAAAGGACATGCTGAAGTCCTAACCCCCAGTACCTGGAGGTTCTTCAGAATGTGACATTGATTGGCAACAGGGTTCTTGAAGATGTTATCAGTTATCATGAGGTCATACTGGAATAGGATGGTCCTAATCCAATATGAGTGGTGTCCTTATAAAATAGGGGGAAACACAGAAAGACACAGAGAAGGACGATGTGAAGATGGAGGCAGAGATCAGAATGACCTACAAGCCAAGGCACATTAAGGATAGTTGGCCATCATCAGAAGCCAGGAGACAGCAATGAAACAGATTCTTCCTCAGAGCTCCTAGAAGGAATCAACATGGCTGATACCCTGATTTCAGACTCCTACCCTCCAGAACTGTGAGACAATAAATTTCTGTTCTTATAAATCACTCAGTCCGTAGTACTTTGTTACAGAAGCCCTAGGAAACCAATTCAGGGACGTACCTCAAATCCTCACTACGAACTGCATTCTAGCCCCATGTATCATCTCTGACCTAGCGCCATACACTCTTTCCTAACTCACTCAACCCCTCCAGCAAACGAGGCAAAAGGTTCTGGATCAAAGTCCCTTTCGAAAAAGGACTTCCCTGACCTCCCCATCTCCGTTCTCTCCCACCCTTTCCTGCTCTCTCCCCCCACCCTACTTTATTTTTCCTCAAAACATTTAAGGAGCCTGACATATTTTTTAATTTGTTTATATGTTTATTGCATACATCCAACAGTAAAATTTAAACTCCATGGAAGCAGGAAATATGTTTTGTTCTGCAGCACCAGAAACAATGTACAAAGCAGGTATTCGATAAATATTTGACATATAAATGGACTGATGGATGGGATAGTAGAAAAGAAGGTCATTTAATGTCTATATTCTGAATTGCATGAATCTATTAACTAAGAGCACTTTTGTAACTTTGTTTAAAATAAGCACAAACTTATGATAAGGGAATTGTCTGGAGATGAAAACTAAGCGTCTAAATTTAGAAACAATAACCTCATATCAAATTTCAAAAATACCAAAACCCACTGCCATCGAGTTAATTCCAACTCACAGCAACCCTACTGGACAGAGTAGAACTGCCCCATATGGTTTCCAAGGCTATAAATCTTTACGGAAGCAGACTGCCACATCTTTCTCCCACGGAGCAGCTGGTGGGTTAGAACTGTCAAACTTTTGGTTAGCAGCCTAGTGTTTTAACCACTGTGCCACCAGGGCTCCCTTCATAGCAAATTACATTGTGAAAAATATCCTTGTCTTAATTAAATCTCAGATGCCAATCTAACAAATTTTGGATAACATTTTTGCAAGCAAAGCTTGAAAATCCCTGTCTTAGAAGGAAAAAAACAATTTTTTATCCAGTCTTTAAAATTGAAGACTTGAAACTCCTACTGAACGCTAGCCTCCTACGTGTCATAGCAGAGGCTTATGACAAACACGTGCCACGTCTCTGACAACAAACTATAAACATAACCCTTCCTTCTCTGCAGACCTTAGGGATTTTGTTTATTGTTTATGGATCATTAGATATTTGTTTACTGGGACAAACGGACCCATTTTTTTTTTAGTTAGGAACAGAAATAACGTATAAGCCATAGGGGAAAATACATGGATGAAAATAATTTTTGTTTGCCCTCCTATCCTCCTCCCCCTTGTCTAACAGACCCTCTGTTTTATTTTAATTTGCTTTAGTCCTACGTTCATAAACCAGGGTGGAGTGTGCTTTGTGACAAGGCTTTATTTCTTCTCTTGGAAAATAAGAACATACTATCCCATAAGACTGTTGTGAAGGTTACATAGTATCAAATGTGTTGTAAAACGCCTAACATGACACAAATATTGGCTGGTACTTAATGTGTATTTTCTAGTCCATTCCCCTCATGGATACAGAAGACTGGTTATGAGATCTTTGTCAAAGCTGTTCACTCTAGGTCTAAATTTATCTCACTCTTGAGGCCCCCACAGTAAATGTGATGAAGGTACATTCTAAATGCTTTACAAGCAGCCAAACAGGATGCGCATCTTTGTCGTAGATTTTATAAGTATGATAATAAACCTGATTTATTATATGGGCTTTGACATACTCCAAAAGGTAAGGATCTCACC
Organism: Trichechus manatus latirostris; assembly: GCF_000243295.1. Taxonomy (NCBI): domain Eukaryota; kingdom Metazoa; phylum Chordata; class Mammalia; order Sirenia; family Trichechidae; genus Trichechus; species Trichechus manatus. The sequence continues at coordinate 2,862,143 of NW_004444099.1, read as the reverse complement.
ACTGTCCGTCTAATTTATATGTCGAGAGTTAAAAGATATTTGTACAGATTAAGACAAATAATAGCACCTAGTTTAAAACTTTTGTTTAAAATGAAGAAGAAGTACCGTTGTCTAAAATGTTCCCTCAGAATGTATTTTAAGTGCCACAATTCATGCCGCTTCCCACTGCACAATCCTACTCTATTGTACGAATCCTCCACGCGCCAAATGTTTCCCATAGAATAGCCTGGGCTTTGAAATTAAAATGAGCATTCCAGAAATGTTTTGTTCCTTATAATAAATGCCAGAGAAGTAATAAATATGAAAAGAACATTGTGTAAGAACATTGTGCTTCCATCCAAAATAAAAAAATTCAATTGCGACTTGTAAGTTTTCACTCGTAAGTTGTTTGTACCCCCATCTTCTTTTGAAATGCCCGATATAAGTATTTAAAATTCATCTAACTAAAGTCAAGGAACATTTTCAATGATTCCTCTTGTTTCTGAAAGTAAATATGGCTTGGCAATCAATCCTGTGTGGGTGGGGGAGAGAAGGGGAAGCTGAACCTTTTTTGTTTTTAATCCTGACTCACCCAAAAGATATAAAATACCCCCACCATTGACTATAACTCACTTCCGCAGGTGTTTCTCACCAAATGGGGTGCTATGTTACTTGAAAAAGTCTTCAGTGTCTTCAGGGAATGGCAGCAAATAGCAAAATCAGCTTTTAAGTTATTCTGTAAAATAATTCCTATTTTCTCGTGTTCTTTTTCTGTACAAAAGCAGTTATATTTTTAAAAGGAACAAAAAAATCCACAAAAACCTTAATTGGAATTTATACAAAGATGATCCTAATGTAGGGTCCAAGCTCATGTTTTACTAACTTTACTTTCTGCCAAAGGTACAACCCTCCTCTTCCCCTCTTTTCCAAGCCTTAGGGGTCCCTCTCATAGGGAAAATCTTCCACTCCATGCTTATACTTAGAGAGCTTTGCTTTGCTCACTTTTCTTTTGTCTGTAAATCTGTGCTAGGCTACAAAGACATACCTTCATCATAGATACAGGAGTGAGCTCCTCATTGAAATGGTCCTAAAATAGAGGCTTCAAGTAACATGAAAAGAAGAAATTCCTTACTTTATTAATTCTGCAAGTTTAAAATTCCATAAAACCAGAATATTTTAAATGGTGTGTAATATTTATATATTAAAATTGAGAGAAAAAAAAGTTTTTCTAATCTTTCCTAATTAAAGTATGCTTCTCAAGATGCTCCAAACACATTGAAAATTAAATTGACACGCACATGGAGTCCAGCTATCAATTATTTAGAGGAACCTTGGACCACAATAGGAACAACATAAGCTATGGCATGAGGTTGTGATTTTCTTCCATTTGCTGCAACCGTGCAACAACTGCATTAGCATCTCAGACACTAGCTCTGTGGAAAGTCTTCTCTGATGCCATTTACATTCTGTAACCATGCTCTTTCCCAAGCTTTTTTTTTTTTTCTGTTTGTTTGTTTTTTTACTTCTACCATGATTGTGGTAGAAAAAGGCCATGTTAACAGCTAACTCTTTTCTTGTTTATTAGCTAAAACACTTTGAATTTTAACCTTCCTCCCATAGCTCACAGGAGCTTTCAGGGCTACTTTTGCTTCCTTGAGTTAATTTTAATGTATGGAATAAAATATAAGACATTTAAGCCATGTTAATTAGCTAAGAACTTCAAGTAGGGTTCTGGAAGAAATTAGAGGGGGAAAAATAAAATTGTCTATAGATAAGTAAAACTAGTGATCAAAAGTAAAAGGTATCATATAGTTTTGGAGGCCCCTTCTTCAAGTCATTGATAATTTCAACTATGCCGTATTTCCTACAAAAAACAACCCTTACTGAGTTAAGAAAAGATTGAACCCAGCAAATACATACCTCTAGATTAACATTCAATAGTCCCCCAAATCCAACTACAATCTTCTTTGAGTTCATCTCAAGCCAATAAACATTTATTGAGCACGTATTATGCTCACAACAATACCCTAGGCATTTAGGAAATAAAGATGAGTCAGCTCCATATGGTGATAAGAGAAATATACAACTAGCTGCAATATAAGTGGCAGAATGATAACCGCTTACACTTACATAAGTACAAAGAAAGTGCTGAAGAGACTGCATACATTTACAAGGATTAAATGAAGCTTCCAAGAACAGTCTTTAAGGACGATAGTTTTCTATCAAGCGAGGCGAAGGTAAGCAAGCCAGGTGAAGGCAACCACGTGCAAAGGGGCCGCTATGGAAAGTTTGTTTGTTTTTGTTTTGTTTTGTTTTTCTGAGAGTAGCAGATGGTCATGTGCAGATGACCATGGGGTAAAAACAGGAAATTGAGTGAGAAATAAGGTTAGATATATAGGTTACAGCTTAAATGTGAAAACTTTTAAAAGCCAAGGAAAGAGTTAATATTTTAAATCAATAAGTGCTTAAAAGAGCGGATGCTGGAAGTAGCAGCCCGCTTCTTCCGACAACTCTCCTTTTCTTCCTCCTGTATTCCCTACCTCAGGGGCTGACACCTCCAAGCGGAGGTGGAAACCCAGGGGTCATCGGGGATACTTCCTCTCTATCATCCTCCTCTCTTGGTTTTCTTATACTGTTTCTTTAATACCTCTTGTTTCTGTCACCTCTTCCCTGGACCATGGCCATTGTCTCTGGATTATTGCCCCGGCCTAGACTCCCTTCAAGCCACCCTCCATGACAGAAACTGGGCATCAACCTCAGCTGCTTGCGAATCCTGCTCTCATCGCATCTCTGATGAGTCTCCAGAGAGATCTAACGCCTTCCACACTCTTCTCTCTAAAATTCTACACTGCACTCTAAAATGCAAATCTTGTTGCACTTGCACCCTTCAACGGCTCCCTGCTGCATACAAGATAAAGTCCAAACTCCCCAGCACGGTTTATGAGGCAATTTATGATCTCATTTCTGACTAAATTTTCAAACTCATCATCCATCCAGAAGTTTTAGCAGAAACTACTCATTAGGCTCAGAAGAGGAAATGTTCAGCAACCTCGACCTGGAAACATCTCCCTCCCCTCACAGCTCCTTGTACATAGCTCTGGTATGGTTCATTACAGTGTCTTGTAATTAGCTGTAATGTTAGCTAGCAATTAGCTATTAATGCCTCCCTAGCTTTACCATGAACTCCATAAGAGCAAGGACTATGCTTGGGTCCTGAAGACCTAGAGCTGGCATACTGTATGTGAATAATAAATAAACAATGGCAGACTTAATGGGAAAAAAATGAATGAAACCGTAGATTTTAGAAATAAGGAGACCAAGAGCTAGAAAGGTTGAGTAATTCTTATGAGGTTACAAAGCCAGCTGGTAGTTAAGCCAAAATTAAAAGTTAAGTTTAGTGATAACACATGGTAGTTTTTATCAAAAGGAATTCCTTACTATAGAATATCCTGTCACATCCCGTGTCTGGTATCATAGAAGAGCAAATTTGTATAAATACTGACTTGTTTAAATCCTTATTCTTACAGTTTATTTGGGGCCTGATCAGTTCAAACTGACCTAAAATCAAGTACATATTTATATTTGGCTTTTATTTATTTATTTTTTTTTTTTTGCCCAAAAAAGGGACAGTTTATATCGTTCATTTTCAAACTATAAATAAAAACAGACACATTACTTTTACTACTGATTTTCATTTTTTTAACCCTCACCGCAAATAAAAAGTATAAAACCACCATCATCATTTTTTATAATTTAGGGCTCGCTTGTTTGTTTGTTGGATTCACAAGCACTGCTAACACGAGCTATTACTCTGAGCTGTTACTCTGAGCTATTGAGAGATGGTAAACCACATGTCAATCCCTCGCCAAAGCTACCAGCCCTCTGTGCCACAGCACATAACAAAGCAAAGAGCTCTATATGTCAAACAGAAACAGCTACAGCTAAATGTGCTAAGCCAGGAAGTACAATCGCTTCTGAATCAAATATGAACTTCAACACAAGGAAAAGACCACATGCTGAGACTAATATCAAATATTAGTTCTTTCCAGTTTCCACCTAACTACTTACCACCCAAAAACAAACAAACAAAAAGCAGGCCTGGACTCCACCATTCGTATATTCAACAAATACTGATGATGCCCCTGCACTGTGCCAGGAGGGTATCACAGTGAGCTTCATGTGAGTGATGAGAGACAGAAAATAAACAAATACATAAAGAAGTCTGTAATACAACAGCAGGTAGTGATACATGCCCTGAAGAATGTGAAGCAGGGTGAGGGAACAGACAGCGAAAGGGAAGGACTAGTTTAGATTAGGGGTTGAGGAAGGCCTCACCGATTAGGTAAAATGACCACAAGGAAGCAGAGGAGTAAAACACCTAAACATCTAGGAGAGAAGGATTCAGAGGAAACAGCAAGTGCAAAGGCTCCCAAGCAGGAGCTTGAGAAGTGTGTTCCAGAAGCAGCAGGAAGGCCAGTGCACCTACTGAAGAATCTGAGAGAGTACAAGAGATGAGGTCAGGCTGCTACCAGGGACCAAATCACGCAGGCCTGACTCACCATCAACTCTCGATTCTATTCTTGTGAGCTATTGGCGGATTTGGAACAGGAAAGTAACAAGATCTGCCCTAAAATTTCAAAGAATCATTCTGGCTGCTCTGTGGGCGAACAGACTTGGGGAGGGGTCAAGAATAGAAGGATGAGGAATACAAGGAAAAACAGGTAGGAGGCTGCTGCAGCTTCCAAGTGGAGACCACACTGGCTTGTTCCAGGGGTAGTGGCAAAGGCGTTAGGAAGTGGCAGAATTCTGGATATGTTCTAAAATGAATCAACAGGGTTTGCTGATGAACTGGATGTGGGTTATGAAAGAGTGGAATCAAGGATGAATGTAGGGTTTATGCCTGAGCAGCTGGGTGAATGAAAGTAATATTTACTCAGATGAGAAAACTGAGGAACCATGGTGAGGAGGGAAATCAAGAGTTGAGCTTTAGGCATATTAAGTTTGCCTATGAGAACTGCAGAGTTGGAGGTTGGTATACAATTCTGGAGTTGAGGAGAGGGGTCAGGGCTAGAGACATATTTCTTATAGCTTATAAATTCATTTTAACTGTTCACATATCACTACTTTTGCTGGTGTTACTAGAATTTTAAAGATATTTTGGAACAGTATTTAAAAAAAAAAAAAAAAAAACACATGAGACTGGATGAGATCTCCTAAAGACAAAGTACAGAAGAAGTCACAGGACTAAATTTGAGACACTCCGACATTTACAGGTAGTATTTTTTAAGAAACCTAATTATTAACCTATTAATCCTAGGATGTTTGGCTTTTGCCATTTCAAATGTGACTATTGCTTAGAAAAAGATGCCTGTTTTATGCAGAGCAACAATTTAGAGACAAATTCAGGCTTCAGTAAAAAAAATGTAATGCTAATCATACAGTCTCCTTCTCTACAAATAAATGTTTGTTTGTTTAATGGGGAGAAATACAATCAAGATGCTGAATTAAGCAAACTAAGGAGAAATTACATTCAAGCGGCTATTTATACCTAAATCAAGCACTAACCATTCTGGTAAATCAATAACTAATAGCTTATAGTAAGGTGATAACTCAAAGAAGTGCTGAGCAAGAAAAAGGAAAAAAGATGACTCTTTTTCATCAATAACCCTAGACTCCTTAAAGGAAACAAAATAAGAAGTGAAAAATCCTATCAGGCAAAAGTTGATCCTAAAATAAGAATGGGTTGACCTCACATCTACTAGCTTAGGCATCTTCACATGGTCCCTTTATCCATCCAGCCCAGCATTCCACTTCCAACAGTGACTGATGTTGGGATATAGTTGTGGGCCTTAATTCTGTGCTCCAAGTTTGTTTAATAATTATTTATAACCCTATCAACCATAAAATTGAATAAACCATGCCAATATGCCTTGCCAACACAAACTTACAAAGTTTTATCTGCATTTCACTCTTACTGTTTGTTGCCAGATTCCTTTTTTCCATCTACCCTAAACCATAAAATTTATCTCTATTCTACCACAAAACTCCATTTCATTGCAGATATCCAGGAAAAAACATACATAATCATCTTCTCATCATGTATGAATTAGAGACAGAACATTAAGCAAGAAAGACACATGAGATCCTAACAGTGATTAGATTTGTAAGAGAACCCTGGTGGCAAAGTGGTTAAGAGTTTGGCTGCTAACCCAAAGGTTGGCAGTTCAAATCCACCAGCTGCTCCTTGGAAACCCTATGGGGGCAGTTCTACTCTATCTTATAGGGTTGCTATGAGTTGGAATCGACTCGATGGCAACGGGGTATGGTCAAGATTTTACAGCAATACAAATGTGGTTTGAATACAGCCCATCAGCAATTTCAGTACTGATACTCAGTTTAAAACTGACTAGGTTGTCTCCATATCATTTGTCAGAATTGTCTCTAAATCAGCAAAGTCATTTTGCCTCATTTGTTGCAAAAATTAAACACCATAGTCACCAATTTTGAATCCCATTGGTCAGCACTTGACCTTTGATGTCCCTTCTTTGAAACATTGGGATAGTCTCTTAATTCTACAGTACCATCAATTTATAACACATACCATCAATTTAACCATTTCTCTTCATAATGTAAGCATGGATGATAGTGCCAGTATTGAACCTTCCATATTCAAGGCTGAGCCATGAGGACTTTACTCAGGGAAGGAGATGACACGTAGAGCAAAGAGGCCATTGATCATCTTTGAATTTCAAAAATAACTTTCTGGAGGTCTTAAGGAAGAAGATAATTGTAAAAGCCAGGCATTAGAGAAAGAGAAAATCATTTTCTAAATTGTTTTGAATGTATAAAATGAACTTGAATTCTCTAAGAAAGGGAAGACCTGGTCAGACAGAAATAAGAAGGGGAGAAAGCTCGCCCCTCCTAGTCCCAAAGGACTATGGGAAGCAGAAAGGGATAAGAGGTAGAAGAGATAGGTAAGATACATGGCCTTACTTATCCTATCTCAGCTTCATTCAGGTTAGGGAGTTATGTTAGCATAATCGAGGGGGAACACAGAGAGCAGATGGGTGTTGGTCCCACTTTTTCTTTGGAACCCTAGAAGTAGACTGTTTCATGAGCTTCCCTGCACAAACTTTGGGGTGGCCATGTCTAAGAAAACTTGGCATCACAGCGTAAGTAGGTAGAGGACGGCCCTGGATAACCCCGAAGAGCTATTAGGAGATGGTCATGTTGAAGGCTAGTGGGCCTACCCTGAGCCCACTATGGTGAGGAGCAAGGTGATCCTGCAGCAGAGCTTGTGGGGTGGACTGATGATGTCAGACACTAGATGAAGGATATGGATGGGACTCGGGGGGTCTGAAGTACCACTAAGAGCCAAGGTGAGGCTAAGGCATCCTGGAAGAACCATGGGCCCTAATCATATTCCACAAATATCATAATCATAATATCATATCATAATCCACAAATCATATTACCTATCGACTACCTCAGGAAATGCTCAGAGGTGCCAAGAGGATGGTCATGCTTGGGACTGGTCACCCCTCAAAGGTCATCAGTCCAGACAGCAGCCCAGACCAGCCATTCTGCTGCAATAGGCACTAAGGCTCCAAAGGTCACCACATGGATCCAAAGGCTTCACCTCCCACCACCATGAGGTCGCATAAGTAACACCCGCCCCACCGTAACTACTGCTTCCTGTGCATTTTACCTAAAGAAACTGAACAGTTACCAAAGGGACTGTTTATATTGTTGAATCAGACAAGTTTACCAACCTTACTGGCTGAAATACAAGGCATTTACCCCAACCCCCAGTGGGTGAGAGTTTATAGAAACATCAGATTAGTAATGAGAAATAAAGAAGCTAAAGTGTACAGTAGATAAATTTATGATCCCCTACAAGCATCAAAAAAACAGAGCTACATGAAACGTTCCTGTCTATTGTAAAATGAATCCTATTTTCAGAAATGTTAAAAATGTGAGGGGGAGAATATGGAAAAATATGTCTAAATTGAAGAAATACAGTATTTTGCAAATCAGAGTTGAGAATGCAAATTGTCTCCTAAAAGAAAAAACTCATCTGCAAAATCACAAACCACATTTGTTAAGTCTTTACTTGTAGAGTATCCACTTCTGTGGTACAAACAATATACATATCCAAATTCAGCTATAAGGAGGTTAAGTAACTTTCCCAGAGGTAAAATTATGTCTAGATTATAATAAACTGTCTCCTAGCTCCAAAGATCCTAGTGGAAAAGCACTAGTTCTTGAAAATCTCCTTATTTCTCAGGTCATCCTTCCTAGCACCCCAAAGCCATTTCTGCCTCTGAAACGCTTGGCAGAACAGAATCACTTGGCAAAGAATCACTTAGCATAAGAGTGACCAAACAGTCACAGGGTTGGAGGGGTTTGTGGGCCTAAATCAGGGTGTGGGAGAGGCATAGCCTCTTCCAAGGAAGCACAGAGGTCTGGCACAACAGGACAGTCACCCTTGGGCAACTCCCTCAAGGGCCCAGTTGCAGAGCAAGGATATTAATATCAGAGCGCAGAAAGTCCTAGTGACCCCAGCCCTCGAGCACCCACTGTAGCTCAGGGTGTAGGGCAGTGGTTTCCAATCCTGGCTACTACACAAGATTGCAATTTGAAAGGGTAAATTCACAGCTTCCTACACCAGTGCTTCTCAAACTGTAACGTGCTACAAGTCACCTAGGATCTTACTAAACCATAGATTTCGGTTCGGTGGGTCTCGAGTGGGGCCTGAGAGTCTGCATTTTTAAGGAGTTCCCAACTAAGCCTCATTCTGATGGCCCATGGACCATACTTTGAGTGGTAAGGCCCTACCTCAGGCACTGTACAATGGAATCACCTGGGAAGCTTTTTTAAAAATAGTGTGAACTGGTCCTATTCCCAGAGATTCTAATTTAACTGACCGTAGCTGTGGTCTGGGAATCAGGATGTTTATAAGCTCCCAAACTGATGCCACTGTGCAGCTAAGCCTGAGAAGCCCTGGTACAGGTGATTCTAATTTCAAGATTCTGTATGTAGTGTGATATACCACATTGTGATTTCAGACCTGTGCATTGTGAATCTCTTTCCTCATTGCCATTTCCTCCATCCCAGAGTCCACAAAAAACAAGGATGCCATACGCACCCGAAACCTCAGAGTCCATTGCAACAGTGGATCCATAATGCTGTTTAGTGGATCACTGCTGGGTAAGGAAGTGCTACAGAGCATAGTTCCAAGACCTTTCAGCTGCACTAGTTTTTCTAGAGCTACTACTAATAGCCATACTGGGACCTGGGAGGGACTACTGGACATGTTATACACCGAGTTTTGATACAGGTGGTTACTCAGGAATGCTTTATGAACTTATTCCAGATGGGCATCACCCAACCCCATTAAAAAGTCATAGAGAGGCCACCATTTTATTATAAGTCTTGAGCCAAGAGCAGAACCATGTGGATTACTGGCTGATATAATGGCCAAGCCAACAAAGCAGTACTCACATTGAAACCACCTGGGAGCTTTTAAAATTACTGCCTAGTCCGACTCCCAGAGATTCTAATTTAATTGGTTTCGTGTGTGGCCTAGGCATCGGGATGGTAAAAGCTCCCCAGGTGATTTTAATGTGCAGCCAGGGTTGAAAACCACTGCGCTAACAAGGTCTCAGCAGTAACTGGAGTTTTCTGAACTGCCTAGTTAGCACTCTTCCCTCAAGTGGAGTGAGGCTTTTGTGCCTCTGACAGGGCTTGGCCACAAACCACTCCATCATAGCTTTTCCCACAAAGGTCTCCCAACTGTCTGTGGGATATTGCCCATTTCTTGCCTTTCCTTAACCAGAGAGTGCAGAAAATCTCCATGAGAACACAGTCTACTCTAGAGCCAAGCCAAACCCATTGCCATCAAGTCAATTCCAACCCATAGTGACCCTAGAGACCACTTTAACCACTGCGCAACCAGGGCTCCTTCACTCTAGAGCAGGGCCTGCAAATTATAGCCCTAGGACCAATCCAGTGACTTGCCTGATTTTAATTTTAAAAAAAGTTAGAACACTTGTTGAAAATTTGCATTTCTAGCAAGTTCCATGCTGAGAGTCTGCATTTTCACCCCAGATATACTGAATCAGAATCTAGATTTTAACAAGATCCCCCAGGTGATTCTTATTTGTAACCTCCCTGGTGGCACAGTGGTTAAGTGCTCAGCTGCTAACTGCAAGGTCAGTGGTTTGAATCCACCAGCTGTTTGAGGGAGAAATATGTGGCAGTCTGCTTCTGTTGGGTTGGGAACTTGTTAGAAATGCAATTTCTCATCAGGGAACTTGTTAGAAATACAATTTCTCATCAGGGAACTTGTCAGAAATACAAATTCTCATCAGGGCTTCAAACCGGAAAGAATCTATGTAAAGCCCTGATTTTTATAAATAAAGTTTTATTGGAACATAGCCAGGCCCATTTGTTTATGTATCATCTGTGGCTGCATCACACTACAACAGCAGAGTAGTTGCAACAGAGACTACATTGCCCGCAAAGCTGAAAATATTTACTATCTGGCCCTGTACAGAAAAGTTTGCCAACTCCTGGTCATGGAGTTTTCAAACTGCAGCGGTATCTCCTGAGACAAGCTGGTGTCCTGAAATAGCCTAGAGCATTCTATGAAAGGTAGAGTCACACCTCAAGCAGTGAAAATGACCACATCTGGTGAAATACAGACTTTTCTATCCTTTCAGCCAATTAAACCACAATTGCTCTCATCAATCTAGCATTTTCCACTAAAAGGGCAGGTGGGTCTGGGCTTATCAGTCTACACCACCTGGCTGACTACGAAATCCATTTACAAAAGATCTTTATCCCAAAGCTAAGCTAGAAGTGGACATCTGTGGTATCAGTCTGAATTCAAGGAGGAAAAGATGAGCTGTGATTGAAAGATAAAGTATTCACAGAAATAGAGTAGACTGGGGGTGGTCAAAGAACACAGACAAACAGGGCAGCAATGTTGGAGTAGAAAGAAAATCAGCGTCTGATAGGACGAAAGGTATAGGAAGCCAGCTGAGAAGGGATGAAGACTGACATCTGCCCACAGCTAATCTCAAAGATACCAGTTCTCATGGGAGGGACCTCATGGAGGCTCAGCCATGCACGCTTCCATTGGACTCATGCTATTTGAAACGATTAACTGCTAGTTTTTCTTATCCTTCTTTCAGTTTAAATACTGGCTTCCTTTTTCTCAATTATTTGTTTCTCGAAAAATACTAAAACCTAACAACTTTCCCACGGGAGCAGTTTTCTGGCGGTAGAAGAATACAGAAATTGAAGAATTCACTTTATTAGGATCAACTCAGCTATACTGAATCACCTTAACCTTTAAAATGTTATTGAGGCAGAATTAAGTTTATTTCTTCATCCTACCATAAATTAACATCTTTATACTTCATAAGCCTTCAGCCTATAAGTACTTAAAAGACATTTAATTTACTAACTTTTAAGGTTACTTGTTGAGGTTATAGTCAAAGCTCCAATACGTGCTTATAATCTACAAGAACACTTTGTGCAGTCTTGTCTTTGACATTTCCTTGGAACCTTCAGGACTAATTCTGATATAAATTCTATTGACAGAATACTCCTAACAAGTATAAAAAAAAAAGTTTGGAGACAAAAACAAGATGGCGTAAGTAAACGGCATCATGCTTATTCAAAATGACCTACAGAAGTGACAGCAAACTACCACAAACAAGCAAAACTTAAATTTTTTCCTGAAAGAAAACTATATTCTAGAAGGCCAAGGAGCCGAAGGAGGAAAGCATGTCCTCTCCCTTGTTGCCTGGAAGCCAATCAGATCTGTCTGCAGAACAGCAAGAAATGAACCCTCTGGGCATCTAGACCTCTATTTGCATAAATTTATGGGCATGATTTTGTTTTTCTTTTGTTGTTTTTTCTGAAAGAGAGGAGAAAGGAATTTTGTTGGGAGTGTAATGTAACAGCAAGGTTTTGCAAAGGATTTAGGAAGGAGAGAAAAACATGGGTGCTTGGAGGAGCTGGGATGGTAACTGTTCCACATCCAGCCACTTGAGTTCGACTCTAATAAGGAGAGACTAGGGATTAGGGAAGAAGCTGAAAGGGGTGATTTTCATTATGAATATTGTGTGACTCTAGCTGCAAGTGTTGCTTCATTGGGGTCCAAGTACCAAAGTAAAGCATAGAGCTAGGGAAAGAGGTACTGTCTTTCTTCTGTAGAAGCCCAGAGCTATTCTGCCACCTTGAGGATTGGCTGCTTTGGAGACAGCTACCTTGGCATGTCCATTTATCATCTCACAATTGGAACCACTGGAAGTCACCACCTGCCATCAACAGAATGAAGCCAGGCAAAATGGAAAAACATGGTAGACAGACTGACTTGGGAGCACAGGTGAGGCGTACCTCAGAGACTTCAAAACTTGGAGAAGAAAGGAAGGGCAGAAGAGAGGAGAGAGGTTTTCCAGGAATATCCCCACTCTTGGATGAACAAGTGAGGGCAATTACAGGAACTCTAGACTGCCGCTACTAATGGGACTTCTTTTGAACTTTCAGTCACTGATGAATAGGTAGGAGGCCAGGGAATCAGATTACATAAAACAAGCAACTGGCTTGCATATAGCCAGTGCTCAAGGGAACTAGAAACAGTGCAGCCCCACTGGTGCTAGAGTATAATTTTGAGGCTAGAATGTGGCTTTGAAACTGAAAGGATCCATTACAATCCTGGTGACTAAAACCAAAAAAAACCACTGTTGTCGAGTCAGTTCTGACTCATAGCAACTCCCTATGGTTTCCAAGGCTGTAAACCTCTAAGGAAGCAGACTGCCATATCTTTCTCCCGAGGGGCTGCTGGTGGGTTTTGAACCACTGACCTTTTAATTAGCAGTCAATCGCTTTAACCATTGCGCCACCTGGTGACTAGGTAATCTTATTATCCTTGAACAGCAAGAATCTGTGGATCCAAACTCAAAAACGGCTCCACTATCACTATGATTCAAATCTTCTCATGTCTCCACTTTCTGCATATCTGTAAGCTTTGCTCCTGATATAACTGCTTAACCCTAAGTATTAACTGCTTAACTCTCAATATATATTCAACTCCCCAACGAGAGGATGATGATAAGAACAATTCATGATCATCCCCCAGAGGCAGCACGCATGCAGATCAACAGACAGCCTATAAGTTGAGTGTCCATAAGTCACCTGCCCACCCTGATAAACTCAGCTGTGACTAGGGTGCCAAGGTGACTTCATAGCAGATGGAGACTTAACAAAAGAAACCCCTGAAAAAGAAGCCACACAAAGTAGTAGCCAATGGGGCTGTTTGCAAATATCCCCGTTCTCCTTCTGGGCACAGGGCAGGATCATATATCCAGCATTCACATGGACCACATGACTTGCTTTGGCAAAAGAAATATTGAGTGGAACAGACATTAGTCACTTCCAGGTAGACACAGCAGGAGCGCTTGCATGACATGGCAAGTTCCGTTTCTCCTGCTGTGATGATCATGGAAGCACATGTTGAGATGAAGCCCACATTAGCCTGGGTCCCTGAGTGGCTATACTGAGCAGAGAGCCCCTGCCATCACAATGGACATGCAGCTTTGAGCAGGATATGAACTTTTGTTAAGTCTCTGAGATTTGGGGGTTGTCTTCACATCACAGCATAACCTAATTTATACTGACTGATACAGGGGTTGGCAGATATTCTTAACCGTGGCCCAATGAGTATCATAGATTATGTAAGAGCCACCCCTAGGGAGACTTCCAGAAATAGATGAGAGACGCTATGGAGATAGAAATGGGAAAAGGGCCAAGAGATCCTACACGAGTTAGGGGTGAGAACCTAATGCTTACTACTGTTGATCTTACTCTACATTTACCTCTTGAAAACATTTCTATATAGTTACATCAGAAAATATATTTGAACTTTTGCCCAAAAAACAACTCTATAGGAGATAACACATTATAAGGAATTTGCTTTTTTAAGTGGTCTTGAGTAAGTAAATTCCTTTAGTTCACATCTAACACGAATCCGATGCATAGCAAATTATATTCTGTGGCAAATAAGATTATAGATGGTCCCATTAAGTAATGACTATAGCATGATCTAGCAGTTTATATTCCTTCAGAGAGTTACACAACATAGAGATGTAAAAATTTTTAAGCGCCATTTTGCATAAACAGACTTGCTGCCCTGCATTGCCAAGCATGGATCTTGAAAGTGATAAAGTGTAGATGCCTACAGTTACAATCATAAAAATGTAATTGCTGAGAAAAAAATTATTTCTGATCCATTAGAGGAATTTATTACAGAAGGATGCAACAGTGGAAGTTATCACACAGAGAAAATGAAAGCGAATAATTGAAATATATCCCAGGCTGAACATCCCTGCAAAATGACCTAGTGATTTACCTGTGCCCAAGAGAAAAAAAAATAGACTAGAGATAAATCAGGGTTTGTGGGGAAGACTCTGGTAACTATAAAAAGAGCGGAATAACGATTTATGAAGAAATAAATTTTCAAGTCAGACTGACATAATAGTATCTAGGACCAATTATTCCAAAAATTAAAAATGTAATTTTGACTTTGAGTTATATACAGAGGTGGTAAATAATTTCTGTGGAATCTTGAATGCAAAGGAATATAACAAGATAAATAATGAGGAAAGGTGAGAATTTTTTTTAACAGAGCTACTGAATTGATAACTTTATAGGATAGCAGTATGAACTTAAAGATGATGAGCTTCTTTTGGAATGTTTTCCAGATAATTGGAGACTCTCATATATACTTAAAATAAACCATGTAACTAGGATAATTCAAATTGAACACTTTTGGAAAAACTAAAACAATGTGATGAGACATTTAGCACGATGCTATCCTAGGAAAACTACCTTCGATATAATTTAATGGAATCTTTTATTTGTGCTGATAGGTGACATATAATCAAAGTACAGATACAAGAAGGTTGAACATCAAATGTAAAAACGTCCATTATTTTAAATTAATAACTGATTTTGGAATATGCTGGTTTTCAATAAGGAGAATTCCGTTGTAATGAAAACCAAGAGTGTGTCCAAATACTTTTGTTGTACCAGAATTTTGCTTTATGAGATGGTTCTGTACATCTAGTAGATATTCTATAAATTATTAATTTTTTTATTTAATTTGATTTAAATGTTGCTAAACCTAGTTTGTTTTTTTTTTTTAGTAGTTGGATATTGGTAAAGTAGTATACCAAATTGCTTTTTAAAAAAATTAATAAACATATTCAAAAATGCTGATAACACTCTTAAGGAAGATAAAATTAGCAATTACACTCACATATCACCTCCTTTTCCTGAGAAAATGTGTATGAGTAAAGGGCCCACAATAGGTAGTGATCTCCCTTTCCCTGACTCACTTACGTACTGGACATGAAAAGTCTGAATCCAGGTACCACATCAAAAGCCCTCTAGGCATAATCACACTAAGAGTGAGTTACATTTCTTTGCAATCAAATAAAATTGCTTCAGATCATTTCCACCCTTTTAAGTTTTTAGGTAGACTCAATAAACGTTTATAGTTATAACAGTTCTAGATCATGCCAGAAAACACACACACTGTGAACAGCATACTATTGAATGTGAATTCACCCAGAATACCTTCTACTGACTGCTACAGCAATACATTGACTAAAGCAATACATTTATTGGTTTCAGTTAGAATATGAACAGTAAGTAGTTTCTCCATAATCCTATTTTCTCTGTTCACAAGCAATATATCAGCAGCTTTTGTGATTAGCAACTCCTAAGTGACCAACTCTAATGTTCGGTTGTTATGGAACAAATAAGGCTTATGCAGTGGCATTAATGTGCTTGTCTTTCCCAGCCATCTCCAAAATGAAGGTCATTTCCCCCACCCCCACACCCTGTAATTGCATAGGAACAAAACCTTAAATGAGTTGTGAGAACTATTTAAAACTTTCCCAAAAAACTTGGTCATATGTATGAACAAGCATAAAAATTCTCTTTTCTCATCACCTACTTTAAGTTACCAATCCTATGGAAATCATCTGAATTGGTGACAAAAATCCATATACAAAGACATTCAGTACTTACTTATAATAGTAAAAAACAGAAACAATCTAAATGTCCAAAATGAGAGGCTAGTTAAATCAATTACAGTGTAGCCATATGATGAATAATCGAGTAGCAATTTTATTAAATCATGTTTACAAAGAAAGAGGAAATTATTACAATATCATTTTAAATGGAAAAATGGGATAAAACCTACATATATTGCACTATCTCAATCTTGTTTATATATGTGTGTGTATATGTATTTTTTAATATTAAAAAGTACCAAGAAGGTAATAAAATTACCCACAATTTTATTGTACTAGAAATAAATGCATAAAAATACTAATGTTCTCTCTGGGTGGTAAAATTATGAATTTTTTTTATTCTCTTTTCTTGTTTGTCTGTTTTTGTTTTGTCTTTTCTAATTTTCTCAGTGAACTTTAATTATCAAAAAACAATAAGTAAGTTTTTTGGTTTCCTTTTAACATGAGCCCATTCAGTGGGTGACTGAGACAGGGACTTTATGGAGTCTCCATATCATCTAGTATCAGTTTCATAGCAGACATCAGTACTGTTAAGACGGCCGAAGTTAATGATTAAGCTATTATCAGTGAGGCACATGTTTTGAATTGTCTTTCCAGTAGTAAACACAAACTTGTGCTAAGTAAAAACCTGAACAAAGTCTCAGAGCAACCCACCTCCCCAACATCCACCCCATGAGAAAATAGCAGAACAGTTTAAAATTATCAGAAATAACAGTGGTGTCACATCTCACCCAAGTAACCCTTGAATGCCTCGTGGGCTTAGAAAAACGGAGTTTTATTTTAATGTAGGTTAGGCCTAAAGAGGAATTCCTTCACAAATTTTGGGATAAGGACAAAAACTTTAAATCTATGCCGTTGTATAAGTTTCTACAAATTCTGCTTTAAGAAAATCCAATATATAAAATCTAGATTTTCATAATAAATAAGAGAATCATTATGCACATTACCAAAGGATAGTTCATTTTATGAAAGACCATCGCAGAACTTCTTTAAAGAGCTGCTTTTCTCATACATTTTTATATTTTTTAAAGACAATTTCCTGTTTGGCAAATGAGCCACCATATGCCTTGTGGCAAGTCACTGAATCTCTCTGGGCCTCAATTTTCTCATCTATTTAATAAGGATGGTTTTAACCATGCTGCCTGCCTCACTCAGCTTTCATGACTATCAAATAAGATAATCTATATAAAGGTATTTTGAAAACTATATGTTTACATTATTACTACTGTTGTTGCTGATAAGAGAGAATCTGGGGGTAAAACTTTCAGAGTTTTATTATTACTACTACTACTACATGTATACTTGTTATATTTAAACAATATTCTAATCAAGGACAATTTTGGGTGACATATTCATGTACAGAAATCAAATCTTTCCCTTGTCCATTTTCTATTTTTCCCCCTTTTTTTAAGTTCTCTTGCAGTTAACTGCACGCTGCAATTGCCGTGGCATTAATACCTGGATTATAAGAGGCTCCAGTAGCTTCTCAACAGTGAATGTTTGGACCTGCAGTTCCTGAGGATCAATATTCAGTGTGACTGGTGTTTCAGTGGACATACTGGCTGTGCACAAAAAACAAAAAGACACTTGTTAGCAAAGAACAATGCTTTCTAAAAACAGCACTCCAGATAAACAAGCAGTAGGTGAGATCTGTATTTGGCACCTCCTCCTGATATCACGGGCAGCCTCAGAGGACCAGAGTGCCAAGTCCACCACTGGGAAGAAGAAAGTTTCCCCCAAGTGTTCCCTGAGGTCATGCTATCGGGACCTAGGTCATCCAACAAATTAATCTATGCTAATATGTTCATGAAGCCCTAGTGGCGCAGTGGTTAAGCATCTGCGTGCTAACCAAAAGGTAGGCAGTTTGAATCTACCAGGTGCTCCTGAGAAACCCTATGGGGCAGGTCTACTCTGTCCTATAGGGTCAGTATGAGTTGGAATCAACGCAACAATGGGTTTTTTTTGTTTTGTTTTTTGTTTTTTAATATGTTCATTACTAAACTAGTAACCCATCCCTGGTGAGTTTGCATCTGATCAGGGGTCTTAAGTGAAAATGAATGGTGAGTTAGTGAGACACATCTTAAGGCATGCAGAACCTCTGACTTTCATGAACTCATGGCACTGAGGCAGCCCATGCCCATTATATTTTGCTGGCTTTCATCAATGCTAGCTCCAATGAGGAACCAGGTAGGACTTTGAAAGACATGGGATGTGTCTC
The DNA here is from genome assembly GCF_000243295.1 of Trichechus manatus latirostris. Taxonomy (NCBI): domain Eukaryota; kingdom Metazoa; phylum Chordata; class Mammalia; order Sirenia; family Trichechidae; genus Trichechus; species Trichechus manatus. Next base: position 2,843,834 of record NW_004444099.1, on the reverse strand, counting down.
TACTTCCTTTGGGGATTGTTTATTCAAAGGTTTTGATTAAAGAAGTGAGTTAGGGGCAATTTACTGTCTTGTACAGAAAGAAATTAATATAAATTTGCATGTTGTTGTCAGTTGTTATCCAAGGCGACCCAATGTATAACAGAACAAATCACTGAAAAGTCCTGTGCCATCTTCATGATCGTTAGTATGTTTGAGCCCATTGTTAAACCACTATAAATCTGCATAGTTATCTCAAAAAGAGTGGAGAAACCTCTGCTAAGGCACTGGTATTGGGGCAAGTCAAAAAAAAAAAAAAAAAGAATTACAAGCTTTTTTTAAGGCATTAAGACCAATTCAGTCACATTTGCATATGACTACCAAATGACTATACGTGGTAAATCATAACCTATTCAGATTAGCGCATCAGTCATGAAGACTATTTCCCAAATCACTAGGCCCACAAATTTGTATTAACCTGTTCACAGTCAGTAATCAACAAGCAAACATTTATTGAAGACTCACAGAGGTAAATAGTAAGAAACATATGTCCAACACTTGTTGCTAGTGTTGTAACAGTGTTGGACAGAATTTGGAAAAAACGGAATACTCATACATTGCTGGTGGGAATGTTAAATGGTGCAGCCATTGTGGAAAATAACTTGGCAGTTCCTAAAAAAGTTAAACATAGAAATCCCATGTGACCCAGCAATCCCACTCCTAGACATATAACTGAAAGAATTGAAAGTAATGACTCTAATAGACTCGTGTACACAAGTGTTCATTGCCACATTATTCACAATAGTTAAAAGGTGGAAGCAACCCACATGTCCATCAACAGATTAATGGATAAACAAAATATGGTATATACGTACAATGGAATATTGTTCAGCTATACAGAGAGATGAAGTTCTGAAACACGTCACCACATGGATGAACCTTGAAAACATTATGCTAAGTAAAATAAGCCAGAACACAAAAGGATAAGTATTGTATCATCCCACTTATATGAAATATCTAAAATAGATAAATCTACTGATACAAAAAATTAGTAGTTACCAGACAATGGGGGAAGGAGGGAATGGAGGGGAATGGAGAGACAGAAAGAGATTGAGATGTATATTGAGATATATAATGAGATGGCAGGAATTAGTCTATAAGCAATCACAAAGAGGCCTGGTTGTGCAATGGTTAAGCCCTCGGCTGCTAATTGAAAAGTCAGCGGTTCGAACCCACCAGCCACTCTGTGGGAGAAAAATGTGGCAATCCACTCCTGTAAAGATTTACATCCTGGAAACCCTACGGGGCAGTTCTACTCTGTCCTTACAGGGTTGCTGAGTTAGAATTGATTCGATGGCAATGGGTTTGGTTTTTGGTTTTGGTATAAGCAATCACAATAAATGTGAATAAGTTTAATTCCCCTATTAAAAGACAGAGACTCTCAGATTAGGTCAAAAGCAAATACAGTTATATGCCAGTTACCAAAAAAAAAAAAAAGAGAGAGAGAGAGAGCAGTAGCATCACTAGGGGATACAGGGGGTACAGACCACACAGGGTGACACCGTCAGAGGGGTGACACTAAAATCACTGTCTATAAAACTTTTGTGCAGTGCTTCAGTAGAAATTTATTATTTTTTATAAAAATATTCCTGCAGTTATAATAACAAAAATATTTTTCATAAGCCCAGATTACATGTATTAATACACCTACAAGGCTAAAACCCTATGCTCATTTACTTTTTGAACCTTCTAAATCAACTCAACAGCAACGAGTTTGGTTTTTTTGTTTTTTTAATGCGCTCTGGTCAGAGCTCTCATTATTACCCAATTACAATGACACTTCGAATCATGTGGTTTCATCAGCACCTGCTACAAGCATGTGCTATTGTTTTCTTTGCTGCCAGTGTTTTTACAGTCACTGATTTTGTCAAATTTTCTGGAGTTTTAGCTACAATATTGTGGTGATTATTATTTGTGAACCTACATCAATAACTTCTTTGAGAATGAACTAGTAATTAAAGGAAAAGAAGGTGTGATATATGAGAATTACGTTTTATGAGTAACATTAGTACAAAAAACATTACTAAGGATTCTGTATTGTCTGATACAGGAAGAGGTCCATGGGGGCTAGGGGGTGACACCATGAGTTACCGCACTGAGTGACACCAACCCTATTAACGCCACTGAGACAGACAGTGGCTGGAGTTGCTGAAACAAAACAAAGAGAGGTTTATTATTAGAGGTTATAAAGATAGCCAAGAAAAGAACAAAAATAATAATATAATCATCAAAAAATAAAGAAACATATGTCTCTCCTATATATAAGTGAGCCCATATTAGAAAAACTTAAACTTACAGTCCACAGAAAGACATTAGGCTATCAATATGAAAACCTTCCCACTTAACTCTTACCTCTTTTCTTACAGTTTCCTACATTTGCAGGTTAAGAGAACCCACAAAATCTGCTTCTAGAAAATGTCTTGATATTCCCTATATTACCCACGGAAACTAAAATCACAAAGTCATACAAAGTATTGTGTTTATTTTAGTTTCTATTTTTACTATTTTAGTTATAAGGGTAGATAACTGTTTTCTTTTTAGTTTACTGATTGGTTCTATGAATGGATGGATAGATGAATGAATGAACGAAAGAAAGACAACATTTTCATGATGTCTCTCCTATCCAGGATCAATCCCTTCACCTCTCCTCTCAATCTCAGTTTATTCTGGCAGGGAGGATTGTTCTTTTTCCTATACCCCTGCCTCCAACCTCTAAGAAATACCAGAATCTCAGGGTAAGGCCTATGTTCCCTCCGACCTTCCTCCCTTTTTCCTCCTAGCCTTTCTCACCACTTCCTGGCCAAACCCAAAAAACCCATTGCTGTCTAGTCAATTCCAACTCACAGCAACCCTATAGGACAGAGTAGAACTGCCCCATAGAGTATCCAAGGAGTGCCTGGAGGATTCAAACTGCCAACCTTTTGGTTAGCAGCTATAGCACTTAACCACTACACCACCAGGTCTTCCTGACCTGTTCCATAAAATCAGCATCTCTTTGCTCTTCAACCTCTCCCACTCTATTGGATCATTCCCCTAGATCCATAAATGTGCTATTGTGCATATTCAAAGATGATAATGGTCTCTATCTGTGTGTATGTATAAGTGAAAAGATCAGTTCTTCACCAAGGCCTTTCCACCCTGTACACCTGGTACACATGCAGAGAGAGAGAGAGAGAGACAAAACCATCTTATCACTAAAATATAATCCACACTGGTTCTTAGCTTGATGTACTCTAAATCTTAGACTAATAACATAATTTGTTAAAAAAAAAAAAAAAAGAGAGCCAAATACTGTACAGTCTCAGAAGCCTTACTTCTCGTCAGATGCTATGCCACATAATTACATTCCACAATTCTCTTAATATAAAAATGGATATTTGAAGTATTCTTGAAAATAATAGGAATCTGCCAAAAATCTGTCCCCAGTGACTTAATATAAAAATTTGTACATAATCAAAGCAGTGAATTTCAAATATAATTCTTCCATGTGTCTTCAGCAAAGTTTGATATTAAAAACAAAGATAATTATGCTGAAAGTCTCAAAGGAACCAATTATAACAAATATAATTTACAAGAGCATTTAAGTACAATTACATACTACACAGTTGTCTATACTATTAAAAACACTAGTGCATAGTAATCACTTAGTGTGTTGTATCAAAACATTTTCTAGTCAACTCAGGAAATTATAATAAACAGTTTGAGTGGGAAAAAAGGACAATTTATGTACTGAGTGTCCTACGGTTACTCTGGCCATGCTTTCACGTAGCTACAATGTATTATTCATCCATCTACTAAAAAATCCCCTAAGATGAGGGTCTTATATAAAACCCACTAGCATGGTTGGTTGCAGGGATAGAGTATACTTTCTGAAATGTAGCACATTTGTAAATTTTTCTCTTGCTGAATACAACCCAAATGGTCTTCCCAGGGACCCTTTCCACCTTCATGACTGGCGAATGAATCATTGTTCTCAGCCTACATTAACTCTATCACAAGGTACTTCCTTTGCTTTTTAAAAGCCATTTTGCCTTGAAAAAATAATTATCCAAATTGTATTAAGTGAAAAGATATTATTTGAATTTCTTTTCAAATGAAATCATAAAATTGTCTTATTATTCTATGCTATATGGATACATAAAGACACAAAACCCTACGATTTAGCCCCTTACTATCTTCTCTGTCCTTTCACTGGTTTTACTTCATTTCCAAAAGTACAAACACAGTCTCTTTTCTCAGCTATTCAGGTGAAATGTAGGAGATTCACTTTAAGAAAGGCTCCAAATGCTGTTGCCAAATGGTTTTTCTAAAATGCGTTTCTAGGACTGAAATGTTTTGTTTGGGTTTTTTTCCCTCCCAGTCACTCCACCTACCACTTTGATTTCCTTTAACATAGGCAAATCTAAATTGACGGATAGGATATGCCCATGGTGACCTTTCTGCATAGCTCAGAGCCAATCTATGCATTAAGATATGTCCTTCAGGCTCTATAACCTGAGAGTTCTACCAAATGAGTGCACACAAAGCGTTTACTTGTTACCCCTCTCATGACAGGTACTATCCTACAAATAAATCAAGTCAAGATTGCTGACATGCCTTTGTTCTTTCATGTCAGGGACAAGAAGTAGAAAACACTTTTGCAAAGTTAAATAGGATCTAAATGAACCTTCACAGCCTTTAGAAATATGTCATTTCACTGCAGAATTCACAATAGGTTTGCAAAGCTACATTGTGCACCAAAAATTGGAGGTAAGGAAAACAAACAATTAAGGAGGGTAAAAATTATCTGTATCACACATAATCCTTCAAGAGGAGTGTTCTCCAGCCAAGAGATTAAAAAAAAAAAAAAAAAAACTTGTTTAGCCAAACTATCTAAGTCTGTGTTCATGTCTTTTAATGAACATTGAATAAGGAAATTTGTTGAGAAGTTAATTTTTCCACGGTAAAATTATAAATAAAGTAACAAGTCCTTGAAAAACCTTGGCTTTTGTTATCCTTTGAATAAATTTTGTTGCTTATAAAAAATCTTTCTGATCTTTTTGTATTTGTCCTGCTCAGTAATCCTGACTGAATGGAGATCAGTGTAAAAACAGGCAGAAAACTGCAGAATTTTGCAAAGGAAGTTGAAGTCAAAGTCTGACACTGTTACCAACCTCTCATAGCAATTCTGCAATACGAATCCAACACAAAATTCCTACTAGGTTGTGGGTGTTATATTCCAAGGGATTTTCATTTTATAATCCATAAAATCATAAGAGTTGGGGGGCACCTCCCAAACAATTCAAGAATTCTTGCTACATCTTTCATTTCAACAATGTATTTAGACTTAGATGAACAGAAATGATGAGAAGATCACTATCCCATTAGATCTGATGATAACTTGTGTAGAGTTCTTCCTTGCCAATTTGACATCGCAGTGTATTATCTGTCATGTGCTAATCTCACATCAACTGGCTCATGCAGAAGATCTATTCCTTCCTTTTTTTTTTTTCCTCTTTTCCTCAAACTATAGCTATACAATGTCCTTTTTTTTTCTTTCCTCAGTATGTCCTGCCAGCCCTAGCAAATGATAAATGCTTTAGCCTTCCAAAATTACTTCTCCCGATTTCTTCTATTTTCTTTTATTTGCCTTCATTCATATATCCCTCTTCCCATCTTGATCCATATTCTTCTCAAATTTGAGCTCCCTACAAGATTCTCTAGATAGTTGGTATATTTTTATTTTGTTGGTGGTGTTGTTCGACAGTTATTTATTGAGTGTTTACACACATCAGACACTATCCTAGATTCTGGTGGAAGAAAAAGTAGTAAAACACAGGCCCTGCCAACTGTGCATCTTCTTTCTTCATTTTTAATTCATCACATTCCTCTTATGCCATGTATAGTCCCTTGGAGTCATACTTTTCATTTGAAAGTTGCTTCTCTTAAAAGTCTAGGATATATACCTAGCTGTGTTTAACATCATCTTATTTACAATTATCAGCTCTACAATGAAACTGTCATTTCTCCCAAACCATTACTCTTCATACACCTGAGCAAAAACTGCTCTGCCCGAGCCTCTTGCTTTGTAATGGCCATTAGGCCATTAGGCCATGTGCCCACCTAGAGCCCACACCTACACCTACCCTTCTTGATATACTCAGGGGAGGGTGTCCAGGACCCCAATTTCCTGATCAACCACTCCAAGTCCCCTTCCAATTCCTGTACTGGCCTCTTTCTGGGATGCATCCTTCCAAGAATGGATGACTCAACATGCCCATCCTTATGCCTGACAAGTGGCCAGGAGGCAGCTGTTTGCTGATGAGTATGGATGGAGCTTGAACATGCAGGCTGAGCTGTCCACCTGCATGAACCAAGGCCCCTCAAGTACAAGACAGAGCCAGGAGTGGGAAGAGAAGGGGGTGAGTCACACATCAAGGGGAAGGGCAAGCTCCCTCTATACCACCTCAATCTAACAAGAAACTCCAAGGAATGTAAGAATTCTAAATTTGAAACTTGCCTTCTGGGTCATTCTGAAGGTATGTTTGTCAAAATAGGAAGATGAGAAGATAGAACCTACTTTAGCAGGTTGTTAGCTTGATTTATAACCTTCACATATGTAAGCATATAGCATGCAGGCCTCCATTTGTACCTTCACCACACACACTATGAAATTAAGGGCAGGCCTGCCTAAACTTCCTAGCGCTTCATATAACTAAGTTCTTCTTTGTTGGTCAGATTTGCCTCTTTCATTGTTTCTTCAGTCTTCTAAGACATGCAGTTCTCACAGAGGTAGAAAGGCAAAAAGTTATCAGTTTTTCCACTTCTTTTAAAAGAAGACTTCATGATTTTTTTTCAAAATGAAGAGTTGGCCTTGGGAATGGTTTTACTTCTTGGTTGACAGAGAGTTCTGGGGCCATGCTTTCTGGGGTTCCTCCAGTCTCAGTCAGACCAGTAAGTCTGGTCTTTTTACTAGAATTTGAGCTCTGCACCCTACTTTTCTCCTGCTCCATCAGGGACTCTGTTGTGTTCCCTGTCAGGGCAGTCATTGCTGGTAGCAATGTGACAGATTTTTCATCTGGACCAGGAAAGTCCTTGATCGAATAAACTTCTGCAATAACATCACTTCCTTTTCTCTCTCTTTTTTCTCCATCCAAATGTTCTCCATTATAATTCTTTCCTCAAGCTTATAGGTTTCTATGGGAGAGTGTGTATACAATACGTATATATTTCTCTACCCCTTTATTAAATTTATTTTGTGAACATTTAACTTTTATTCATGAGGGAAAAAAATAAATTAAAAACATGTTTAAAAACCAAAAAAGAAACAATAAAACCCATTCCATTCATGATTTATTGATATTTCTGAGATTGTATTTGTTTTTATAATTACCCATATATTTATTTCTGACATTCTCACATATTATTTTTTTCCTGAGATTTACTCTCTATCATTTCTATTAATATGGTTCTTTCAGTGCCATAATCATTTTCATACGTACAAACACACACACACATTTGATGGTTTTGTCTGGGAATGTGTCTGTCTTCTACAAATTTGAAGTACTCTGATCATTTCAACATATTTGCTGCCAAAAATATATTTGGGCCGTGTGCAACCCATTCTGAATAAACTCTATTTAGTGAAATATAAAGGAGAAATTTTTTAGTAGGCAACAATCACCACCACCACCACAAATGTTAATCTTTGTCTATACCCTACACTTCCAAAATATCAGAAGAAAAGGTCAACAACTTGTGAAAAGTTAGTAAGTACAAAAATAACCTTGTCAAAGACAATATTTATTTTAATTTTCATTAGGAATTTATCTTGAGTGTATCACTAAACTTTGTAAGCCCCACTCTCTCCCATCACCATCTTTCAGAAGGGTTAGTATAACGTAGTCAGTAATAAACTAAACGACTGGAACCAAATGTTAATTAAAAAAAGGTTATCTAAGTCATCAAAAGCAATCCCTGGGTGGTACAAACAATTAACACACTGAGCTACCAACCAAAATATTGGAGGTTAAAGTCCACCCAGAGGTACCTTGGAAGAAAGGCCTGGTGATCTACTTCTGAAAAATCAGCTATTGAAAACCCTATGGAGCACAGTTCTACTCTGACACACATGGGTTCACCATGAGTTAGGGTCAACTCAATGGCAACTGGTTTTGTTTCTGGTAAAGTATCACAAACGGCTTAAGTAAAGAAAAGGAAATGGGAGGGCCATGGAAGATATAATGCACAATATTCTCAAAATTGATCTCACACAATTCAATCTTGGCTACAGTGAAATAAAATGGAAAGAGGTTGTTCTTGTCATTAGGTGCCACTGAACTGGCTCCAACTCATAGCAACCTCATGTACAACAGAACAAAACACTGCCCGGTCCTGAGCTATCCTCACAATCGTTGCTATGTTTGAGCCCACTGTTGCAGCCACTGTGTCAATCTGTCTTCACTCCCAAGGAGCACTCTGGCTGTATTTCTTCCAAGACAGACTTGTTCATTCTTCTGACAGTCCATGGAATATTCAAATATTCTTTGCCAGCACCATAATTCAAGGCATCAATTCTTCTTTGGTCTTCCTTACTCATTGTCCAGCTTTCATATGCATATGAGGTGATTGAAAATATCCTGGCTTGGATCCTGCTTTGGTGAGTGGCATCTAGGGTCTTAAAAGCTAATGAGCGGCCATCTAAGATGCATCAATTGGTCCCAACCCACCTGGAGCAAAGGAGAATGAAGAACACCAAAGACACAAGGAAAGCATTAGCCCAAGAGACAGAAAGGGCCACATAAACTTCATCAGCCTGAGACCAGAAGAACTAGATGGCGCTTGGCTACCAGCAATGACTGCCCTGACAGGGAACACAACAGAGTCCCTGATGGAGCAGGAGAAAAGCAGGGTGCAGAACTCAAATTCCAGTAAAAAGACCAGAATAACTGGTCTGACTGAGACTGGAGGAACCCCAGAAAGCATGGCCCCAGAACTCTCTGTCAACCGAGAAGAAAAACCATTCCCAAGGCCAACTCTTCAGACAAAGATTAGACTGGACTGTGGGACATAAAATGATACTCGTGAAGAGTATGCTTCTTAGCTCAAGTAGATATATGAGACTAAATGCACAGCTCCTGTCCAGAGGTGAGATGAGAAGGCAGAGAGGGTCAGGAGCTGGTTGAATGGGCACGGGCAATCAGGGGTGGAAAGGAGGAGTGTGCTGTCACAGTATAGGGAGAGCAATTAGGGTCACATAACAATGTATATATAAATTTTTGTATGAGACTAACTTGAATTGTAAACTTTCACTTAAAGTACAACAATAAAATTTAAAAAAAAGAAAATATCCTGGCTTGGGTCAGGTGCACCTTAGTCCTCAAAGTGACATCTCTGCTTTTCAACACTTTAGACGTCTTTTGCAGCAGATTTGCCCAGTGGAAGACAGCATTTGATTTCTTGACTGGTACTTCCATGGGCATTGATTGTGGATCCAAGTAAAATGAAATCCTTGACAACTTCAATCTTTTCTCCATTTTCATGATGTTGCTTACTGGTCCAGTTGTGACAATTTTTGTTTTCTTTATGTCAAGCTGTGATCCATACTGAAGGCTATAGTCTTGGATGTCCGTCAGTAAGTATTTCAAGTCCTCCTCACTTTCAGCAAGCAAGGTTGTATCATCTGCATATCACGGGTTGTTAACGAGTCTTCCACCAAACCTGATGCCACATTCTTCTTCATACAGTCCTGCTTCTCGGATTATTTTCTCAGCACACAGATTGAATAAATACAGTGAAAAGATACATACACCTTTCATAGTTTTAAACCACACAGTATTCCCTTGTACTATTCAGATGACTGCCTCTTGGCCCATCTACAGGTTCCGCATGAGCATAATTAAGTGTTCTGGAATTCCCATTCTTCAAGATGTTATGTGTAATTTGTTATGATCCACACAGTCGAATGCCTTTGCATAGCCAATAAAACACAGGTAAACATCTACCTTAGTTATCTAGTGCTGCTAGAACAGAAATACCACAAATGGATGGTTTCAACAAACAGAAGTTTCTTCTCTCACAGTCTAGCAGGCCAGAAGTCCAAATTCAGGGCACCAGCTCCAAGGGAAGGCTTTCTCTCTCTGTCAGTTCTGGGGGAACATCTTTATCATCAATCTTCCCCAGTCGAGAAGCTTATCAGTGCAGGGACCCTGGGTCCAAAGGACACGCTATTCTCCTGGCTCTTGTTTCTTGGTGGTACGAGGTCCCCCCATCTCTCTGCTCAGTTCTCTCTTTTATATCTCAAAAGAGATTGGCTCAAAACACAATCCAATCCTGTAGATTGAGTCCTGCCTCTTCAACATAACTGCCGCTACTCCCATCTCATCAACATCATAGTGACAGGATTTATAACAGGTAGGAAAATCACATCAGAAGACAAAATGGTGGATAATCACACAATACTGGGAACCATGGCCTAGACAAGTTGACAGATATTTTGGGGCGACACAATTCAATCCATGACAATATCTTTTTTGTATTTTCTGCTTTCAGTCAAGATCCATCTGACATCAACAGTGATATCTCTCACTCCACGTCCTTTTCTGAATCTGGCTTGAATTTCTGGCAGTTTCCTACTAATGTACTGCTGCAACCATTTTTTAATTCAGCAAAATTTTACTTGCATGTGATATTAATGATACTGTTCGATACTGTTTCCACACTCTGTTGGATCACCTTTCTTAGGAATGGGCACAAATATGGATCTCTTCCAGTCGGTTAGCCAGTTGGCTGTGTTTTAATTTTCTTGTAGATGAGTGAGCACCTACAGCACTGCATCCATTTGTTAAAACATCTCAATTGATATTCTGTCAATTCCTGAGCTTTCTTTTTCGCCAATACCTTCAGTGCAGTTTGGACTTCTTCCTTCAACGCTACTGGTTCTTGGTCATATGATATCTCCTGAAATGGCTGAACGTCGACCAATTCTTTTTTGGTACAGTGACTCTGTATTCCTTCCATCTTCTTTTTATGCTTCCTATATCATTCAATATTTTGCCCATAGAATCCTTCAAAATTGGAACTTGAGGCTTGAATTTTTTTCTTCAGTTCTCTCAGAATGACAAATGCTGAGCATGTTCTTCCCTTTTGGTTTTCTAACTTCAGATCTTTGCACATTTCATTATAATACTTTACTGTGTCTTCTCGAGCTGCCCTTTGAAATCTTCTGTTCAGCTCTTATACTTAATCATTTCTTCCATTTGCTTTAGCTACTCTATGTTCAAGAGCAAGTTTCAGAGTCTCTTCCGACATCCATTTTGGTCTTTTCTTCCTTTCCTGTCTTTTTAATGACCTTTTGCTTTCTTCATGCATGACATCCTTGATGTCATCCCACAACTCATCTGGTCTTCAGTTATTAGTGTTCAATATGTCAAATCTATTCTTCAGACGGTCTCCAAAATTCAGGTGGGATATACTCAAGGGTGTATTTTGGCTTTCGTGGACTTGTTTTAATTTTCTTCAGCTTCAACTTGAACTTGCATATAAGCAGTTGATGGTCTGTTCTGCAGTCAGCCCCTGGCCTTGTTCTGACTGATGACATTGAGCTTTTCCATCGTCTCTTTCCACAGATGTAGTCAATTTGATTCTCAGTAAGGTCCACTTGTATAGTTGCTGTTTCTGTTGTTGAAAAAAGGTATTTGCAATGAATAAGTCATTGGTCTTGCAAAATTCTATCATGCAATCTCTGGCATCCTTTCTATCACCAAGGCCACATTTTCCAACTACTGGTCCTTCTTCTTTGTTTCCAACTTTAGCATTCAGATCACTAGTAATTAGCAATGCATCTTGATGGCACATTTGATCAATTTCAGACTTCAGAAGGTGGTAAAAATCTTCAACTTCCTCATCTTTGGCATTAGTGGTTGGTGTGTAAATTTGAATAATAGCTGTGTTAACTGGTCTTCCCCGTAGGTGCATGGATATTTTCCTATCACTGACAGCGTTGTACTTCAGGATAGATCTTGAAATGTTCTTTTTGACGATGAATGCCACGCCATTCCTCTTCAATTTATCATTCCCAGCATAGTAGACCATATGATTGTCTGATTCAAAATGGCCAATACCAGTCCATTTCAGCTTACTAATGCCTAGGATATTGATCTTTATGCATTCCATTTCACTTTTGACGAATTCCAATTTTCCTAGATTCATACTTTATACATTCCACACTCGGATTATTAATGGATGTTTGCAGCTGTTTCTTCTCATTTTGAGTCATATCAGCAAACAAAGGTTCCAAAAGTTTCATTCCATCCACGTCATTAAGGTTGACTCTACTTTGAAGAGGTAGCTCTTCCCCAGTTGTCTTTTGAGTGCCTTCCAACCTCAGGGGGCTCATCTTCTGGTACTATATCAGACAATGTTCTGCTGCTATTCATGAGGTTTTCACTGCCAATTTTTTCAGAAGTAGACCACCAGGTCCTTCTTCCTATTCTTAGTCTGGAAGCTCCACTGAAACCTGTCCACCATGGGTGACCCTGCTGGTATTTGAAACAGCTGTGGCATAGATTCCAGTATCACAGTAATACACAAGCCACCACAGTACAACAAACTGACAGAGGCATGGTGGTGGAAAGAGGATAACTATAATATAAAACTTCCAATACAATCTCTATGTTGTTGTTGTTAGTTGCCGACAAGTAGATTCCAACTCTTGATGACCCCATGTGTGCAGAGTAGAACTGCTCCATAGGGTTTTCAAGGCTATGACTTCTCGCAAGTAGATCTCCAGGCCTGTCTTCTGAGGCACCTCCAGGTGGGTTCAAACCACCAACTTTTTGGCTAGCAGTCAAGCACGTAATTGTTTGCACTTCCCAATGACCCCTACAATCCACCTACACCTCCACCAACCTCCACCTCCATACTTCCAATACAATCATTTGTAGGCTTGTTTTATGTGCCAAGAAAGAAATACACACATCTTCTACTCACGTGGTAAATAAAGGATTGTTGGAAGTGAGTGGAAATATAGGCACAGGTACTTAGTAGGGTTATGGAATTAAAATTTGCCTCTGAGTGAACTGTAAAAATGCGTGGCCTCTGGGAAGACAAATTCAAAAAAGATGCCACCTTCTGGGCAGACTCAGCTCTGCAGGTGTCAGCAGGAAGGCCAACAGCTGTCCACCAGACAGAGGGCTAGATGTCAGCTCCACTCACCCTTCAGCCAGGCAAATATAGCATCCTGTGTGAGACATCCTGCCGCCCCCCACTATCTGCTGAACAATTCTTAAATTCTCCTAAATCTCACCACTGTTTGGTCTTGGTGATTAAGAGCATTGGCTTTGGCATTGGACTGCCAAGGCAAGAATCCAGGCTCTGCCGCCTGCTCACTTTCGACTTTAGCCAAGTTACTGAATCTCCCTGAATATCAGTTTACTCATCTGTAAAATGTAAATAATAAGAGTATCTTCCTCAATGGAACCTTGAAGGTTAAACAAGAAAATCCGCATAAAAGCGATAACTTAGCCCATATCTCTGGCACCTAGCAAAAGCTCCACCGATGTTAGCTGATATCATTATCCCCTTTTCAGCAGAAGAGCAGTATCTATCACATTTAAGTTAAGCGTATCTCTTTCATCTATGACCATTTGCCGTTGAGTTGATTCCGACTCATGGCAGGCAATCCCATGTGTGTCAGAGCAGAGCTGTGTTCTACAGGGTTCTATAGGGTTTTCAATAGCTTATTTTCCAGAAATAGATTCCAAAGTGCTTCTGAATGAACTCCAGCCTCCAATGTTTTGTTTAGCAGCCAAGCAAGTTAACCACTTGCACCACCCAGGGACTCCTCTTTCATCTATAAAACCAAACTCACTGCCATCGAGTCAATTCTACTCATCGCAACCCTATAGGACAGAGCAGAACGGCTCCATAAGGTTTCCAAGGCTGTAAGTCTTTATGGAAGGAGACTGCCACATCTTTCTCCCATGGAGTGACTGGTGGTTTCAAACCACCGACCTTTCGGTTAGCAGCCAAGCGCTTTAACCACTGCGCACTAGGACTCCTCCCTTTCATCTACAGAGCTCCTAATTATTATTGAAGAGCACTTTCACTCTTTATTCCCATAACAAAAGAGTTTAAAACAAAGCTTCCCTTTGGTACTTCATTTTACTGGATCTCTTGACTTCCAAATCTAAGGCATTTTTCCTACATGTGCACTAATCAGAAATGCTACATGCGCACTAATCAGAAATGCTACATGCCTAAAGTTCTCTAAAAACCGGCAAACACATTCCTAATATACAACAGCCTCATAAAGGAATTCAAGCCCTTTGAAATCGATTCCAAAGTGGTATATAAAAGGCATGTTCCAGGGTTAGGACTACAATTGTTAAATGCACTACACGTCAGGATCCCTAAGAGCCCCCGCTTTTATTTCCTTAGCTTCTAACAACTCTGGGTTTCACAGAACCAAACAATGTTATGCTTCAGAATAAAAAGTATCTTTAGCATGTTGTAATTCAGACTATAAAAAATAAAAATAAACTTCTTGAAAGTATTTTAAGTTGTCTTTATTAAACCTTTGGAGAGTCATCATATTAATATTCTTCGCAAAGTGACCAAATCAAAATCCCCCTCCCAAATGATGAGCTTTATGGATTCTTTATGAGAAGGCCCAAACAAAATAAAATTAAATCAAAATATTTGCTTACTCTAGCCATAGACCCTCAATGAGATGGATTGACACAGTGGCTGCAACAATGGTCTCAAGCATAACAACGACTGTGAGGATGGCACAGGACCAGGCAGTACTTCATTCTGCTGTACATGGGGTTGCTATGAGTCAGAATCAACTCGACGGCACCTAACAATGACAGCCAGCCATAGAATCCAAAATAAAGCTTGCTTGCCCATACATATAACCCAGATGAGAGCTTCAAAAATAGTTTAAGAAAAAAAAAGACCTCCAAAAGATTGCCTTAATCAATATGAAATAAAACCAGGGTTTCTAATTATATTTAGGTCTTGTATCATTCTTAGCATGAACGGCTGATCCTTCTAATCTTCCAAAAAAAAAAAGGAAAAAAAATGTTATCATTTGCTTTCTGATTTAACTGAAAAGTAACATTGTATATAAGAATTTCAGAGGATGACCTCATTGCTCCTCTCTTGATAACACATCTTTCATGTTATTTTATGCAATGACAGTTCTACACTAAAAGCTTACCCTATATTCCACAATGACATACTGTGGGACAATGAATTTGACTTTACCCAAAGTAATCTGGTCTTTGCCCTTGTTTCCCAAAAGATAACTCTAAACAAACAAACAAACAAAAAACTCACTGCCATCAAGTAGATTTCTACTCATAGTGACCCTACAGGACAGAGTAGAACTGCCCCATAGGGTTTCCAAGGCTGTAAATCTTTACCAGAGCAGACTGCCACGTCTTTCTCCCACAGAGCGGCTGGTGGGTTCAAACTGCCAATCTTTCGGTTAGCAGCTGAGCACTTCAACCATGGCGTCACCAGGGATCCTTGAAAGATAACCCTAAACCCTTAGAAGTTCTTGAATAACTTAGGTACCTTTTTCGGTCTCCAGACCACACTTGAGGGTTTGTGGTAATAAGTGACGGCTGGCCAGGCCACAAAGACCACCGCATGGCCTGTTATCAGCTGACCTCAGGGAAGTGGGGGGTCATGATTCAATCAATCATGGCTATGCAATACGGCCTAATCATGACTACGTAAGGAAGCTAATAAAGGCTCTGGACACGGAACTCCATGGGCTTCATGGTTGGTGAAAGACATCCATGCACGTGGGAGGATAGCATGCCATTTGGGACATGGAAGCTCTGCATTGAGAACCCTCGCAGACCTTATCCAATACCTCTCTTCATCTGTATCCTTTTTTGCTATAATAAATCTGTAATTATAAGTATAGCGCTTTCTGTGAACTAAGTCACTTCAGCGAATTATCCAACCTGAGGGAGTATGCAGAGTTGGTAGCTCAGAAGTGAGAGGGGCTGGGAACCCCTGAGCTTATCACTGGTATCCTAAGGGGGTAGAGGGAATCCCTGAATTTGTAGCCAGCAGATCAGAAATGAGAGTGCTGTGCAGACTCCCAAACTTGCAGCTGGCATCTGAAGTCTTAGGCATACTTGGCATTCTGCAGGACTACGTCCTTTAACTTGTGAGGTCTGACCTAGCTCTGGGTGGCTAGGATCAGAGGAACAAGTGCTGCATGGGCAGCTGGTGTCAGAGGTGAACACAGAAGTGTAAAGCAGAAATTTGTTATACCCTCATACTTGGCGTCAGAAAAAGTAGATCTGATATATTAGTTTTGAGATATTATCCACTCACATACATTTTCAAAGTTACAACTAGAAGGAAAGAATAGAAATGTCCCATGTTTATTCTGTGTAGCAATGCCTTTCCATTTAAGGACATTCATACCCTATAAGTATTACATCAGAACCAAGATCCTAAGCAATCCTGTCTCATATAAACCCAGCATGAAGATCACCTACATATTATTTAAAAAGCCAAAGAACTAAATTAGTCAACCGAAATCTAAGAACAAGATAATCTAACATGTGAGACCTCAGAGAAGTTTTCATTGAATTACCCTGAACAAGAATAACCTTCAGCTATAAGGCAGTTAAGCAACCAGGGCAGAAGTAACACTCTTCATATGGGCTTTGAAAGTGACGGTGGCTTTTGTTGCTGCAAGTCCAGTGGGCCTATGGATTCATTCCACTTCATAATATTATAAGACAGCTCATATGTATATGAATTCTCCTAAGGTCTGGTATTTGTGTAAGGTGGAGAACAAAACAAGAATGCTGAAGGAAGTGTAATTCTTGTCAACCTCAATTTGAAGCCAAAAAAAATCCCCATTTCTTCTTTGTTCTTTGACTAGCAAGAAATAAGTAAGAGTCTGCTTACCATAATAAAGAAAATGAGACCAAAGTCCTTAAAATAGTACATTCATTTTTCCATAAATCAATAAATACACTTGGAAAAACTAATAGTGGGAAACTGTTTTGAGAACTCCAGCTTCTCTGTCCTCTTGATTTTTCTTTCTTTCATAGCTTTAAAGATAGTTTTCAAAATTCTGTCCCAGAATCTTTCAATTTAACCATCCAAATTCGCTATGTTTACCACTATTTTTTAAAACTTTCTCCAGGAACTCTGGCTATGTACCTATTAACCGTATTTAACTGTTTCTCATCTCACAACGTAAGTTTTCTCTCTTAGAAAATAAAAGACACGTTGAGGCTTTTCTTCCCTGCCTTCAAAATCGCTCTCATATTCCCCACCCCCTACCTTTCGGACAATTCTTTCCCAGCATCTCTGGCTGGCTCCTCTTCATCTACTACAAACTATTCAGTACGGATACTATGCCAGGTATGGCCCCTGCCATCCTATTCTCTGCGCACATTACGCTGCTCTTCCAGAGCTATCCCATCAGCTACTAGAGTTTCATTTCTACTTATAGTCTCTGATGCACAAAACATTACCTACAGTCCAGGCCTCACTCTTGAACTTCAGACTCCCCAAACCCATCATCCACTGAGCCATCTCAAAGGCATATGTGCAAACTTTTTCCCAAAATCTATTTTCCCTTTTCCTAAAACTTGAAAGTGATCCTAGAATACTCTTTACCTCTGCCTCTTTCTTTACATCAAGTCAGTGAGCAAGACATGTTGCTTCTGTCTCCTTTTCACCTCTCATATTGGCTATTTTCTTTCCTTTGCCACTACTGCTTCCTTACTTCAGACCCTCAAGAAACTTACTTAGACTTTGCAATGATACCCTAACTGCTCTCTCTTCTTCCAGGTTCTCACTCTTCTAATTCATCCTCCCAACTACTCCCAAAGTGATCTCTCCAACATAATATAAGATAGGGTTACACCTAACCCCCTGCTTAAAACTCTCTGTGATTCTCCATTGCTGACACAATGAAGTTAAGACTCCCTTGAATGACATAAAGCAATTTAGTCTGTCCTGTCTCTTCAGTTTTATCTCTCTTTTTGACCCAACTCCTCTCTGTACTCTGCCCATGCTAAAGAATTTGCAGTTCTCTGAATGGGCCATCTGTACTGTTTCATCCCCATAAACCTTTATTGGAGCCTTGGTGGTGTAGTGGTTACAAGCTCAGCTGCTAACCAAAAGGTTGACAGTTCAAATCTACCAGCTGCTGCTTGGAAACCCTATGGGGCAGCTCTACTCTGTCCTGTAGGGTTGCTAGGAATTGACTCAATAGCACTGGTTAAAATTGATTAAACTTTTATTCACTTTGTTCCTTCTACCTGGAATGCCTCCTCCCTAGGAGCTACTTGACAAATACCTGCTCATTTTTCCAACCTCAACTCAAACAATTTTCTTTACACTTGAATATACATACACACATGCTCATGGTACAAGTAAACAATTGTTCCTTGTCTCTGAACCCTATACATGCTATTAACACAACCTTCATCATCCTAATGTCTCCCATGATTTCTTAAAAGATGTGGCTGAGTAAATGCATATTTACATCATTCCGCTCCTTCAAAACTTAAGGGGAGAAAATTAAAACTACAATTTTCAAGGAAACCTGTCAAAACCCCAAATTACGAACAAAAAAATACAGTAAAATCTTGACCAAATTAAAAAAAAAAAAAAAAAGTTTAGGAAGCTAAAGGGAATACATACCTCAATGGGAAACAATTTTTTCTAAAAGTAAATTCCATAAAACTGAAATTCCTGTCCAAGGGTCCTTTGATTATAGTATCAAGATCTAGGACTTGGACAAGTACAGGAATCAAATGGGAGTATCCCCACAAAGAAACCATTTTGAGGTTACACAATCCCAACAGTGGCAGAGCCAGCCACATAAGCATGATGACATGCCATTTCTAACCATCTATGGCTAAGCCTCCTAGCCAGGGAAACTGCTAGAGGTCAAGCGGGGTGAATGAAATAGATGCTGGAATCACCAGTTTACAACACTGAGAGTTTGTGGATTAAAGGACTTTACCACGAAGCACATAGAGTTTGGGAGCATGAAACAATGAAAGAAAACTTCTCCTAGAGGCAAAGGAAATAACAATGATGGTAAGAAGGTATTAAAAGTGGTGGCGCAGTGGTTAAAGTGATCGACTGCTAACTGAAAGGTCGGTGGTTCAAAACCACCAGCCGCTCCCCGGGAGATGTGGCAGTCAGCTTCCATAGAGATTTACAGCCTTGGAAACCCTATGGGGTTGTTATGAGTCAAAACTGACTTGAAGACAATGGGTTTGGCCAATACCAAGAGCTAGCCAGGATGAGGAGCAACTAGAAATCTCACACATTGCTAGTGAAAATACAAACTAGCAGAGCCAATCAGGAAAACAGTTTGGAATTTTCTTATAAACATCAACCCACCCTGTGACCCTGCAATTCTACTCCTTAGGTATTGACCAAGGAGAAATAAAAGCGTATGACCTCATGAGACATGCATGCAACTGTTCATATGTCCTCTATGAGGACATATGAGCCTTACTCAAAATAGTCAGAAACTGAAAACAAGTCAAATTTTCATCAACAGGTGAATGGACCGAGGAGGCAGAGCCAAGATGGTGGAGTAGTGGACCCTCTTCCAGTGGACCCTCTTACAACAAAGACCCGAAAAAACAAGTGAATCAATTATATATGACAATCTAGGAGCCTGGAACATCTAAGGCAAAGTTGAGGAACCAGACTGAGTGGCAGGGGGAGGGAAAGACGGTTCGGAAGCACCGAGGAGTTGCCAGACCTGACCCAGCAAGAACCTGAGCCCTTCAGGCCTGAGTAGCTCATGGGTGAGCAGTGAGGCAGGCAAGCAGCAGTGCTCGGGAGAAGCATTTTCCGCACCGGGAGAGACCCAGCACCGGAGAGTCTACTTGGCCACCCAGAACCAGTGAGAAGCAGCTCTGGATTGATGAAACATAAGTACTTGCGTACTGCCTACTGCGTGGATCAAAAACACCCCCCTTAGGGAAAAATCTCTCTCTCATTTACCTCCCCGCTCCCTGCTCTGCACTGGGTCCCGGACCAACCTCAGCAATTGTCAAGTCTCCTGGGCCGGAAGTAGGATCCGTCACACACCCTGAGCCTTTCTCCCAGTCTTGGAAAGTGAACAAATTAACAAACAGGGGAAGAAATAAAATGCCGGCTCCCCTAAGCCAGGAACCCAGGGTAGGCAGAACTCCTTTGCCTAGGCACAGGCATAAGGAATCCACAGACTTTGAGCACGTTTCCCCCTGCAGAGACTTGTGTGGGCCCATTTCAATAGCATAGGCCCTCATTACCACAGTACAACAGGGTATATACCTGAAGTCTAACTTCAACAGTTTCAGCTGTGAAGTGGCAGGTTTGTGACACTGGACACTGCTCTCCCATTAAGCAGGGTCTTCACCTACCCACATCAGGAGACTGAGGTCTGGTGGCTCCACACACGCCACCTAGCCACCTGCAATAGGGACCCAAGAATAAGAGGTGCCCCCTGAGACCTTACAGCCAACAGCATTGGGTGCTCATTGTCCAGCTGCAAAACCCACCCACCTACGCGCTCTAGGGAACAGGGACATGCCTTCCTCCTGGAAACTCGGGGGTGGCCATCAGCCCCCGGCCTTGCTCAGAGTGTGTCTCCCTGCTGCAGCCAGATGCCTGTGCCTACACCAATCAGCCATGCCTGTCTAGGACTGTAGGCGAAGCCTACACCACACACTTGGTGGCTATCTACCTGGGCACCTGAGCTGAGTCCATACAGGAGGAGTGGGCAGACTCCTGAGCTCACATACTTAGTAACAGATCTAACCACCTGGTGACAGGACATTAGAGCTTCAAAGGTGCCAATATTAAACTAGCTCATACAAGCAGCCTATTTGGGGGGCATATCAAAACAAAACAAGAAGCTAGAACACAGTAGGCAAACATAAAATAAATAAATATAATAACTTATTGATGGCTTGGAGAAAATAGTCAATATCAAATCACATAAAGAGGCAATCCACGATGACTTCAGCAAACCCCAAAAAACAGGAATCTAGAAATTTTCCAGAGGAGGAAAATTTCTTGGAATTACCGGAGGCAGAATACAAAATATTAATATACAGAACTCTTCAAGAAATTAGGAAGGAATTAAGCAAAATGCAGAACACGCAATAGAGGAAATTGAAAAAATTAGAGAAAAGCATAATGACAAATTTAAAAGTCTGCAAGAAGCCATAGAGAGACAACAATCAAAAATTCAGAAAATTAACAATAAAATTTCAGAATTAGACAAATCAATAGAAAGTCATAGGAGCAGAATTGAGGCAATGGAAGTCAGAACTCGTGAGATTGAAGATGAAGCACCTGACACCAACTTATTTGAGGAAAAATCAGATAAACGGATTTTAAAAAATGAAGAAACCCTAAGAATCATGTGGGACTCTACCAAGAGGAATAACCTACAAGTGACTGGAGTACCAGAACACGGGTGGATAACAGAAAATACAGAGAGAATTGCTGAAGATTTGTTGGCAGAAAACTCCCCTGATATCATGAAAGATGATATTCAAGATGCTCATCGAACCCCGCATAAGGTAGATCCCAAAAGAAAGTCACCAAGACATATTATAATCAAACTTGCCAAAACAAAAGATAAGGAGAAAATTTTAAGAGTGGCTAGGGATAAACGAAAAGTCATCTACAAAGGAGAATCAATAATAAGCTCAGACTACTCAGCAGAAACAATGCAGGCAAGAAGGCAATGGGATGACATATATAAAGCCTTGAAGGAAAAAACTATGAGCCAAGAATTCTATATCCATCAAAACTGTCTCTCAAATACGATGGTGAAATTAGCACATTTCCAGATAAACAGAAGTTTAGGGAATTTGCAAAAACCAAACCAAAATTAAAAGAAATATTGAAGGGAGTCCTCCGGTTAGAAAGTTAGTAACATCAGATAACAACCCAAGACTAGAACACAGGACAGGGCAACCAGATATTAACCTAGACAGGGAAGTCACAAAAGCAAATCAAAGCTAAAACACTGAAAACAGGGAAACAGGTATCAATATGCAAAAGATGACAACATTAAAACAAAAAAGAGGGACTTAAAAAATGTAGACACAGATTTTTCATATGGAGAGGAAGTCAAGGTGATATAAAGAAATAAAAGACTGGTATAAACTTAGAAAAACAGGAGTATATATTAAGGTAACCACAAAGGAAACTAACAATCCTACAAGT
>NW_004444099.1:2818184-2819331 GCF_000243295.1 Trichechus manatus latirostris | reverse complement strand
GATCTTATACACAGAAAACCCCAAAGAATCCACAAGAAAACTACTGGAACTGATAGAAGATTTCAGCAAAGTATCAGGATACAAGATAAACACACAAAAATCAGTTGGATTCCTCTACACCAACAAAAAGAACCTCGAAGAGGAAATCACCAAATCAATACCATTTACAATAGCCCCCAAGAAGATAAAATAGGAATAAATCTAACCAGAGATGTAAAAGACCTATACAATGAAAACTACAAGACACTACTGCAAGAAACCAAAAGAGACCCCCATAAGTGGAAAAACATACCTTGCTCATGGATAGGAAGACTCAACATTGTGAAAATGTCAATTCTACCCAAAGCCACCTACAGATACAATGCAATCCCGGTCCAAATTCCAACGACATTTTTTAACGAGACAGTGAAACAAATCACTAACTTCATATGGAAAGAGAAGAGGCGCCGAATAAGTAAGGCATTACTCAAGAAAAGGAACAAAGTGGGAGGCCTTACACTACCTGATTTCAGAACCTATTATACTGCCACCCTAGACAAAACAGCCTGCTACTGGTACAACAACAGAAACATAGACCAATGGAACATAATTGAGAATCCAGACATAAACTCATCCACCTATGAGCAGTTGATATTTGACAAATGCCCAAAATCTATTAATTGGGGAAAAGACAGTCTCTTTAACAAACGGTGCTGGCATAACTGGATATCCATCTGCAAAAAGCTGAAACAAGATCCATACCTCACACCATGCACAAAGACTAACTCAGAATGGATCAAAGACTTAAATATAAAATTGAAAGCGATAAAGATCATGGAAGAAAAAATAGGGACAATGCGAGGAGCCCTAATATATGGCATGAACACAAAAGGAACCATAAGTAACAATGCACACGCACTAGGAGAGAAACTAGATAACTGGGAGCTTCTAAAAATCAAACACTTATGCTCATCAAAAGACTTCACCAAAAGACTCAACAGACAACCTACAGACCGGGAAAAAAATTTTGGCTACAACAAATCCGATCAGCATCTAACCTCTAAAATCTATAAGATACTGCAAAACCTCAACAACAAAAAGACAAATAACCCAATTAAAAAATGGGCAAAGGATATGAACAGGCACTTCACCAAAGAAGATATTCAGG
>NW_004444099.1:2704923-2817028 GCF_000243295.1 Trichechus manatus latirostris | reverse complement strand
CCGGATTCTCTATCAGCCCAGAACTAAAACAATTTCCAAGGCCAACTCTTCAGACAGGGACTGGGCTGGACAGTGGGACATAAAGTGATACTCGTGAGGAGTGTGCCTCTTAGCTCAAATAGATACAACAGACTAAACAGGCAGCTTCTGTCCAGAGATGAGATGGGAAGGGAGAGAGGGTTAGGAGCTGGTTGAATGAACATGGGGAATCAGGGGTGGAAAAGAAGAGTGTGCTGTCACAGTATGGGGAGAGCAATTAGGGCCACATAAAAATTTATGCATAAATTTTTGTATGGGAGACTAACTTGAAGTGTAAACTTCATTTAAACTACAACAATAAAAAAAACAAACAGGTGAATGTACCCTAAACAACTTGTGGTACAATCATACCGTTGCATATTATGAAATAAAAAAGAATGAACTTTTAAGAACACCAAAAACACAAGGAAAATATTAGCCCAAGAGACAAAAGTGCCACATAAACCAGAGACTCCATCAGCCTGAGACCAGAAGAACTAGATGGTGCCCAGCTACCACCAATGACCACCCCAACAGGGAACACAACAGAAAGTCCCTGATGGAGCAATAAAAAAGTGTGGTGCAGAATCAAATTCATGTAAAAAGACCAGACTTAATGGTCTGACTGAGACTAGAGGAACCCCAGAACACATAGCCCCCGGACTCTCTGTTAACCCGGAACTAAAACCATTCCCGAAACCAACTCTTCAGACAAAGATGAGACTGGACTATAAAACATAAAGTTAATACTCGTGAAGAGTGTGCTTCTTAGTTCAAGTAGATACATGAGACTAAATGAGCAGCTCCTGTCCAGAGGTGGGATGAGAAGGCCGAAAGAGATAGGAGCTGGCTGAACGGACATGGGAAACACGGGGTAGAAAGGAGGAGTGTGCTGTCACATCACAGGGATTGCAACTAAGGTCACATAACAATATGTGAATAAATTTTTGTATGAGAAACAAACCTAAGCTGTAAACTTTCACCTAAAGCACAATTAAAAAAAAAAAAAAGAATTAACTACTGATACAGGCAACAATATGAATGACTCTCAGAAGCATTATGCTAAGTGAAAGAATCAGACAAAATAAAGCACATACTGTATTATTCCACTTATGTGACATTCTTAAAAGGGCAAAAATACAGGGACAGAAAACAGATCTGTAGCAGAGTGTTCCTTTGTAGTCAAGTCAACTCCAATACATAGTGACACTATAAGACAGAGCAGAACTGCCCCCACAGGGTTTCCAAGGCTGTACATCTTAAAGAAGCCGACTGCCACATCTTTCTCCCAACAGAAGATTAGGGGAATTAAACTGACTGCAGACAGCACGAAGAAATTTTTTGGGGTGATGGAAATGTTCTATATCTTGACTGTGGTGATGGTTATATGACTGTATACAGTTGTCAGAACTCATCAAACTGTACACATCAAAGGGTTAAATTTATTATACGTAAATTACTTCCCAATAAATTTAGTATTAAAAAAAGCATTTGGGGATCTCCCTCAAGAAATCTCTTCTGTTCATCTCTTACCTCAAGTGACATAGAAAATCTTTCTACTGTTATTTCATTTACTATAAAATTATGCACAATAATATAGTATACCTTCTCCTCACTTACCGATTATCTCATTATCCGACGTTTCATTTATGACAATAGTAAAAAATCTACTATCCAACTATTGTGCATTAACAACGTACATCTGGCAGTAACAAACACCGAGGTGCGAGGCAAGAGTAATGCTGGCTGTGATGGTTAAGCTTATGTGTCACCTTGGCTGGGCCATGATTCTCAGTGGCTTGGCAGTTATGTAATGATATAACTTCGCCATTATATAATGATGTAGTCATCCTCCATTTTGTGATCTGATGTGGTCATCCTCTATTTTCGCATAACACCAATTTCACATAATGACCTGATCTTCAGAACCTAACTATGTCGATAAGTGAGGAGAGGATATAATGTAAAATACATAATTGCTATACTCATTTAGGAGTCCGTGCGTGGCGCGAACGGTTAAGCGCTGGGCCGCTAAGCTGCTAATCCTCCAACTAGAGACACCTCAGAAGGCCTAGCAGTTTACTTCCAAAAGATTACAGCCACTGAAAACCCTATGGAGTACAGTTCTACTCTGAAACAAATGGAGTAGCTATGAGTCTGAATCGATTTGATGGCAACTGGTTTGGGTTTTTTGGTTTATGTACCTTTAGTACATCATCAGGCTTCTACTGATATCCTTTGGCTCTAACGGATAATATTAGAATTAAGCTCTTTTCAGTAAATCTCTCACTAGGTTCTCTGAACTAATACTTTCAAAAGTTAATTTGCTTTTCTTAAGAGTCCTTGACCCCTCTCATATAGCATTCAGTTTATTTGGTGCCTAAGCCCTATTTAACTTCTGAATATTTTGCTTCCCAGGTTTCATACCTGTGTGTCCAGGTTATCCTCACATCTGGTAAGTTATGCTATCTTTTTGATGTACACTTTTTTCCGGCAAGAATCCTAAGTCAACCCACATGTGTTTACAGTGCAAAACTACAAAAGCACAAGCTCTGAGCATTTTGTTTTTGTACTGCTTTAAAAAAAATCATTTCTCATTGATGTTACCTTTAAAAACAGAATAACAAAAGGAGCCAAATGACTGTCCCCAATTCACTGTGTTGATATCTGAAGCAATCACTGAAAATCCTTAGCAAATGTTTAACTGCTACACTCTTGTCCTTTTCAGATACTACTATGTGAAAGCAAATTTCTAAACTCGTTTACTTACGTAAGCCCAGTTAATTATGGCATACTGCGTGGAGGCCAGAGACTTCAATACAGTAGGTATTTTATGAGTACTTAAAGATCAAAGTCCACCACACAGTTCTGACTCTGGATACCTTTCTCCCACCCAACAGCTTTTTTTCCCGATTAGATTGATCCAGTAAATTTTGACATAGCAGAAGTTGAAATTCAAATTAAATCTGTCAATAGTGTGAAAGGAAGGAAAGCAGCCAATCCCATTACAAAAACCTTAGGAAAAAAAATACTAGGATACTTCACAAACCCATACAAAAGTGCTAAATCTATTTTAAACAGTGACTTGACCACGTCTGTTCTAATACGTAGAGATTCGACCTTATCTGGGTAACTTCTTGTGGTTTCCAAAAAACTATGCCTCTTTAATCTTTCTTCTGAACTGAGTAACAGAACAAATTTTTTTCTGCTCCTAGAAAACCTGGAGTCACATTTATGCCCATATAAATCAGTGAGTGGGTTAAAAGGGCAGCAGTTCTCCACTTTTTTTTTTCCACCAAAACACAAGTGGCATTTAAAGTGTATTTAATATTCAACACCCAACAAACTCTCCCCACTCTGGGCTACCACCCTAGGTAAGGAAGGCAGCTGGTTTGCATGAAATTCTCCATCAGATTTCTGTAGTCTTGCATTTTCCGTCCCTTAAATCCATAAATTTACCAGTATCATGAAACCACAGTTGAGAACTGCTGCTTTTTTTTTTTTTTTTTTTTTTTTTTGGCCTTATTCCTGGCTCTGTTTTATATCCTTACACTTATTTATCTTTCTTCTTTCACTTCATTTTTAATTTACCCTATCTAGAATTTCATGTAGCCTTGTAAGTCACCTTAAATCCTTTCTAGAACAAGGCATAATAAATGTTCCATGTATCTGCAAAAGCAATCTCTTCCCATTTACCCTAAATAGAGCCTTAAAACTTTTAACTCCTTCCCGCCTCTCGAATATTCTCTACTATAATTGAAAACACAAGCATCAAAATCCAGGAGTTCCTTCTTCGTTGCTTTGATCAATTCTCTGTTCAAAAATATTTAGGGCTGAATATAAAAAAGCATTGATGCATAATATAAGTTTGTTGTAGTTGTTGTTAGGTGCCATCAAGTTAGTTCTGACTCATAGCAACCCCACACACAACAGAACAAAACACTGCCCAGTCCTGCACCATCCTCACAGCCATCCTCAAATCGTTGCTCTGTCTGAGCCCATTGTTGCAGCCACTGTGTCAATCCATCTCGTTGAGGGTCTTTCTCTTTTTCACTGACCCTCAACTTTACCAAGCACGATGTCTTTCTCCAGGGACCGGTCCCTCCTGATAACATGTCCAAAGTACGTGAGACGAAGTCTCAACATCCTTGCTTCTAAGGAGCATTCTGGCTGTACTTGTTCCAAGACAGATTTGTTCGTTCTTCTGGCAGTCCATGGTATATTCAATATTCTTCACCAATACCATAATTCAAAGGCGTCATATCTTTTTCGGTCTTCCTTATTCACTGTCCAGCTTTTACATGCATATACCAAAACAAACAAACCCGTTGTCATCGAGTCGATTCCGACTCATAGGCGACCCTATAATACAGGGTAGAACTGCCCCATAGAGTTTCCAAGCAGCGGCTGGTGGATTTGAACTGCCAACCTTTCGGTTAGCAGCCAAGATCTTAACTACTACGCCACCAGGGCTCCGCAAATGCATATAGGGGACTGAAAATACCATGGCTTGGGTCAGACACACCTTAGCCCTCAAGGGGATATCTTTGCTTTTCAACACTTTAAAGAGATCTTTTGCAGCAGATCTGCCCGATGCAATGGGTCATTTGATTTCTTGACTACTTCTTCCATGAGTGTTGATTGTGGATCCAAGTAAAAGGAAATCCTTGACAACTTCAATCTTTCCTCCGTTTATCATGATGTTGCTTATCAGTCCAGTTGTGAGGATTTTTGTTTTATGCTGAGGTGTAATCCATACTGAAGGCTGTAGTCTTGGATCTTCATCAGTAAGTGCTTTGAATCCTCTTCATTTTCAGCAAGCAAATTTGGGTTATCCGCATATGGCATATTGTTAACGAGTCTTCCACCAATCCTGATGCCGTTCCTTTCTTGTAGTCCAGCGTCCTGGATTATATGCTCAGCATACAGATTGAATATATACAGTGAAAGAATAAAATCTTGAATTTAAATTATTTGCCCAAATAAGCAACCTGCTTGATGCACAACTTTTATGGCTAAATGATGTAAATCTTCCAGTGCTTTGTATACAGTTGCTCAAATAGTAATAGTTCAGTTACACAGTAGGAATTTTTTAATGATCTGATGTCAGACTACTATAGCTAGGGCATTGGCACCTGCGAATTTACTGCAGTGCTATTTTTAAAACCACTAATAAATACTCCAAGTATCAGAACTAAACCTCTGCTCAACTGAGTCTTCCTGAGTTCTTGTGAAAGAAAAAATGTGTAAGAGAGCCACATTTTTATCTAAATATGAACTGCCTGCAGATCTACTTGGAAAAGAATCCAATAAAAATTGGGAGTTTTCATAAGGCAGTCTATGGTTTAGTACTAGCAAAAGGAAAATTAGTTATAAAAGTTATAAATGCACAACATAGTAGTTTCTATCCATCATATTTCATAGAAATAATGTCCTTTCATTGCCCCCAAAGTTATCTAACCAAGCAACAGATAATCTATAATTATGATTTGCCCTACAGCAAAGTTTGATTTAAAAGTTGGACACTTCACTCACCTACTGCAGGACAGAGTACGTATTGCCCAGATACAGATACTAAACCAATGGTCTAAGCAACTTCTTGTGTTTAGAAATTCAGTGCCACTATTACAGCTCACAATTTGGCTTATGATGCATCTGTAAGCCAACAGGCTGACAAGCACCCTAGTGTATTTCAGGATGACTGACAGGACACAGTGGCTCAAGCAGGAAGGGGGGATGGGTGTCTTAAAGCAACATGCCAGTGAAGGGTAACTTCCATCAGCAGAATCAGACTTGAAGTCAGTCTTCAAATGTGCAATGAAATCATTTGAAATTGTTTGAAATAATTCAGTATAAACTTTTTAACATAACTTTCATGTGCCCCAAACACTGTAAATCCAAAGTAGCTTTGAGAATTTGCAAGAGTAGAAAGAAAAAAAAATTTTAAACAGGCATGTTATCTGATACTTCCCTGAACCTATTAAGTTTCTAAATTACTTAAGAATATGCTAGTTATTTGTAACAAATTGAATAAGGGTACCCAGAGGAAAGCAATTCGTACCTCACCTCCATAAACTTGCCAATCAGTCTTACAGCAGTAATTTAAGAATAACTAATGAAATTAATTTAAATATCTTTGATTCACCAGAATTGTTATTGGGAATGAGAACAGGAGATCCATGTATTTTGGGTCCTGGTGTGTTTCTTGTCTATGGTCTACCTCCATGGTGAAAGAAAAGACCAAAAGATTAGGAAATTCCAATTGTGGGCATTTCCATATTCATTTTGTGCCATATTCTTCACTTTTTATTTTACCAATATTATATTTCCTATATTATCCCACAGTCCTGCACTGCTCAATCCTTTTAAAATTAATACAGCTATCAGCCCTATTCTTCGGAAAAAAAAAAAGCACACATTTTTAAATGTAATCCCTCATGTAACCAGCAGAGTGTGCGATTCAACTCGGAAATCCGACAGCATTGCACCCAACGAAATTTACTTTTATACTTCAACTAGCAACTGGGACAAACCATCTCAACTTTCTCAGTAAATACGTTTAGAAACATCCCATTTTATTTTGCCCATAAAAATCTGAATGAAGATTTGTGTTTAATGCTTCTCACCTGTGACAAATCCTACCATTATGTCTTCCCCTAGCTGCTCAATCAGATGCAGCCTCCCAGTACTGAGAGAAGACCACCAGAAGGTTAAGAACTAGAGAATTGGGTTCAGCCATCAAAATGACTTTCTACAATCCTAAATTTTTCTGGGACAAAAACCAAGCATATGAACAAACAACCGTAAAACTCCACATAAAGATTCCAAACCACATTAGAAAATCCAAAATAAATACCAAAGAAAACAGAATACAAAACTAAACTACAAAATAGTAGCTTCTGTTCATTGTATTTCATAGAAATAATGTCCTTTCATTTCCGCCAAAGTTATCTAACCGAGCAACAGATAATCTATAATTACTAGAATTTGCCTTACAGCAAAGTTTGATTTTAAATCTGTCTTCAAAATTATATGTGGCATTTATAACCGTTGACAAATATTTTCTAATTGCCTTGTTTAATATTTGCTAACTGTCCATTATATACTAGGAGCTATGGGCTAATTTTAAAAACTATGCTTCCTGTTATCTCAACATTATTGTATTTCTCATGAGCATTCAGTGTTATAACTAACTCCTCATACAATCTACAAGTTCTTTGTTTCACAACCAATCTCACTTCAGTTTAGAAAATGTGACCATCAATTTACCTGATTTACTCTAAAAATACTATCTAATTAGCTAGTATCATTAACCACCACAAATTTATCTTGACTGACAATAAAAAGTTTCTACACTTCTCTGAGGAGCCCTGGTGGTGCAGTGGTTAAGAGCGCAGCTGCCAACCAAAAGGTCAGCAGTTTGAATCCACCAGCCGCTCCTTGGAAATCCTATGGGTCAGTTCTACTCTGTCCTTATAGGGTCGCTATAAGCCAGAATTCACCCAACAGCAACAGATTTGGTTTTTGGTTTGTTTCTCTGAAGCCACTATATCCCAAATACCGAGCTTATTAAATTTACCATGGCAAGAATAATTTTTAAAAAATAGATCTAAAGCCTCAAAGCGTGACTTCTCCTTTCGTGCTCTCAGAGTTGTCACATCATTTCTACTAACATATTAAATTTTCCACACAGAAGAGAAGTAATCATTTTTTTCCTCCTCCTCAATTGTCATTCAAAATAGGAAATTACAGTTTCTTTTCCTTTAAAAGAGAATTCTATTTCTGATAATAAATGCAAGTTTTGGGTTCTTCACTGAAATAAACAGCTATAAAATTATTTCTTATACCTCAATGTGCCAGTTTTTCCTCATATAATAACTAAATGCTACTACCCATGTAAAAATCCTGTTTTACTGATAGAAATAAAGTATAACATCTCTTCAACTGTTACTGATTCTTTCATGAAATTTTATCTTTTCTTTCATTTTCTAAACTGATACTATACTATCAGTTTCTATACTATAAAATAGATATTTAGAATTATTTCTCAACTTATAGAATAAGCATCCAGAAGAAAAGTGAAAAGTCATTTTTGTCAATATTTTGCTTATCCCTTTTGCAAATCATCCACACATTGTGAAATATTCAGGCAACTAATATTTTCAGAATTTCACTTAATTCCACTTTACCTCCCAACTCTGTGTTTGGTACCTGACACAGGCTCTCCTGAGCTTTTTTTTTTTTTTTTTAAACAATAATGCTCTTGGTGGTGGGGAAGACTGAATAACTGGCGAACACATACTAAAACCACACCGAACCTACTGCCGTGGAGTAGATTCCCGACTTACACCGACCCTAGAGGACAGAGAAGAACTGTACCACAGGATTTGCAAGGCTGTAATCTTTATGGGGAGCCCTGGTGGTGCAATGGTTAAGACCTTGGCTGTGAACCAAAAGATTGGCAGTTCAATCTACCAGCTGCTCCTTGGAAGCCCTATGAGGCAACGGGTTGGGTTGGGTTGGGTTGGTTTAATCTTTACAAAAGCAGATTGCCACATCTTTCTTCTACAGAGAGACTGGTGAATTTGAACCACCTACCTTTCAGTTAGCAGCTGAGCACCTAACCGCTGTGCCACCAGAGCTCCTTGAACATATACTACTTACTTAAAATAATCCTTTTTACTGTTAGAAAAAATGCTACTATCCAATTTATGCTGTCTTTGAATTTTCAATACATTTTGCATATATTTTCATTTCATTCTCAAAACAATTTTACTACTTCCCTAAACTATTGCAGGGAGCCCTGGAGGCACAGTGGTTAAGAACTTAGCTGCTACCCAAAAGGTCAGCAGTTCAAATCTACCAGCTGCTCCTCAGAAACCCTATGAGGCAGTTCTACTCTGTTCTACCGGGTTGCTATGAGTCAGAATTGACTTGATGGCAACGGGTTTGGTTTGTTTTGGATAAACTATTGCAGTGGGCTTGTAACAGGTAGTAGTCAGGCAAATGAGCAGGTCCATAGTAAGCTCTGCTCTGGGTAACATTAGGCATGTTAACTCTGAGGTGAGAGTGGCAAGTACAAACGCATTATATCCTATGGAAACACAGAATGTGGGCTCTCAGGAGAAAAATGAAACCTGGATACAGATTTGGTCATTATCCATTTGTGTTACACCCTAAACCATGAAACTAGATGAGTTCTCCCAGGGTTGAAAGTAGAGGGAGATAAGGCAGCCAAGGATAATGCTTTGCAAAACAAGTACCCATGAGGGACAGGAGAAGAAATGTCATGAAAAGAATAGGCAGAAAAATAAGACAAACTAGGTTTGAACTGAAGCTCTACTTTACCCTGCTCGGCCTCGTCCACACTGACCCTGTTTTCCTCATGTTGTAAAATGAGACCTGTAAAGCTGCTATGAAGAGTAATTACTTATAAAATTCCATGGAGAAACTAATGGAGTACTAACAATAGTACTACAAAATTCACTAATTGGTTGTTATTTGTGGAAACATATTTTTTCCTTTGTGGAGTTCTGCTTTTCCAAACCAAAATGCTATTGAACTTTATAGAGGGCTGCTATGAGAGATACCAAACGGAGTTCCCACCTGACTCAAAAATGGACGAAGAATCATTAATGTTTACACATTTTATTCAACAAATTGAATCTGTTTCACCAAGGGAAGTCATCTACCCCTTGATAATAATTTATAACTAGGCAACAAGGAAACATGGTCCTAAAATGGAAGAGCTTAAGAGTCACTTTCAAAGTTGTGACAAATGCTTAATAGAGAAAATGAAAGACAGACTAACACATATTAATAAACTGTGTATGCCTATTTAAAGGAACTAGTATGGGATGGTGAAAGAATAGAATACTGAACTAAAAGCAAAACAATGGCAATAAGTAAAAAATAGAAACCTCTGTGTCTTGTTCCCACATAAGACTTATGGAGTCGTGCCAGCCTTCTTCATTCCAGAGCTGAGAGTTGCTTGGTCTCTGAGGCAATAATAGAGAGGAAGGAAATCTTTTCTCCCACACTCTCTGTTTACAAAGATAATGACAGAAAACTAGAGTGATGATTTCACTAGCAAGTAGCCATGTTTATTTTACTCATGTGTCCCATTTATGCTCTAAAAGCCTCGTTCACCGATTTTGCATTACAGAGCCAAAGAAATAAATGTACAAAAACAAAGAAAGGCAATTTTGTAAAACTCATAATATCCCTAAATTGTCCACAAAATAACTGCTATATATATTTACTAAACTTAAACTATAACATCATTTCTATAGAGCCTTCAATTCTACTCAAAAGAATAAAGCTTATCACAAAGTAAGGTAAAATAATTAAACTCAGTCCTAAACGTAATTAATCACATTTTTTCAACT
The DNA here is from genome assembly GCF_000243295.1 of Trichechus manatus latirostris. NCBI lineage: Eukaryota > Metazoa > Chordata > Mammalia > Sirenia > Trichechidae > Trichechus > Trichechus manatus. The sequence goes on along the minus strand of NW_004444099.1, from coordinate 2,806,622 downwards.
CTAAATGATAACCCTGCCCACAAGTCTGAGTACCCTCCCATCCCTGCTTTTTTTTCTCCCGGGTCTTAGGTGCACAGAATTAGACCAACACAATCAATCGTGTTCCTCAGTTCACAGTAAGTGGAAACGGTCCACGTAAAGCCTCTGTTTTTTTTTTGTTGTTGTTGTCATATTTTATATCCCCCATCCTCAGTTCCATTCCCCTCCCCATTTCCTACAGGTATCCAAAATGCCTTTGATTTTAGTACTTAATGCATGCCTTCCCAATCATCTTTTCCAAATTTTCTTTACCCATACCTGTATCGATAAATGATATATAGCTTTATGTGTGTACGGATTGTTAAATTTAGGCAAACAGCATTATACTTCCCATCTCTTTCTACTTCTGTTCTTTCACTCAACATTACGTTTTTGAGATTTATCCATGTTGAACTACATACAAGTGGCAAACACTGCAGCTTGGTCCCCTCAACATATATTCCCACCTTGTTCTCCCTTGCCTTTTTCTACTATGGAAGCTGAACACTTGATTTCCCAGCCTTCTTTGCAATGTCATCTACTGGAGTTCTGGCCAATGAAATGTCTGCTGAGCGGGTTCCTGGTAAAGCTTTTGCTTTCCCTATAAAAAGGGGTCAGAGATGGTTGCCATGGCCCTTGGCCCTTTATTCTTCTGTTTGTGGCAATAAAGCATCATTAATGCAAAGCTGAGGAGGAAGGATGGAAGAGCAGAACTACAGAAAGACCTTGGGTCCTTGACACCATCAGCTTTGAACTTCTTACCTCCAGACTTCTTGCTATTCAAGAAAAATGAGTCCCAACTAATATAATTGGTTTCTTTGTTTCTTTGTTTTCTGATACACAGTATTCTATCAGATATATTTATGACATATTTTATCTATCCATACCCCTATTCAGGGACATATCCCATAGCAAAAACTCTTTGCTATGGGAAACAATGCTGTAATAAACATTTTCATATATGTCTCTTTGAGTATCTATGCAAGAGTCCTTCTGGTATATACATTCAAAAATAGAATTTCTGGGTCAGAACGTATGTGAGTATTCAATTTCAATACTGAATAGGCCAACTTGTCTCCAAAATAACATCACCAGTAGAGCATGTGGGTTCATACCTCCCATATCCTCAAAAGATATCACATGGTGTTTGTTTTTTGTTTATTTATTTTTGGTAAATTTTCTTTTTATTAAAAAAAGGTAAAATAAAATTAGGAAAAATCCTTTATATAAATTTTAGAGAAGTTAAAAAAACATTATTGAAGGCAATAGTAAATAAATGGAACCATTCATTTATAAATAAAATTGACAAACAGAATAATCCAAAGTTGTTGGTAATTATAATTCAATTATATTGTGGGCTAAATATTTAAAAATGGGCCTGGGAATTTAATTATCTTTTTTTTTAATTGTGTTTTAGGTGAAAGTTCACAGCATAAATTAGTTTTTCATTCAAAATTTTATAGACAAATTGTTTTGTGACATTGGTTGCAATCCCCGCAATGTGTCAGCACTCTCCCTCTTTCTCTTTCCCCGTTGGGTTCTCTACGTCCATCCGTCCAGTTTTCCTGTCCCCTCCTGCCTTCTCGTACTCGCTGCTGGGCAGGTGTTGCCCATTTGGTGTCGTATACTTGACTGAACTAAGAAGCACATTCCTCAACTGTGTTATTGTTTGTTTTATAGGCTTGTCTAACCTTTGGCTGAAAGGTGGACTTCAGGAGTGGCTTCAGTTCTGAGTTAGCAGGGTGTCTGGGGGACACAGTCTCGGGGGTTCCTCCAGTCTTTGTCAGATCAGTAAGTCTGGTCTTTTTTTGTGAGTCCGAATTTTGTTCTACATTTTTCTCCCACTCTCTCTGGGACCCTCTATTATGATCCCAGTCAGAGTGGTCAGTGGTGGTAGCACGGCACCATCTAGTTCTTCTGGGCTCAGGCTAGCAGAGGCTGTGGTTTATGTGCTCCATTAGGCCATTGGACTAATATTTTCCTTGTGCCTTTGGTTGACATTTTAACTTTCGTCAAAGTGGCAGGTGCAAAGTGGATCTCATAGTTGTTTTAATTTGCATTTCTGATTACCAATGTAATTGATAATCTCTTTTTAAGTTGATTAGCCATTCAAGTGTCCTTTCTGTGAACTGCCTACTTGTATTCTTCACTCATTTTTCTCCTGGTTTGTCCATCTTTTTCTTACTGACCTCCAAGAATATCCTACATATTCTAGATAGAATCCTTTGTCAGTAATATCCCTTGCAGATACTGTATTCTCTCCCTGCTTGATATGTCTCTCTTTGTCTAGGATACCCTCCCATGGACATTCCACCAGCTCTATATGAAAGTTCCACTTTCTTCTCATCCTTACCAGTACTAGGTTATTTTCAGACAGTAATTTTTACAAATCTAATGGGTATGATAAGGTATCTCATCATTGTTTTAATTTGTATTTATTCAATAATTAATAAAGCAAGCTAAGCATCTTTTCGTATATTCACTGGCCATCCCAGTTTTCCCTTCTGTGAGTTACCTTTTCATATGTCATAGACCCATTTCCTCATTTGATTGTTTATCTTTTTCTTATTAGGTTTTAGGAGCTTTTAATAAAATCCTACATTAAATCTTTTTTTGTTGAATAGTCTATCAGTCAATGCTACATAAAAAACTTCCCTGAAACTCAATGGCATAAACATTTGTTCTCTCTTGTGCATTTGCAGATTGGCTCGGGGTTGGCTAACCCAGACTAGGTTTGGCTGGACTTGCTCCAACTGTTTATTTGGGGGTTCACACCTGCTCTACAGGCTACTCATCCTCCTTGTACAAGTAGGCTACCTGGGGCATGTTATTCCCATGGCAATGGCAGAAACACAAGAGCGGCAAGCAGAAATATACAATGTCTGTTAAAACATGAATTTAAAACTGAACTCTACCCCTCCACCCAATGGGCAAAGCAAGTCACATGACCAAGTCTAGTATTAATGGGGCAGGGAAATATACTTTGCCTCTAATGGGAAGAACTGCCAAGTTACACAGCAAAGGGCATAGATACAGGACGGGAGAAGAATGGGCAACAATAATGTAATCCACCATCTATGGATGGGTTGTAAATATATATATATCAATTGGAGCTTTTATTTACCTTCTTTTGGTGTCTTTTTTTCCCACACACAAAAAATTTTTAATATTAATGTAATTAAATATTTCAGTCTTTTACTTTATGGCTTATGTCTTTGAAGTCTTATTTAAGAAATTATTTCCTACCCTAAAACATATTCTCCTATATTTTCTCTCTAGCAGAGTGCACTCACAGGGATCAACAACCAATATATTTAGAATTAGCATATGCATAAATGCAAAATTATATAATATACACTAAGGGTCAAAGGCACCAAAGTTAAAAAAGTAATCAAAGTTGAAAAGAATTACTCAGGGATGACAACTTCTTACAAGTGAATTTTTGAGCTGAGTCCTTAGACTGTATTAATGAACACAAGTTGGCAAAGAAGAAAAAGATTCAGGAATCATAAAGAATCACAAAACTTGATACTCTTTCATAATAGATCTTTATTGATCTAAGCAGTACATTCAAAACTGCAGAGCATAATACTCCAGGAAAATAGATACAGTCTTCTCAGGTCATAACATCTTGGAAAAAGAAACTTTCACAGGACTTAAGGATTATAAAACAAAATATGTTGTGATGGCATGTTTGTAAAGTATATAAGTATATGTAGTAATTAGTAGGGTCTACCTCACTAGTTTTGGGTGGAAATGAAGTCACACCTGCTAATTTTTCAGATTAAAACTACTTCCCACTCGCAAGACTGTCCCTCAAATTGTTCAAGAACTCTGAGGGGTCACTCAATTCAAATGCCTCAGAAAGAGAAAACCAGAGAATCTGACTAGAATACAAGGGGGCCCTGTAGCGGGCTGCTGGTGTTCTGCAACCGGCACCCAGACGACTGCTGGAAATTGATCCCCCACGGCTGGGTGTGGCCTTTTATCCTTCTGTGCTCTTGCCTGGGCTGCTGCGTATCCCAACAGAGGGAGGTCACAGTGATTTCTGAAGAGAGAATTAGCCTTCTCCTTCAGAGCAGTCTATCCTTCTCGGGGATCTGCTATGGCACCACCAACTACAGCTTTTTTGTTTACCAAGCGTGTCTACAGTGGCTGGCTCAGGAGGGCCTTCCAGCTCTAGCCACATGCATGCCAAAAATAGTCTCTCCTTTTGGCAATACAGGTCAAAAGGGGGAGCCTAGTTTAAGGATCTTTGATGCCCTTTCTCACTAGTAAATACTAATCAGGATGAGCCCAATACATAAAAAAAAACTTTCTAATAACAAGCGTATTTTAAAAGGAAGGAGTCCAGGTCTCCATTCTGCTCTGTAAGTTCCTGGGACCTTTGCAAATTTACTCCAGTCTTTTCAGATTTGGCCAGCCCTGCAGTCGAAGAAAACCTGGGAGGGGCAACCTTAGTTAAATCATGAAAAGGACCCAAAAGGATGATAAGGACCTCACTGATGATTTGCCAACCCCTGGCAGGAATTTCCCTTACTCTGGAGTGGCCATATAGGGAAAAAAAAAATTCTAATCTAGGTATGTCCCAAATGTTGCATGAGACATACTTATACCAAAAAGTGATTTGTTGTTTATCTGAAATTCAAATTAAAGTGGATGTCCTGTATTTTTACTTGCTAAATCTGGCCACTCTATCTTACCTACTTCATGAACGGTATAAATTGAGGGGAGGAGGGAGCTGGAATTCACTTGTGCCTAAATCTAAAGCTGTCACACAGCTGAACCCTCACATCTGTGTACCCGCACATCCTGCCGGAGACTTGGGGCTGGCAGTGCCAATCGAAAAACCAGCTCTCAGGAGCTGCTCTTAGATGGCCAAAGGCCTTATCCACCTCCAACACAGCACTGCTATCTGTACTGATTTGGAAGGTTTTAGCTCACAGAAATGTAACCCAGGGATGAAAGGGGACGAGGAAAGAATGACATATTGTACCCTGGGATATAAGAGCCCCAACAGTAGGGGCAGATGCAAGAAAAGCACGGGCCAAGGGTACTCTGGAGATTAGTTTTTTATGCATCCAGTTTGCTTCAAATTATCTAGGATTAAATTCGCCTCCAAAGAGAAGACAAAACAACAGGAATAGGAGAAAAGGTGCCCCACTAGACATCTACCTCCAAGAGCTCAGAAATTTACTGAGATACTTGCCTTCCATTTTAAGATCTGAGAGGAGGATTCTGGAGTACCAAAACTGTCAGTGATGGGGTTCAAAGATGACACACGTAACTCACTACAGACAGACATCACGACAGAATAAACCTCGTTATCCAAATATCAGCAAGTAGAAAAACATCCAAAATTAAAAGACTGTATGTAAGACATAAAAGAGGAAGACAATGTCTTAAAGATGCAAAGGGAAATTATCCCTGAGACCAAAGAATATATCCACTCTGAGTTCTCAGTGAAATACTCAAAAACACAAATTCTAAGAAAGAAGAGACGGAATCACGGCTAAATAAACGAAAAACAAAACTGACTAAAGTGACAAGTCAATATAAAAAGAGACCCGGCAAGGATTTATTAAAAAAAAAAAAAAAAAAAGAATCCTGCGAAACCAAAAAGACAGTAAGAAAATTAAAATCTGAATCGGAGGAATCATTCTTCTCCTTTATCTTCTGCCTCTCTACTACCAACTTCATCATCCAGAGAGCAAATGAAGCAGACTGCAACTACAACCCTGGACTTAATTCCTATCAACAAAGAGGAATACGTTAGTGAAGTGGAAGTGACAAGAACCTTGGGGAAAACTGAACATATCACCTTAGAATTCATTGCAGCAGAGGAAGAAAACACAAGGCAGAGTAAGACAAGTATCTCAGATTGCTTAGCAGTTCACAGAAAATATAAGAATGTCCCAGAGCCATAGACTGTAAGAGGAAAGACAGGTAAAATCTAAAAAAATTGAAAAATCCACCACTGCAATTACAAATGAGGAAAAAATGGGACAGAACGTACACAAATAACTTAACGTGGTATACAAGGAGCTTCCTAATGAACTGAGAGTCTTAAAGGGCAGACAAAAAGAACAAGGAAGAGGGTGGAGGTAAGGATGAAGACATCACGCAGTATCACCTGTTTGAAGAGTGGACTCAACCTAGAATGAGCAAAAGGCTTATGAAAACACTCAAAACAACACAAAAAGTTTTAGGTTGTGTTTGAGGGAAGAAGGACCAGAAAGGTATAACCCCCCTCCTCCCACCCACAGGCGGATTTTATAACGTTAACAAGTGATAGAGAGGAAGCAAAATGACCATATTTTGACTTGCTTTCATCTTGTCTACCAAGGAGTTCTTTAAAGTGGAAAGACTGTACCAACAATCCTGAGAGGAAACTGATAAACAAGCAGGAGAAAAGATAGTAAGGGAATTCCTAACTGTTAAGATAAATGACCATTTTCAGGTGTGTTCTTTTAAAGCAGATTTCTCATCCTCGGCACTACTGACGCTTGGACCATATAATTCTTTGTTTTGGAGGACTGTCCTGCGCATTTGTGCATTGTTATATGCTTACCAGCATCCCCGGCCTCTACCCACTAAATGCCCACTCCAGGATCCCACTCCAGCTGAGACAACCAAATATGTCTCCAAATACTGACAAATGTACCCTAGGGAGCAAAGTTCCCTCAGTTGAGAACCACTGATTTACAGAGCACTGAAAAACCTGCATAAATTATCACAGAATTCTTGCTGGCATCTTTGAGTAATCATGGAAAATGAGACTGGTAACAGGAGATTGGGAATTGACAAATACTGTCCCATATTTCAAAAAGGTTAAATTCTGAAAATTAAAACCAGTGAATTTGACATTGATCCCCAGAAAATTTTAATATAATATCAAATACTGTTAATTAGAAAAGAGAGCAACAATCTCATGATACATTGGTATAGGTTCATTAAGAGCCATCCATAATAAATTAATGTTCTTGCCTGTTTTCAGTATCTTTGCTAGACCAGTAGTAGATCTTGGGAAAGCCGCAGAGGGTAAATTGGTTTCACTAAAACATTTTCAAAATCTCTTGTGAAATCCTCTTTGACAAGATAAAGAAATGTGAGCTGCTTCATATCCTGTTGGCCAGAGTGTAACCAGGTATAATGTCTTCGAAAAAAACAAAACCTGCTGTCATCAAGTCAATTCCAACTCATGGTGACCCCATGTAGAACCACAGAGTAGAACTGCTTTAATCTTTTCATAAAGGAACCCTAGTAGCAGAGTGTTTAAGTGCTTGACTGCTACTCAAAAGGTCAGCAGTTCAAACCCACCAGCCGCTCTGTGGGAAAAAGATGTGGCAGTCAGCTTCTGTAAAGATTTGTTGTTGCTGTAAGGTGCCGTCGAGTCGGTTCCGACCCGTAACAACCCTATGTACAACAGAAAGAAACACTGCCTGGTCCTGCGCCATCCTCACAATCATTGTTATGTTTGAGCCCATTGTTGCGGCCACTGTGTCAATCCATCTCGTTGAGGGTCTTCATCTTTTTCACTGACCTTCTACTTTACCAAGCATGATGTCCTTCTCCAAGGACTGGTCCCTTCTGATAACATGTCCAAAGTACGTGACACAAAGTCTTATCATCCTCGCTTCCAAGGAGCACTCTGACTATATTTCTTCCAAGACAGACTTGTTCATTCTTCTGGAAGTCCATGGTATCTCCAATATTCTCCACCAACACCATAATTCAAAGGCATCAATTCTTTTTCGGTCTTCCTTATTCAGTGTCCAGCTTTCACAGGTATATGAGGCGATTGAAAACACCATGGCTTGGGTCAAATACATCTTAGTCCTCAAAGTGACATCTTTGCTTTTTAACACTTTAAAGACGTCTTTTGCTGCAGATTTGTCCAATGCAACACAGTGTTTGATTTCCTGACTGCTGCTTCCACAGCCGTTGATTGTGGATCCAAGTAAAATGAAATCCTTGACAACTTCAATCTTTTCTGCATTTATCATGATGCTGCTTATTGGTCCAGTTGTGATGATTTTTGTTTTCCTTATGCAGAGGTGTAATCCATAGTGAAGGCTGTAGTCTTTGACCTTCACCATTAAGTGCTTCAAGTCCCCTTCACTTTCAGCAACCAAGATTGTATCATCTGCATATCACAGGTTGTTAACCAGTCTTCCACCAATCCTGATGCCACATTCTTCTTCATATAGTCCAGCTTCTCGGATTATTTGCTCAGCGTACAGACTGAATAAGTATGGTGAAAGGATGCAACCCTGTGCGCACACCCTTCTTGATTTTAAACCATGCAGTATCCCCTTGCTCTGTTCAAATGACTGCCTCTTGGCCTATATACAGGTTTCACATGAGCACAGTTAAGTGTTCCGGAACTCCCATTCTTCGCAATGTTATCCATAATTTGTTATGATCCACACAGTTGAATGCCTTTGCATAGTCAGTAAAACACAGGTAAACATCTTGCATTCTTTGCTTTCAGCCAAGATCCACCTGACATCAGCAATAATATCCCTCGTTCCACTTCCTCTTCTGAATCCAGCTTGAACTTCTGGCAGTTCCTGTTGTCATGGATTGAATTGTGTCCCCCAAAATACCTGTCAACTTGGCTAGGTCATGACTCCCAGTATTGTATGATTGTCTACCATTTTGTCATCTGATGTGATTTCCCTATGTATTATAAATCCTATCACTATGATGTAATGAGATGGATTAGTGGCGGTTATATTGGTGAGATCTACAAGATGAGATAGTGTCTTAAGTCAATCTCTTTTGAAATATAAAAGACAGAAGCGAGCAGAGAGTCATGGGGACCTCATACCACCAAGAACAAAGAGCAGGAGGACATGTTCTTTGGACCTGGGGTCCCTGCGCTGAGAAGCTCCTCAACCAGGGGAAGATTGATGACAAGGACCTTCCTCCAGAGCTGAGAAGAGAAAGCCTTCCCCTGGAGCTGATGCCCTAAATTTGGACCTGTAGCCTACTATACTGAGAGAGAATAAAGTTCTCTTTATTGGAGCCATCCACTTGTGGTATTTCTGTTATAACAGCACTAGATGACTAAGACATCTGTCAATGTACTGCCACAACAACTTCTGAATTATCTTCAGCAAAATTTTACTTGCGTGTGATATTAATGATATTGCTCGATAATTTCCACATTCGGTTGGATCACCTTTCTTTGGAATGGGCACAAATATAGATCTCTTGCAGTCAGTTGGCCAGGCAGCTGTCTTCCAAATTTCTTGGCATAGATGAGTGAGCACCTCCAGCGCTGCATCTATTTGCTGAAACATCTTAATTGGTATTCCATCAATTCCTGGAGCCTTGATCTTTTGTCAATGCCTTCAGCGTATCTTGGACTTCTTTCAGTACCATCAGTTCCTGATCAAATGCTACCGCCTGAAACAGCTGAACGTCGACCAATTCTTTGTGGTACGGTGACTCTGTGTATTCCTTCCATCTGCTTTTGATGCTTCCTGTGTCATTCAATATTTTGCCCATAGAATCCTTCAGAATTGCAAGGCTTGAATTTTTTCTTCAGTTCTTTCAGCTTGAGAAATGCTGAGCGTGTTCTTCCCTTTTGGTTTTCTAATTCCAGGTCTTTTGCACATTTCATCATTATATTTTACTTTGTCTTCTTGAGCTGCCCTTTGGAAGCCTTATAGGGAAGTTCTACTCTGTCTTATAGGGTGGCTATGAGTCAGGATCAACTTCACAGCAATGGGTTTGGTTTTGGTGATCTTTATGGAAGCAGATTGCCAGGACTTTCTTCAACTGGGTGGGTTCAAACTGCCAACCTTTACATTAGAAGCTGATCGCAAACCACTTGTGCCACCAGGCACCTCTCTTTGGAAGGCAGTCTGGCAATATCCATAATTTTTTATACATATATATTCTTGGACTAAGCAATGCCACTTCTAGGAATGTGAATATGTGAACAAAGATGTACATCAAGGACTGCAGTATTGTTTGTGGTAACAAAAGCTAGAAACAACCTAAATGCGCATCAGTAAGGGACGAATTAAATGAATTGTGACATAGTCTTTCATTGATGTGACTTTAACTATGACCAGAGGGTTAAGAAAAACCTTAACATACAGAATCCAATCATGTCATTGCCTAACAGCGGGGGAAATATTAAAAATAGTAAACAACCAGCATGTCTCAGGTTACCAACCAATCAGAGGTTACACTGGAGCTGGGTCTTGAAAGCACCCTGTTGTACCAGGTGTTCACCTGTTAGTTGCTGAGTCTAGAGGAGGTCTCGGAGGTCCCAGGCGGACGCCAAGTTGGGGAAGGCTACTGGGAGGAGGAGGAGTACAAAAGCATTTCACATTTTAATAATCTGTATGGCCTCACTGGGGAATATGAGCCCTCAACAACAGATGTAAACAATATTAAAATAATTCAGAATAGTATGGAGCAATAAATTGGGTGCGTTCAATCAAGTGACAGCTATAATAAAGAATGAAGTAAATTTATATGTTCTGATATGGAATGACACATTTTTCAAAATACCATTTTTATAAGGAGATAAGGTTATCCCCTGTAAAAATTTACACCAGAGGAAAACAGTTTGGCAGTTCCTCAACAAGTTAAACATAGAATTACCATATGACCCAGCAATTCCACTCCTAGGTATGTATCCAAAAGACATGAAAGCAGGGACTCAAATGAATACTTGTACACCAATGTTCACAGCAGCATTACTCACAATAGCCAAAAGGTGGAAACAACCCAAGCGTCTGTCAACAGATGAATGGACAAACAAAATATGGTATATGCATACACTGGAATATTATTCAGCCATAAAAAGGAATAAAGTAATGAATGCACATGAAAAACATTATGGTAATTGAAAGAAGTCAGACACAAAAGGTGATATTGTATGATCCCACTTATATGAACTATCCAGTTTATATGTACTATACACAATGCACATTCATATTGTGAATATACTAAATGTCACTAGTGGAAAATTTTGTTGTGTGTATTTTTACCACAATAAAAAATCAATTTATACCAGAAACAAGTAGTGGCTGCCTCATAGAAAGAGAGTCTGGGAACTGAGCAGTTGGTCGGGTTGGATGGGAGGAAGATTTATTTTCATTGTATATTCTTTGTTGCAGATACTATATAGTTCTGCTAACTTAACACCCCTTCTAGCCCCAGACCAGTCTGCCTTCCTCTACTATAAAGGCTGGGAAGCTAAACAAAAAGCTACTTGTCCCAGACCCCCATGCAGGAAGGTGACCGAGGTTCCACTAATCAAAAACAACTTGAGTAAGATTTAACAAGATTGGAGGCATCTGATCCCCCCGGGAAAGCTATGGAAGGGCTTCCAATGTCCAGCCCCAAAAGCCCAGAATGGTGGAAGCTGGTACACCTGCTGGACTGTCCCAGAGGTGTGGCTGGACATTTTTCCTGACTGTATCATGTCTGGCTGTTTCTCTGGCCCTCCTGGAAAGTCTGTGAGCTACCTAAAGTCATTTATTAAACTCTTTCTGCTTAAACTAGCTAGAGCCAGAATCTTGGTTGAAAGAACACTGGGTAAGGCACCCTCACAATGTTTACATTTCTTACCATGTACAAACATAACTTTTCCAGTTTAAAGAAGTTAATATTTATAAAAGATTAAAAGAAGACATTCAGGCTAGATGGTGGTAGAGTTCCAGGAGGGCACACCTGGTTGAGGAAGCAAATCAGAACACGCCAGCCCAGAGATCTGAGTCCCAAAAGCCCATCTGAGAAACTCAACAAAGAAAGACACAGAAGATCTAAACAGTACAATCAACCAACTTGAACTCACAGATGTATACAGAGCACTTCATCCAACAGCAGCAAAGTACACATTCTTCTCCAATGCTCATGGATCATTCTCCAGAATAGATCACATTTTAGGCCACAAAGCAAGCCTCAACAAATTCAAAAAACACTGAAATAATACAAAGCATCTTCACTGACCACAATGCTATAAAGGAGAAATCAATAACAGGAAGAGCAAGGAAAAAAATCTAATAAACAGAAACTAAACAACACCCTGCTTAAAAACAACTGAGTAATAGGAAAAATCAAAGATTGAATTTAAAAATTTCTACAATCAAATGAGAACAAAACAAAACTTACCAAAACCTCTGGGAGACAGCAAAAGCAGTGCTCAGAGGTCAACTTATAGCAATAAATGCACCCATCAAAAAAGAAAAAAGGACAAAATAACTAAAAGCCCATCTGAACATCAGCTGAGTCTCAACCATCTGAAGCAGTTCTTAAAAATACGAATTCAGATTCAAATCAATGGTGCTCCTTCTTACAAATAATAACCAATTTTAAAAGATAGTGGAAGAAAATACATAATTTATAATGTTGTTAGATGCCGTTTAGTCAGTTCTGATTCATAGCAACTCTACAGAACAGAGGAGAACTGCCCCATAGGGTTTCCAAGGAGTGGCTGATGGATTTGAACTGCTGTCCTTTTGTTTAGCAGCAGAGTTCTTAACCACTACGCCACCAGGGCTCCACAATTAATAATAGCAACCAAAATTTATAGAATACTGATGTGAAGACAACTTTAAAACTCTACTGAGTGACATAAAAGAAAAACCAAATAAACAAAAAGACGATAGATAAACAGATTAAACATTACCAAGGTATTAATTCCTCTTTGTCATGGATTGAATTGTGTCCCCCAAAAATATCTGTCAACTTGGGTGGGTCATGATTCCCAGTATTGTTATGATTGTGTACCATTTTTTAATCTGACATGATTTCCTTATGTGTTGTAAACTCTATCACTATGATGTAATAAGATGGGTTAGCAGCAGTTATACTGATGATGTCTACAAGATTAGATAGTATCTTAAGCCAATCTCTTTCGAGATATAAAAGAGAGAAGCAAGCAGAGACGCTTGGAGACCTCATACCACCAAGAAAGCAGTGCCGGGAGACGAGTGCATCCTTTGGACCTGAGGTGCCTATGCTGAGATGCTCCCAGATCAAGGGAAGACTGAACACAAGGACCTTCCTCTGGAGCCAACAGAAAGAGGGCCTTTCCCCGGAGCTGACGCCCTGAATTTGGACTTGTAGCCTACTAGACTGTGAGAGAATAATTTCTCTTTGTTAAAGCCATCCACTTGTGGTATCTCTGTTATAGACACCCTTAAATTAAAACACTCATAGGCTATTATGAGAACTTGATAAAAGGTTATACTAAAATTAATCTCAGTGTAAACATTATGTGCTCATATCTAGGAAAATCCTGAACATCCAGAAAATAATGAGAGGGACTAACCCTTCCAAGCATCAAAACATATTAGGAAATGAATTTATTTAAAAACTACAGATTGGAGAAAAATTAGATACAACTATTAACGGAACAGGAGAGAGAACTGAGGAATAGACACCAATATAAATTTAGTTTGCAATAAAGGTGACATTTCCAATTAGCATTAAAAAATTATTTTTAAATGTCATAAACATTGGGGGGGGGGGAACAAAACCAGGTCCCAGTCTCACTTCTTAGCCCAAAATAAATTCCAGACAGAGAAAATATTTAAAGTGCTTGGAGAAAGTATGAGTAAATTTATCTACAATTGAAGTAGAAAAGAGTTTCTAAGCAAAACATAAAACCCAAAAAACATAATGGATGAGATTTTAAAAATTTGAATTAAAAAAAAATTATCTTCTGTATAATTTTAAAATAAAACATAAAAATTCAAAAAATAAATTAAACAACCTAAGTGCCCATCAACTTATGAATGAATAAACAAATTATGGCACATACACACAATGCAATACTACACAATGATAAAGAACAATGATGAATCTGCAAAACATCTCACAACATGGATCAATCTGGAGGGTATTATGCTGACTGAAATAAGTCAATCACAAAAGGACAAATACTGAATGAGACCACCCAAGAAAAGGTTCACACACAGAAAAACAAAAAAACTCTTTAATGGTTGTGAGGGAGGGGGAGGGAAAAGGAGGGGAAATCACTAACTAGAAAGCAGATAAGTGTTAACTTTGGTCAAGGCAAAGACAACACACAATATAGGGGAGGACAGCATAATTTGACCAAGGCAAAATCACAGAAGCTTCCTAGACACATTCAAACACTTTGAGGGACTGAGTTACTGGGGCTGAGGGCTGGGACCTTGGTCTCAGGAGACATCTAGGTCAACTGGCATAACATAGTTCATAAAGAAAATGTTCTACATCCAACTTTGTTAAGTAGCGTCTGGGGTCCTAACAGCTTTTGAGCAGCCATCTAAGATACATCTATTGGCTCTAGCATGTTTGGAGCAAAGCAGAATGAAGAAAACCAAAGACACAAGGAAAATATTAGTCCAGAGGACTAATGGACCACATGAGCCATAGACTCCACCAGCCTGAGCCCAGAAGAAATAGACAGTGCCCAGCTACCACCACCAATCACTCTGACAGGGATCACAATAGAGGGTGCCAGACAGAGAGGGAGAAAAATTTAGAACAAAATTCAAATTCACAAAGAAAAAAAAAAGACTAATCTGACAGAGATAGGAGGAACCCCCGAGACTATGGCCCCCGGACACCCTGCTAACTCAGAACTGAAGCCAGTCCTGAAGTCGACCTTTTAGCCAAAGATTAGACAAGCCTATAAAACAAACAATAACACACATGACGAATATGCTTCTTAGTTCAGTCAAGTATATGAGACCAAATGGGCAACACCTATCCAAAAGCAAAGACAAGAAGGCAGGAAAGGACAGGAAGATTATACGAATGGACCCTGAGAACCCAAGGTGGAAAGGGAAAGGGGGAGAGTGCTAACACATTGTGGGTATTATAACTAATGTCACAAAACAATTTGTGTATAAAATATTTGAATGAAAAACTAATTTGTGCTGTAAACTTTTATCTAAAACACAATAATTTTTTTTAATAAAATAAATTAAAAATTAGGGGAAAATATCTGCAACACAATAAACAGAAAAAGTAAATAGTAATTTTGGAGAAAAATAGTAAATTTGAAGAAAAAGAGCAACTCATTAGAAAAATTGGGCAGAGGATATGAAAAGGCAATTTACAGAAAAAGAAATAGGATGGACTAATTAATAAATACTTAGAAGTTGCTTAACCTTACTCATAATTAATGAAATGCAAATCAAAACAACAAGGTACCATTTCAGTTCTCAGACTGACAAAAGTGAAAATGTTTGATATGCTGGTGAGGATTGGGGAAATAAATTCTCCATCATACACTGCTAGTGGGGAACTTTTTTGAAAAGAAATACGGCAACAGCTCTGGTGGTGAAGTGGTTAAGAGCTCAGCTGCTAACCAAAAGGTAGGTAGTTTGAATCCACCAGTCATTCCTTGGAAACCATATGGGGCAGTTCTACTCTATCCTATACGGTGGCTATGAGTCAGAATCAACTCAAAGGCCACGGGGTTGAGTGTTTTTTTTGTTTTGTTTTGTTTTTTCCAATTAAAGGTAATACTTATTAAATTTGAAAATGAACATTCCCTTTGATCCCGCAATTCTATTTCCATGAGTTTATCCTAGAGGTATACTTAAAAAAGTATAGCAAAATACTGAACAAGGATAGTCATTATCGCATAGCAATTTTTTTTAAATGAAAACAACAAATATATACATCAATTGAGAATGGGCTAAATAAATTATGCTACACCCATACAGTAAACACCATCAAGCTATTGAAAAAAATGAGACAGATTTACATGAATTGCTCTGCAAATATCTTAACTAAATATAACTGTCCCAAGGAGGAGGAAAACGCAAGATGCAGATCATTATGCCTTTTTTCCTTGACCCAAATTGGGGTTCTGTAAATTATCAAGAAGGAGGATGGATGGATATTGACCAGGCAACCATTAGTGTCTATCACAGATTAATTAAAACTAGAATTCCTTTTTTATCCCATGTTGAGAAAATAGGAACTACAGAATCTAACAGAAAACCAAGTAAATCCTGCAAATTTCCATGTAAACATGACCTATAAGTGCCAGTTCTGGACTAAGACAGACCTAGACCTGTTCTGGAAGATCAGAGAGAAGTTAGTTTTATTTCCTACTTTCCCTCCACTCCCACCCCAAAACACACACACTAGAAAGTATGCACCATGAGAGCAAGGACTTTATTTGGTTCACTTATACTTATCCCCAGCATTAATAACAATGTCTGAACTTAGAAATTGCCTAGAATGAATGAATGAATTCAAAGTCAATACTATAGCTGACTCAATGCAATCCCTTTGGCAATTCTGCTTCTCCTTCATTCTGAGACCTCTTTCCTTAATAAGCTAACTCAGGGCCTCTTTGCACTGATAACACCTCCAGAGGCCTCATCAACTGAGACCTGGTCATCTATTTATTCCTAGTTCATTGTATACCTCCATTCCAACCCTCTACCCCTCTGCATATAGGTAGAGCAAACCAGTGCCTGTAAGGTGTGCATCAGGGTTGTATCCTTTCACCATACCTATTCAATCTGTATACGGAGCAAATAATCTGAGAAGCTGGACTATATGAAGAAGAACGTGGCATCAGGACTGGAGGAAGACGCGTTAACAACCTTCAATATGCAGATGACAGCCTTGCTTGCTGAACGTGAAGAAGACTTGAAGCACTTAATGAAGACCAAAGACTACAGCCTTCAGTATGGATTACACCTCCACATAAAGAAAACAAAAATTGTCACAATTGGACCAATAAGCAACATCATGATAAACGAAGAAAAGATTGAAGTTGTCAAGGATTTCATTTTACTTGGATCCATAATCGACACCCATGGAAGCAGCAGTCAAGAAATCAAATGACATACTGCATTGGGGAAATCTACTGCAAAAGGCCTCTTTAAAGTGTTGAAAAGCAAGCATGTCCCTTTGAGGACTAAGATGCACCTGACCCCAGCCATGGTATTTTCAATTGCCTCATATGCACGTGAAAGCTGGACAATGAATAAGGAAGACAGAAGAAGAATTGACGCCTTTGAACTATGGTGTTGGCGAAGAATATTGAATATACCACGGGCTGCCAGAAGAACGAACAAATCTGTCTCAGAAGAAGTACAGCCAGAATGCTCCTTAGAAGCAAGGATGGTGAGACTTGGTCTCATATACTTTGGACATGTTATCAGGAGGGACCAGTCCCTGGAGAAGGACATTATCTTTGTAAAGCTGAGGGTCAGCAAAAACGAGGAAGACCCACAATGAGATGGATTCACACACTAGCTGTAAAATGGGCTCAAGCATGACAAAGATTGTGGGGCTGGTGCAGGCAGGACCTGGCAGGGTTTCATTCTGTTGTACACTGGGTCACTATGAGTTGGAGCCAACTTGATGGCACTTAACAACAACAACAATGGTGTAATTTAAGCAGTGGTGGTTCAGTGGTAGAATTCTCGCCTTCCATGTAGTAGACCTGGGGTTGATTCCCAGCCAATGCACCTCATACACAGCCACCACTCATCTGTCAGTAGAGGCTTTGTGGGTTGCTATGATGCTGAACAGGTTTCAACAAAGCTTCCAGACTAAGACAGACTAAGAAAAAGGCCTGGCAATCTACTTCCAAAAATCAGTCAATAAAAACCCTATGGATCACAACAGTTCGATCCACAACCCATCATAGGGATAGCACAGGACCAGGAAGCATTGGTTCCTTTGTACATGGGGTCACCGTGAGTCAGGCACAGCAGATAATAACAACAACAGCTCACAGTGTAGGTCTGCAATGATATAAGGAGCTTGCATAAGAATGCAAATCTATGACTGCTTCATTCTTCTAGAAAGTCTTACTACAAAATGTTTAGGGTATCGCTGATTTACATTCTGACACAAGCTCCTTATCTCCTTGCATGGACCTGTCACAGATTTAAAACTACTGATCGTGCTTTGAATAGTATTCATGTAAGGTATGCAGGGGCTAGAGTGCTCAAATTCCAGTACTTAGGAGTCTTTCTTTGCACTTTGCTTCTCCATCAAATCAATTTCCCCACTGAGAGGAAGGACCTAAAGCTCCATGGCCTACTGCTTAGGATAATGAAAGGCAAGAAAAAGGTAAAAGGGTTGCCAAATAAACTTGACCTAATTTATAAATTTTGCACATATGAACTCAAACTGAGTTCTCAGACCCTAGAAGTTAATGATTAAATGGGTAGCAGATGACTGGCTGTATCCCAGGCAGCAATAATGTAGTTAAAAACAGTAATTAACCATGTGAAAATCAGGTGCAGCCGCTAATAGTCCTGTTCACTTCCAAAAATTCTGCAGTCTCACTTGCCACTTTCCATTAGATCTGCAACTCAGATGAACTCAGGAATTCTACCCCACAGTACCATGTCACTTAAAATCCAGCATCCAAACGAGGCAGAAAATCATGCTTTTTGAATCTCTGGACTAGCATTCCCATGAGCCAATGATCCATAAATAAACACTATTTTTAAGTCTTCACTACGAAGCACATAGTTTCTCTTCAGGCAAGATTGGGCCGCGAATGTCTCTTCTTAAATTTTAATCCTTTCTACCCCAGAGAAAAAACAGAAACATGCAAACAGAAGCTCATGGGGAACAGAGAATAGAACTCCCATCCTTCCATTGCTATGGTCTTCCTCTAAATACCACTGAAAAATAAAACTCTATAATTAAAAAAATTAATACAGGAAGACTATATTTTTTTAAGAACTCACAACCATGTATCTCACCTCCTACCAAATAATACCGGTATCTCAACTCTCTCTATTTGCATTTCTCTGGGCTAGCCACCACTTCCAATAACCAAATACCTTCATTTATCACCAATACCATAGCTTTTTTTTTTTCTTCAACATAGTCTTTCTCTACAACCATAGTTCCTAAATTCAACAATAATAAACTTCAAACTTCATCTCTTTCCAGACTCCTACCATATAGTTAAAACCAAACCAGGTGCAGAGTGGAGCCCTGGTGGTGCAGTGGTTAAGAGATTGGCTGCTACCCAAAACGTCGGCAGTTTGAATCCACCAGCCACTCCTTGGAAACCCTACATGGCAGTTCTACCCTGTCCTATAGGGTCCCTATGAGTTGGAACTGACTGGACGGCACATAGCAACAACAACAACAGTTGCAGAGTAGAACTATGCTCCATGAAGTTTTCAATGGCTGATTTTTCAGAAGTAGATTGCCAGGCCTTTCATCAGAGGTGCCTCTGGGCAGATTCAAACAGCCAACCTTTTGTGGTGTTAACAGTTGCACTACATGGGGACTCTATACGTATATCCTACCAAAAACCAAACCCACTACTGCCGAGTCAATTCTGACTCACAGCAACCCTACAGGACAGAGCAGAACTGCCCCCATTGGGTTTCCAAGGCTGTGAATCTTTATGGGAGCAGACTGCTAAATCTTTCTCCTGCGTAGCGCTGGTAGGTTCGAACTGCCAACCTTTCAGTTAGTATCCAAGCGCTTTAACCACTGCACCAGCAGGGCCCTAGCCATGTTTTATTCCATTCTCACATTTCCCTAAGTAGGGAAACCCAAGACTGAATTTCTGCTCTTGCATGTGCCTCCTAGCCCTTTTCTTTCAACTTTTCTGCTTACAGATTTTCTCCATATACTACTTCTCATTTCACCAAAATTTTACTGTAACTGAAGTATTTATTCTTCCTGTTTCTGCTATTTTTTTGTCATGGTTGTATCATAAAGTTCATATAAATTAGAACTACATACAGATGGTCCTCTAACAAAAGTTATAATTTATAAGTTCTACTGTTCAAAAGCCCAAAATAATATAAGGAGTCAGTAATGCTATCTGTTGGTTTCAGGCAGAGCTGGAGCATTTTTGACTCTGATGTGTAGCTTTGTCGACATCTGTGAAAGTTTATCAGTTGAAATTCTGTAAGTTAGAGGAGATTCTGTCGTCCCGAACAGTTAAGATACTGCTCCCTATGTTCCTGATGACAATGTCTGGCACATCATAGACACTCAATAAATGTCATTTGGTAGACAAGAAATTTTATTATGCTTTAAAAGAAAAACAGTAAAAGCACATCTTAAAAATCACAATCTTTGTTCTGCCCTCTTAAGCTGGCAACTCCACCTCCACACTTAGGCACAGAGCTTAAAGAAATAACCTTCTAAAGAAAAGAAAAGCATTGAAGAAGGCATAAAAGAAGGTAAAATAGAACTTTTATATTTCTTATTCTTAACTGATTGAAATGATAACTGTTTGGGTGATCACAGCATATGGCTAAGTGAAATGAATGGGAACATAGTCATTCATTGAAGGGGAGAGAAGAGTTGTAATATTCTTTTCCAAGGTACCTGCACTACACATAAAGCTGTTTAGTGTTATATCAAAGTGTAATTAAATTAGATTAAAATTTATATTGTAAACTGTAAAAAAAAAAAAAAGTACAATAAAAAAATTTAAAAGTAAAAAAAAAGAAATAACCTTCAATACCAAAAATAGATGATAGATAGATAGACAGATAACATCACAGCAATTTAAAATAATACCTATATAGATTAGGTAAAATATGAAAAATGCTTTGGTATAAGGTTAAATGAATAAGCAAGGTTCTGAATTTTATCTATAGCATTACTGCCATTTTTTAAATTCTGCAGAGAAAGACTAGGAGAAAATACATCAGTGACATTACAGGAATTTTTTTTTTTCTGTGTTTTCTAAATTCCTACAATGAGCACATATTACTTTTATAATGAAAAAAAAAAGTAAGTTTTACTCTAAAACTCCCAATCTTCTAATGGAATAAGAAGCAAGATACAGACAATGTGTAGAAGGTAACAACTGGAAATGACTGGGTCTATACAGTCTGAGTATTGGGTCTGCCCGTTTAACAAATCTGTCCTGTGCTACTACTGAGGAAAAGTTTTTATCCTGAGTGATGAACTTTTACTAGCATATCCAAATACACACTCAGATTTGACTGTCGATGATCCACACCTCCAAATCACAACTATTCTCAATATGTTGACCTTTCAGTCTGTCTAAATGAGCTAGCCACAAACCCAGATGATTCTAAGCCAACCCTTGAATCTCATGTATCATCAGAGAAGTTGCAACATTCTTTGCAGTATGTATCAGTGACTCACAACCTTTATAGTCACTGAACTTCCTGATGCCTAATCTCAACGTCTCCTTGTTCCCATCTGAACTCATTCCTTCCAGTTCTATCCTCAGTGCAACTGAGAGCAGCTGCTGGAAGTCATTCAGACCCCATCAGAGAGCGACCAGCTATTTACATGCTTGGTTATTACATCCCGTTATTCATTCCATACAGAAAGATTTTAATTTGATTATGTATGATGGTAAAACAGTTCCAAAGGCACTCCTCCTCCTCCTAATATTACTGCCAGTTATTAAAAACATACATAAGACAAATATTAAATTCAGAAATAAATGCTTTTGCCACTATGTCACTTGAAAAATCGGTGAATAAGTTTTTGGTTGAAAGTAAAATCTCTTCAAACATTTTTCATTTTTGCTTCCTTTTGCCACAGCCCCATGCCAAAGCAGGAGCATCCAGGCCGTATCTTATCTTTTCCTACACAGTACCCCAATGGGCTTTTTATAGCCAGAAACTCTGAATGCAAAGCACGACCTTGGCTACTAGCTTCCTCTGGCACTAGTTTGAAAGTTATTTATAACTTTAAAATTAGCGTGAAAGCCTACGTTTCTCATCATAACTAGTCAAAACACTCCTGTTTTAGATAATAATGTGATCTTCAGTTTGGAAGAAAACCCCACATTTTAAGCCTACGATATATAACTAAGACACAGCAATTCAACGCAGAAACAAGAATGCACTCAAGTCCAGCCCTTCTTGTTTCATATTTGACTCTTACCTTTCTGTGTCTTCCTATGAATGTGCTTAAAATTCAGATCTTCCAGGAAATTTTCAGGAAAAAAAAGACTTGTTGGCTAGTCACAGTGTACCAGATTGAGAGGCAGTGACAGTGGGACAGTCACTAGAGAGTCGTTCACCCCGGACAGAAAGAAAGGGGAGGTTACAAACCAGGGTGGGTGGCATCTAATCCTGAACCGCTAGTCACCGACCTCACTGACAACTTGTTACTGAAAATACTTCGTTGAAAAAGGCCAGACGCATGCTTTGCCTAGAGATCTACAAACATAGCTGTCAGTGAGCTTTGAAGAAGTTGCTTTAGATTTGCTTTTCTCTAGTCCATTTCCAAAATAAGGACCTCTTGACTCTAACGAGCTAATTGAGAATGAAACCATTATAAAGCAGGGGTAATAGGAGCCCAGAGAATCTGCATATCCAAAGACCAACTGTGTAAAACTCAGTAACTTCAGTACCACAGACATGATGGCATCGAGGCCATGTGTCACACCTGAGAGTATTTTTCCACTTCTACCTGTCTCACACCCTTTTACCAAGCAGCACACTCTCTGCTTCCAGTATTTATGTAAAAGCCATATAATTATCAGCAAAGAATGTAACTGAAGATTTACCAAAGACTCTTATAGACGGAACCATTATTAAATTTAAGCCACCCCTTCTCTTTTTTTTTTAATATCCTCCTTCGATCTTAACATTCACCAGAACAGTCTTTCGTATCCCTGCCGTATACTCTCATTCCATCAACTCCTCAACACCCACTGTAATTTGTACTGCATTTCCTTAGACATTACAGTTTTTGTGACTTTTTTCCAATAGTTCCTAAAACAATAGACGGTAACTGCCCCTAAAATAGAACTACTCATTTGAGTTTGGGCAGTCCTGTTCTTCAAAGGCTGAATTCAAAATAAAAAGAAAGTACTTATTTTTAGCTCCAGAGACACTCTTAGAACAAATATTAGGGAGCCAAGAAGACAGGCAGGGCCTGGGGATCGTTGAGAGAATCTGGTATGGAACGGGTTTCATTTTGTATGATTTTCAGGAAAGCCTGAGAAATGACTGTATTTTTATGTCGTTTCCTTTAAAATGTATGCAATTGACATTACATTTATCTAAAGATTCTTAGTTGCTTACATACTGTCCTCCCTACAATTTTTTTAAAGCAGCCTTTCCCCTCCCCTGGAGAATCTAGGAATAGCCTCTTTTCACAGTGAAAACAAAGAGTAAGTTTTATGTCTCTCCAATCCATCTTTCCTTGAATAAAGGGATCACTTGACACTTGCAAAACAGCAGTTTTTGTTTTAGAGCTTTAATAATGAATGTTTTTCCAACCCCAGACTGTTGAAATGGACCCAAGATAAGATATCCAAATTCTATTATGAGCCTGGCCTGCCCTGCTGTAAAACCACAAATAAGTTACTAACCTGCTCTATACCTCTCCTTTCTATCTGCAAAATGGAGATGAAAACCCCTATTTTTCTGTCTACTTTTCAGGGACATGTGAATTAAATGGATAAAATCTGAACGAGTTCAAATACGTTGAACTCCTCAGAGATGCCATATAGATAAAGCCTTAGTTAGTACTCAGTGTTACCAAAACAATTAAATATTTCAAATATCTGAAATGTAATTTTAAAGAGCTTTGTGGAATGTGTGCGTGTGTTTTAATTCCTTCATAAAAATGTCTGCAGCCGCCAAGATAGGTTTCAGCTGGAGCATTTCCCACTGTCGCCACAAGAGGTCCTCCTCCTAGCAATTCAAATCACGTCGGATTTGATGAGCAGGAACTCTGTGGTCCACTGTATTTATATTGGTTGCTGACAGAAAACACAGATCACCTATGTCAAATTTCCTTAGCTAACTATAGGGTAGCAAACAAAAGCGAAGAAATCTGGCTTTCTCTGGGTGATCACTGAAGAATGCCGAACACTAAATAGTTCCTGTAAACTCCACGGCCGCTGCATTTGGCACTCTGGCCCCCTTCCAGAGTTCCACAGTAATTCCTTCTTGTCACCTTGCCCAGTCTTGTTCAGTATTTATTCCGCTTCCCTATTTACTTGTTTCCTTTCTTTACAGTTTCCAAACTTTAAAATCTTGGCTCCCACTCTTCTCGGAGTAAACAAAGGTTAGGGGTAGAAGAACCGGGAAAAAATAAAGGGAGAATAAATCACGGCCATTAGTAGCAATCCTCCCAAGGTAATCAAAAGTGTGTCTTTGGTCCTAGGTATCAGGGCTGGCCTCAGACAAAGCTATTCAACCGCATGTACTGAGATGCACAGCCCTGTGTTAGGAGCCAACTAAAGATGAGAAGCCAGAAAGGAGGATTCCAGAAAGAAAACGCTATCCGTATCAGCAAGTCCCTCTTGGAAAATAAGCCCTCTAGAGTGCAATCCATTCTTTAATAAGAATAGAATACAGTTTCTTCTTTTCATTAACGCCCCTTAAAGAATGAAAGTAGCTTTCCATGACCATGAACCCATTTCATTTTATACATGATACCTCAAAATATAGGCAATTTCAGGTTGGGGCTTTAAAAATATTTAATTGCTCTGAACGGCTATAATACCTTTTTAAGTTAAGATTTAAAGAGAATTCCTATTTGTAATAATTAAAATTATTTTATTCAAAAAAAAACCATGTGTCAAATAGTTCCGGCACCTGGTTGACTGCTTTGGGTTCATCTAAATGAACCTGCTCCTGCTTCAAAGGGCTTATGTATTGTAGCAGAGGGACATTTCCAGTCTCCCTTTTCACCCACCCTACCATCACTTGCTAACCAACATTGCTGTCTCACTGAGAAAACAAAAGTCATCTTGGAAAATGTCCTGCATCTTGCCATCATCAGCTCTACAAACCCACCACCACTAACCCCCATCTTTCCTATCTTGTCTCCTGTCAAAATGCCAAGTACCCCTGCTCCTACTAAAGGTTAATCTCTTCTGCTCTGGATCCTATCTTTTCCCACCCTTCCAAGGACTCTGCTCCTTCATTATCACTTCATGTATTGCATTTTCACTCTTTCTCTAATGACTAGCACAAAACATGCCATGGGACCCCTATCTTAAAATATCAAACAAAAACATTACCTTGACCCTACAGCTTCCCTCAATTTCTCTGCAGCCTTCATCACAGTACTTCCCAAATGAGTTGTCCACCATCCCTATGTTTTTCACCTTTCTTTTACTCCACAACCTACCCTACGTGGCTTCTGCCCCCCTTCAGTCCAAGCAGGGCCATTTTTTTTAGTCTACCAACACCCTCCATGTGGCCAAATTTCTGTTATCTTAGTGGTATCTCATCCAATCCCATGGCTTTAAGTGATACCTGTCACAGGCTGCTGAGTGGGGCTTTTTCTGTTGCCCAGAATTCACAGGTAGGGCTCAAAATTAAAGAAAAAGGACCCATCTACATCTACATACATGCATGCTAAGGAATTGCTAACATTTGAGGAGAATCTCCTTTCTCAGGGCTTATTAAGAGGCAGCAGAGTAAAAAGCTTTGTGATCTTCCTCACCTATTCCCTCTCCTAGCCACAACACTAGAGGAAAAATTAAGGGACTTGAAGAGTTAGACAAACCAGGCCAACTACCTCCTCTCCACTTGAAGACACCACAGCAGAAGAATTGGTAAAAACCTTGATCTTGCCCCGTGCCCATTCTAGGCCCTCTTGAGAATGTCTGGTTAGTGCTGGAGGTAAGGAAGGAGATGAGATTTAAATTGGAATGAGATGGAAGTCTTAAACTGAACTAAGCTAGACATCAAAGAACTGAAAACGGCAGAAAAGTTATGGAACCTACTCAGTGTGTCATTAAGGAATGAGAAAGGGAGATGCAATAGGGCAATGTAAAATGTAGGGATTGCAGAAAACAACTATTTCACTCAATAAACAAGTTATACATCCATATGCTAATGATTCTCAAATTTGTAGCTCCAACCCAGACCTCTCTTGTGAGCCCCAGAGGCATACATGCGACTGCTTTCTTGGTATCTCCACCTGGATAGCTAATATGCATTTCAAACTTAATACGTCCAAAAAAGAGAGCTATTGATTTTGTCTCTCAAACTTGTTTCTGTTGTTCATATCGCAGTAAATGATACCATCGCCTAACTGCTTAAGCCTAAACCTAGAGCTCATTCTTCATTTCTCCTTTTCCTTTACTACCATCAAGAATTCCCATTGATCCTTTCAAATTTTATCTTAAATCTGTCCACTTGTCTCCATTTCCACTGCCCCAACTATTCTGAGACATTTGCAATCCAATCTCTACATAGATTCTGGAGTAATGTTTTCAGAACACAAATTAACCAATATAATAATCCTACCTAAAATCACCCAATGGCTTGCCATTGCTTACAGCAGATAATCCAAATTCTTTACCAAACACTACAAGGCCCTGCGTGTCCAATGTCAACTCACAGAGCTTTTCCCCTAGTTCATTGACTCCAATTAAACTTTGTTTATTAATATCCAAGCTTATTCCTTTTACAACCATTGTTGCACTTGCTGTTCCTCTGCCTGAAATCATTTTCTCCCAGCTATTTACATGTCTGGTTCATTCTCATCCTTCAGATATCAACTTCCACCTTCTCAGAGGGAAATTCCCTGATTACCTTATCTCACCACCCCAGTCACTTATCACAACCTTGCATATCTATTTATTTCTTTACTTCTTCTGTCTTTGCCATTGGAATGAAAGCTAGGGGCAGTGGCCATGTCCATCACTGCATGGCACACGCAAATAACTATAATACAAGATCAAGTGTCAACAGCTATAGGATTTTGGAAGAGGGAGAGATAGCTCTAGGAGGAGAGGGAAATTAAGGAAAATTTCCTGAAGGGAGTTACATGTGAGTTGAGCTTTGATGCAGAAATGAAAGATGTCAGTGTCATAAGTCAAGAGAATGGTGTTCTATTAATTCTATTTCTCAAATATCTTTCAAATTTATTACATTATCACCATCTTTATAGCTACTACCCTGGTAAAACTACAATTACTTCTTCCTCTTTTTGTCTTTATATACTACCATCTAATCCACCCCATCCCCATTTCCCTTTGTGTAGACCAAATATAGCATTTAAAGGTTAGAGTGTATTTAGTGCTACGATTAAAAATCTCAATTTAACTATTTCAGAACAAATAACTGTTAAAATTGACACATTAATTTTATTGCCTTAGGGATACAGAAGGGTTGAAGTGAATGTTTTCTCATTAATTTTCCTCATTTAATTTTCTCAGGGTGCCATGCCTCAAGTCTGACAGCCTATCTTCCTGTTAGTCAATAACCTTAACAAGCACAGTAATTACAGTCAATCATGTCTGCTTAGTTCATTGATTACTTTGTTACTTCTGTTTCAACTTAATGAAAATTCCCAGCACAGACCTTCTGGGTGACATTTCTTTTATTAATTAACCACTCTATCAGGCCCTTAAATATATTAATAAACAGTAGCATCTCATATCGATGGTTCTAAAAACAACTTGTTCCTGCAGCTCTGGAAATCACAATCTTTTTCAGAGAGATAGAACACCTAGAATGAAATCAACAGTGATTGTCACTGAACCTCCTTTTTATTTCACAAATTATTTAAACAACAGATACAACTTCCAAAAGATTAATGTGTTTAATTTTTAACTGATGTAGCTTTTAAAACATTAAAGCAACTGTCCCATCTTTATGATTCTAACCTCAAAAGCTGTAAGTGCTGTCAACAAACAGTGCAGCATCTTGGACCAGAGGCCTCAACAAAGGATGCAGTGGTAATGATGTCGTTTAAAGGGTAGAAGGAATTATGGCCTCCTAAGAGTGCCAGATTCAATTTACCTTTCAGACTGATTATCCCTTTGTTCTGAGAAAACAAATAGGATGGATTTGCTAGATGTGCAAATGTAAAGCAAGTCCCAGCTAAATGTGATAGGGAAATGACCTAATCATATCTGTTTCACACTGAAAAATTCAGTCTTCTGTTTGGCAGTATGAATTGGATGTATGTTTTAGCAGACTTATGTCTCTGCAGAATTTTATTGCTTCTTAAAGAGAACTGTTTCTTTCCCATGTATGAATTTACATAATCTTCAAGCCCATCAGAACCTTTACCAGGTGGCACGGAGCCTACTCCAACTCATGGCAAACCTGTGCATGCCAGAGTAGAACAGTGCGCCACAGGATTGTCAATGGCTGATTTTTTGGAAGCAGATTACCAGGACTTTCTTCTGAGGCACTTCTTGGTGGACTTGAACCTCCAACTTTTTGGTTAGCAGCTGAGCGAGTTAACCATTTACACCATCCAGGGATGCCCAACAGAACCTACAAACAGAACCCCCTTTGAAAAACAAATATTTTCTAGTGTGCTTTTTTTAACATCCTGAAATGAAATTCATAATAACTGAACATAATACCATCTATGCTGAGTCCTTAAAAATACATCTTATACATAAATGTCTTTTATATATAACTACATATTGTATGTATTTACGTAAGTCATATATTTATATTTCACTAGACATGCTCAGGCACATTTCCATTAGAAGACATAATGAAATAGTCAGACTTTTTCCCATGAGTATGGAATCAGTATGAATGTGACCGCTAGAAATGTAGATGGATAAAGATGTGCCGTATTGCCAATTCAAACAACACCCGCAGCACTGCAACAGTGGTGTGATTTTTCTGAAATGGTGAACTCTGATACAGTACAGAACAAAGCATGAACAATCTTCCTTCTGTATACCCATTGGCTGCATTCCTGGAAAATTCAGTGTGTAAAAACTGTGCAACAAATACTTTGTGTTTATAAGTAAGACCCGAGTTAAGTTCTGCGCTCAGAAAATTGTAAGCAGGACCTACATGAGTGTCCAGTGGGATACTGGAAAGTTGCATGGGATGTGGAACAACAACCTGGAGAACAGG
This sequence comes from Trichechus manatus latirostris, assembly GCF_000243295.1. Classification (NCBI taxonomy): domain Eukaryota; kingdom Metazoa; phylum Chordata; class Mammalia; order Sirenia; family Trichechidae; genus Trichechus; species Trichechus manatus. The sequence goes on along the minus strand of NW_004444099.1, from coordinate 2,777,823 downwards.
AGGAAAAGCGGCAGTGCAGAGCATGACAAAGCTGAAAACACAATGAACCTGCTCCTGCACACAACTGACAGAGCTGCAGGGACAACTCAGAAATATCCAAGAAGCATCTGAAAGGACTAATTTCTGGCACTAAGCCAGTGGAGGCTTAAACTATGGTGGAATCTAGACGTTTAAAAGAATATGTGACCTTATTTTCTAAGCCAGGTTGTTGAGGCTCAGATGTTTGAGTTAGACATAGTTAAGTCTTGAATAAATGGTAGCTATTTTTAATCATATTATCTACTTAGAAAATGGTATATAGTTCATATTGTATCTTAGGTAGGCTTTACCTCAAAATACCTGGATTTTAGCAGTGAGCAGGTGTGAAAAAGAGACAGGTCCAAATAAGAGGCCAAGCAAGAATGAAGCTGCAGGAGCTAACAAAGTATAAGGCTGACCCCCAAGAGACATGGATAGCAGACCTCTGCGGGTACTATAGCAAACCTGGATTTAATTAGGACCAGCGACAATTTCCAAGAGCCAACAATGTAGTGAGTGGGGCACTGCAGCAGGGGGCTCCTCCCAGCAGTGTAACTCATGGTAGGTGGTTGTCATGCACTATTTCAGGTGGTTCGCCTGGAAACTGGCAAGCATTAGACAGGAGTTAGAGCCCCAGCCACGTCCACTGGGCAGAAGCCAAGTCACCTAGAGTGAACAAACATGGCGAAGAGTTAGAAGGGAGGCCGCGATTCAGCGGACATAAGAGTGCCCAGGTTTCACCCAGGTACACAAGATATGGAAGGGAGATTCCAGATTCCATTTAAAAAGTGAATTTGCTTGGAAATTGGGTCTGGCTGAGAATGTAGATTGCAAAACAGGTGAAAAACTTTGGGCTGGGCATTCTTTACATAAAGTGGATCTAATTCTATTCAAGGAATCCATGCAAATACTTCCAATGTCCTCAGCTGTAAGAACTCTTCTTATATGTTCTTAAGAGCAAGTACCTTAACTGATTGTAGCTAACCACCTGGATAAGCAGAACTTACCGGATGTAAATGATTCTTTTTTGGGTGTGCTACTTCTTTTACTAATACAAACACAGTTTAATGTTTTATCATTAGAATTAATTCAAGTTAACAAATATAGGTAGATTAAAGCTTACCAAATGCAAACCATGAAGTTACGTCTCAGAAATTATGCAATAGCAAGTAGGTATTAGAGATATTAAGGTACCTCTAAAAATAACCTAATTACCACTGATTCAAAAAGAAAGGAAAATTTAAGCAGCTTAAAAAGTAGACCATGACTCACAAGACCCTTTCTAATTCTGATTGCTGATTGTAAATTTAAATAAATTAAAACTTCTATTAATTAATCTCAGTGGTTTCCTCTCGTTCATATGAATAACCAGTATTTTACCTCGGAAACTAGTGCAAATGCTGAGAACCAAACTTTCCAAAATTTGATGTTGAGGTTTACCAGCTGAATTTCTCAGCATCTCAGACTATTCACCAGTTTGGGAACTGTTCAAACAAAAAGACTGACAAAGAAGAGGAAAGATAAAAGGGGTTATGAGAGTTATCCAGTGCTGCTATAACAGAAATACCACAAGTGGGTGGCTTCAACAAATAGAAATTTATTTTTTCACTGTTTAGAGGCTGGAAGTCGGAATTCAGGGTGGCAGCTCTAGTGGAAGGCTTTCTGTCTCTGTCAGCTCTGAAGAAAGGTCCTTGTCTCTTTGAGCTTCTGCTCCTGGGCCATCTTCATGTGGTTTGGTATCTCTCTTCCTGCATTCCTACTTGTATAATCTACTCTTTTTATACCTTGTAAGAGACTGACTTAAAGCACAGCTTACACTAATCCTGTCTCATTAACATAAGAAAGACAACCCATTCCCCAATTGATTTATAACTACAGGCATAAATCAAAAACCCATCGAGTCGACCTTATAGGACAGAGTAGAACTGCCCTATAGGGTTTCCAAAGAGCAGCTGGTGGATTCAAAATGCCCACCTTTCGATTAGCAGCCAAACGCTTAACCACTGTGCCACCAGGGCTCCAAACCATAGACACAGAGGTTAGGATTTATAACACTCATTTTTGGGGGACACAATTCAATCCATAACAGACAGGATTCCGTTCTAGTGAGGCTAGGCCAGCTCTAGTTTTTGTTCCTCTTTCTCTAAAGAAGAGGAGGCAAAGCATGGATCATATGTCATGTGATTTTTCCTGTCCTCCTTGCTCTCCTTGAAGTTTTACAAATATCTCCATGCAATCAAACGCACAAATAATTCACAGCTACCAACCTCAAACAGGGGAAGTAACATAAGGATGATATCCCAGAAGAACAGTCAAGGCTGAAGAGGTTTAATCAGAGACTATATTGATGTTTTCTCTCTGTTCCTTTACTAAATGGAAAAGAAATCACAACAAAGACCTACAATTAAGTAGTAGAAGCACTAAAACCTCCAGAAAGGTTATCTAAAAGAAACAAAAAAGCAATCATTGACGCCTAAATCTCGTCAAAGATGTTCTGTATCTTCTCTTATCCCTTATAAAATACCTACAAAGACTTTTTAAATGGTTTGCAGTTTCATAAATTAAGTTCATATTTTCACATTTCTAATACTAAACATTCACAGAATGAATGAACATACTTGTGAAGCTAAATCCACTGCTCACATATTTTAAATGTTGACAAACTTGATCAAAAATCTTTTCTCTGGATTTCTTATGACACAGAAAGGCTGCATAACCCAGAGTTTTACTTGAGGAAGAGGAAGGAGAAGGGAGAATAACAATTGTCAAAAAAATCTTTCAGTTCTCTAAAAAGCAATTTAGTCTCACAAGACCCACAATCCTAAATGGTAGTTTTATTGTGAATAAATGTGTTTTTTATTCCACTTTTTAAAACATAATAAACCAAGTATCATGGGTATCAGATGCTTCTAGTGCCTGCCCACACTTGCTAAGTATCCTCACAACTGTGGAGGATACTTCAGGTCAGGCAGAATTTCCCTCACACTGTCTCACCTCACACCTTTCGCTGTCTGCCCTAGAACTTCTCCAACACCACAGATGACACAGGGAGTCCACTCAGTATGTGCACAGCCACAGAAATGTGGAGGAGTTAGTGCCCAGGGTTAACACACACAAATGGAGGTGAGGAGCTGGTGAACAATTTGTCCCTTTTAGGAAACTCTCAGGTAGACAATTCTAAGAGGCATTCTACACACTCCTCAGAAGGTTCTGGATGGCATCAAGCCCCAGCCTGGCTCAGCAGTGACCTTCATAATACAGGCTGATGATGGCTTTCCTCCTTTCCTCACTCTGCCCAGTCCCCCATCCTTGGCCCCCCTGCTGTCACCTCTCAAATAAACTACTTAGGCAAAAGTCCTTGTCTCAGGTCCTGCCTTCAAGGAGAATCCAAGCTAAGACCGTTGAGACCAGGAGTGGGCCTAGAAAGCAAACCCATAGGATGGTTCTCTTGAACTAGATCATTCATAAACTAGATAGAAATGAGGACCCATTGCTGCTGATAATCCCTGGTATGTGGTATATCTCTCTAGTGGTGGGCTGATACGAAGTTCAGGTGGAAGAGCTGATTGTGAGCATCCATTGCCAACTCTGCATTCAGTGACATCACACAGATACTTTGAAAACACCATGGTGGGAGTATTTACAACACAGAAATCAGCAAACACTACAAATCAGGACTTCCCTCCACCCTAGAGAACCAGCATACCAGCACACCATTGTGAGGCCTCTGTGGTTGAGAAGGTGCTATGAAACTGTTTCTTGGGCAGAATTTCAGCCAGTACTCCCGTTTTCAGCTTTCCTCTTCTCCTACTCCCATTTGCAGAGGTAAGTGGTACCTTTTCTGGGTTTCTATGGCACAAATCGCCAAACCCCGAAGCTTTTCCTGGTCCTATGGCATAAATCAGCTGCTTATCAGCCCTTATCTAAGCACAAGAAGTCTATTTCTAGCAATCAAAAATGTCTTTAACATTGAGGTTTGGAAGAGTTTCGAAATACATATTTATATTGCAGTTTGCTAGTCCTCAGGTAAAGATCCATAAACAGAACGTTAATTCTTAATACATAAAGAGGTAACACATATTAGTTATATTCCATCTTTTATAAAAATTATATCTATTTATATTCCCATTACAATTTACTTTCAACCTTTTACTTTCTCAGAGAATATACTATTCGGTAAGACAATGGATTTATAATCTCAGCATGAGTCATTTAACCTACTCACCTAACAAAAATATTAATTTACTACATTGCTCTTATATAGTAAGATCTGCCTGTCTACTAACTATAGGTGTCATATTAATTTGGATAGAAGTGAGTACAAATAGCAGCCCTGGTGACACAGTAGTTAAGAGCTTGGCTGCTAACCAAAAGGCTGGTAGTTTGAATCCGCCAGCTGCTCCTTGGAAACCCTATGGGGTTGCTATGAGTTGGAATCAGCTTCATGGCAATTTTTTCTTCTTCTTTTTTTTGTAAGTACAAATAGGTCTGATGGAGTCATGGGATGGAAGGAAGTGGAGAAAGCTATGTTCTAAACCTCTTTGTATTGTGGATTATTAGGTGAGATTATATCTTGAGAAAGGAAAAGTGCATGTGTTACAAATGGAAAATATAATTTTTGTAGCTCAAATGTATATAGTTTCATGGTGTTGGTGAAGAATACTGAATATACCATGAGCTGCCAGAAGAACGAACAAATCTGTCTGAACAACTACAGCCAGAACGCTCCTTAAAAGCGAGGATGGTGAGATTTCATCTCACGTACTTTGGACGTTATCAGGAGGAAGCAGTCCCTGGAGAAGGACATCATGCTTGGTAAAGTACAGGGTCAGCAAAAGAGAAGACCCTCTGCAAGACGGACTGACACAGTGGCTGCAACAATGGGCTCAAGCACAGCAAGGATTGAGAGAAAGGCACAGGATTGGGCAGTGTTTCATTCTGTTGTACACAGGGTCGCTATGAGTCGGAATCGACTCATGGCACCTAACAACAACATAAAGGATACAGTACAGTTTCTACTATTGAAATGGAGATTTTCTCCTGATGGTAATGTAAATTAATAAAATAGTTTTTCGGGCCTAAGGTTAAAATTAAATCCTCCAGGACACTTAACAATTACTCCATATAAATTTTAGAGTAAGTTTATCAAATTCCTCAAAAAATTCAACTGTAATTTTAATTGGAAATGCAAGGAATTTATACATTAATGAAAGGAGAACTGACACATTTTTATTAAGTTCTCCCATCCAATATGGGATATTTCCCATTCATTCAGCTAATCTTATTTTTATTAGGGTGTTAAATTTTTGTCATAAGAGATTTTTCATATTCCTAGTTAGAGTTTTTGTTATATTGTAAATTGAATTTTTTGTTATATTTTCTAGTTGGTTATGATAGATGTAGAGAAATGCTTTTAATTCTTGCAGACCGATATTGTATCTGGCAATCTTGCTGAACTCTCGAGTTTTATATTTATCAGTTGATTCTGATTCATCTACAAATGCCAACAGTGCTCCTTTTACACCCCCTCCCAGTTCCATCTTGTCTTACCAGCCTGCTAAAACTCTTCTCCCTTCTTCAAGGCCCAGCTCAAACATTACCTTCTCTGAGAAGTCTTATCTAATTGTCTGGCCTCATACACAACTACTTCTCTTCCTCACCCTCAGCTAAGTTAAATGCCAAGCTAAATCATGCCTCTGTAGCATTTTCTACATAGCTCTATTACATTACTCCACACACTGAATCAAAATTACTTGTTCGCACATTTCTCCACAAAAGGAACTCTACCACATCTTACGCATGCTTATACACCTAGCACTGAGCATGGCATCTAATACATAATCCTCACACTCACGAAATAATTACGTGAATGAACTGAGTAGGCCAAAATGTTGCATACTGCTCAGCACACGGACAGAACAAATGAGTTTTAATGTAATCGTTTCTATGAGTAACTCACATTAAATAGGTTTCTTGAATTCAGTAAATACAGGCACAAAATCCAACAAAAATTATACAAAATAAGAATAAAGTCAAATTATGCTTCCTTTTTTAAATTAGAATTTTAAATTATGATGCCTAAGAACTAATCAAGTTCACAGATTATTTAAAAAAAAAATTAAATGAGTTTATAACTAATAATTCACTACTACATACCTTTCCCCAGAAATTTCTAGGAAATCTTGTAATGTCACAAAGACAGTAAAAAGCACACGTACCCTATCAAAGATAACTTACACTGAGAGACAGAATTTGAGTGTTAAAATAGATAAATAAAATATTGATCTGGAATATTGCCTTATTCAAACTTTTTCCATAATCTAAAAATTTTTACTTTTAAAGGTTAAGTATAACGGTAGGAGTAACTAGGACATGTTTTCAATTAAATTGAAACAAACAATTCAAGCATTATTGACTATAAAAATGAATGGCTAAAACAAGAATCTCAGCAACTGCAGAAAGATGGCTCTAGAGTTAAACAAACATTAATGGTAATAGCTAATGATAGTAATAGTAGACATTAAGGAGTTATGTGTCAGATACTATGCTAAGACTTTAGGTATAGTATATTGCATGCAGCACATCTATAAATTAGATACTATTTCCCTCCCTGAGTTTTACAGATGAGAAAACAGAAGCTCAAAGTTATTGGCCAAGGACACACTGCCATAAAGTGGAGAGCTGGTTTATCTGACTCCAAAGGCCCACTATTAACCACTAAGTTCAAGTTAGTAACCACCTCTATGTTAAGACTGAAAGGCAAGGAAAAGCTAACCAGTCCCAAAATATCTTCTTCATTGCTTATCATAGTCCTCAAATTCCTGCCTTTAAAGGGCTTCAAGATAAGACCTGAGAAGGACCGCAAAAATATTTGATGGAAGAAGTGACTCAAAAGAACTAGACCACAGAATGAGACAGTGAGCAGCCAGGATCAACAAATTGATGGGGCGGGAAGTATATAAACCTAAAAAGGGAGGTCAAAGGGAGGAGGCGTGAAATGAAAAACACAAAATTCAAATAAATTAATGTTTTTAAGCACCTACTACTACCTGCATTACAAAAAAAAAAAAAAAAAAAAAAAAACCATTGATGTCAAGACAATTCCAACTTATAGTGACCCTATAGGACAAAGTAGAACTGCCCTAATGGGGTCTCCAAGGAGCAGATGGTGGATATGATCTGCCAGTCTTCCAGTTAGCAGTCATGCTCTTAACCGCTATGCCACCAGGGCTCCATTACCTGAATTACAGCTGTACCAAATTTATCTGCACCTCTCTGGGCATGTGAAGAAATATTAGTTAGCACATCAAAGGATAACATGGTAGGGAAGGGACTACTCCCTCATCCTTCCTACTGGACAACCTTCTACAGTACAAATGTGGAAATTATGAACTATTAAACAGCCTTTAAGTATTATGTCTACAAAGTATTTTTGATGACATGGACAATACTTTCTCCATAATGTTAAGTCCAAAAAGGCCAAAATTTTAAACTGTATAGATCATATTATCTAATTTTTTAAACATGTATAGAATAAAGGCAAGAACAAAATATTCAGGGAGTATTACTTAAAATAACAAAAAGATTATTTCTTAATTTTCATATTTACATTCTGATTTCCAGGCTAGGTCTAATTTTCCAAATGTAATATAATTAATTTCATTCATATCACTAGAAGGCACTCTATCAGCGTCTAACACAGTGGTTGTCAAACTTGCGCATACATCTACATTCGAACCACCTGGGAGGACTGTTAAAGCAGATTAAACAAGGCCCCACCTCCAGAGTCTAATTCAGTTGAATATGCATTTCTAACAAACTCCCAAGTGAGGCCAATCTTGCTGGTCTGGGGAGCACACACTGAGAACCACTGGTCTGAAAAATCAATTAAACTTACTACAGCTGTGTGCTAACTTATCAAGCTCCATAGTTACCTGGAGCCAGGTGGTGCAGTGGTTAAGAGTTCAGCTGCTAACTAAAAAACTGGCCGTTTGAATCCACCAGCTGCTCCTTAGAAACCTATGGGGCAGTTCTTCTCTGTCCTATAGGATTGGAATTGACTCAACAGCAGTGGGTTTGGTTTTTGGTTATCTAGATTTGACAGGTCTACCTGACCATTATGAGGTATTGGATTCAACACTAAAACAATAAACAAATAGATAAATTTTTAAGAGTCCATCTGTATTTTTGACTGACAGAGAAAATGAAATGAATAAATCTGGTTTAACTAGTGCCCACAGCTAACCAAGTCGGCAAGAGTCTGCTTTCCAGAGGGAATACTGCCTCCTTTGAAGCTTCCTTATTAATTTTTCAATCTCACTTACAAAATGAGCTGTTAATAAGAAAAGAAAAGCAGGAATTTAGGGCAGTCTAATTTTCTAAAATGGAGTTTTAGGGAAAAATAAAAACATAAAAGCAGTCTCTGGTCCTTTTCCTACTGTCCTTTCTCTCCTAATAGGTACCAGAAATTATTCTCCATGAAATTCCATCCACTTGAAGCCCTGTTCAAAAGAGAATCTCCATCACAGAATGACAAGGATGATCGTCCTACAGCATGGGATAAAAGGTAGCATAATGGGCTGGTGAAAAATGAGAAGCATTTACAGATCTATTAACTTTATTTGTTAAATGAACTAGTTCTTGATAGATTTTCCTACTCTCTAGCCTGCATTTTCAAAGTCCTGTAGCAGTACATTTCTAAATATCCCAAAATGAAAACAATAAAAACAATGTTAATCTAATTTTTTAATACTATATCTGTTCTAATTTAATTTTTACTTTGCTAGATTCAAAGAACACGATAGGCAAAAAGCACATTAATATCCTTTTGTGATTTTCTGATAGAAAATTATGAACTATGTACAATGTAGTTTTCAAGGCATTGCATGGTCAGAATATTAAAAATTAACTATCTCCAGAGTTACTGATATACTAAGATCAAATTTTAAAGCCTGTGTACAAATTTATATTCTAAGGAAAGAATCAATATAAAGATTTGACAAGATAGCTTTCAAGTTCTTTTTACATTCTTGTTTCCGGAATTTTACAAAACAGAAGAAAAAAACTTTTCAGAGCAAAAGTTTGTTTACTCTCCCTTCTTTCATGGAGGGGCAGTCCCAGTCTGACTTGACATATATTCTCGGTGATTCCAGGTCCAGGAAAATTTTCAGAAATTTCTGAGCAAGATTCCATACATTTGAGGGCTAAAAAGCAGAGTGGTAAGCAGGTTACCTTTAACTAGATCAGATTCATCTAATACCTTGGTTTGCATCCTTCAAAATAAATACAAAGTTAAACCCTCGCTGGACTTTATTCTTTAAAGAATGTTAAGGCATCTGGTTAAGCTCTGAGTAAACACAGAATTTTTTACCGGCCACACTATCAAACACATGTGAGAATAGAATAAAGGCATTTTCAGACGTGCAGAGTTTAAAAAGAATTTTTTTCCCTCTCATGCACCCTCTATCTGAGGAAGCTGATAGAGTGCATGCTCCCCTAAACTGAAGGAGTAAATCGTTAAAGAGGAAAACATGATCCAAAAAACAAGAGAACCCATTACAGGAGAGAGACTTGAAAGAAGATCCCAGAGTGGCAGGCCAGCAATCAGCCTAAAAGCAGGTGGTCCAGATTAGAGCAGAAGGATGAAGGTCCACAGAGAGATATATATGGAAGTAAGGGAGGAAGGGAGGGAAGGAGACAGGAAAGGAAGGAGGGAGGGAAGGGAAACGAATAGATTACCTGATATGTTTAAATATAATGAGAGATTTTTAGTTCTGTCAGAGAATTTGGGGATGAATTAATGATAATCATATAGAAAATAAAGAGACCAAAAAAGAACAAGGCAATCATTAACTCCTGAGAAAGCAAAAGTTTTAGTAGAAAGGAAATCTAACCAAACTATAATATGCGGCTGAGGTGTGAATTATGATTACATAATCATAATATAAATGCCGAATATTGATTTAACTAAAAATCATCATATAATTTTTAAGTAAGATATGGAAAAGGAGCAGTGTATAAAAGAGCTGAAGGCTTATCTTCTAGAGTAGAAAGTCAAGCGAAAAAAATGTGAAACTAAAAACTTAAGACTTAATAGCAGTATATTGTTTAGGAGAGTGGAAGTAAATCCCAGAATAAACAACTGTTAAAAGTGGTTATTATTTCTGAGGAGAGACACCTCTGAGGATTGGTGCATGAGCTAGGAAATGCTGCTTTTCATTAAAGTCTTATGCTACTAATTTGTTTTTACATGAGTGTTTATATGAAAGTAAAACTTACTTGAAAAACAATAGATTTCTATAATACCGACTGTTGGGCTTGCGTTTTAAAACTTAAATAGTGCTATTTTAAAAGAAAATGTGCTTAAATTTAACATGTACTTAAATTAAAACATCTGTATGAATTTAAAGATATTTATTTGCTTAAGTTAAAATCTTATTTGAGCATCTGAATGGGACATGGTCTTGAAAAAAAGTGTCATAATATCTAAAAAAATCATACTTTTTAAGAACCATTATTGACTTTATCTTCTTAATCAGTAATAACTTTGTTATTAATTTCATCCAAGCTGAGAAGCCACTCATAGATTCTAAGCACTTCTGATTCTTAATACAACTTTCTAATCAAAAATGCATTCTGTTCTAGCACCAAAAATATAACCCTTCATTTCAGAGCTATCATTAATTGGAAGACCTTAAATCTTACAACATATTCACTTGAATAATGAGCCAACAACACAAAAAAGGGCAGAAGTTTTGTGATCAAGATGTTCTTCTAATAGGGTACGAAATTAGAATGTCTTCTAACTCCCCATCTCACAACATATTAGTTTCTCATTATTTTTTAATTTTTCCATATAACTCTACAAGAACTGAGTTTAACACTGTACAATATAACTTATCAAAAAAATATTAAGAATTAGGTTAAAGATAGCAGATGAGCACACCTATATCTTCTCTCCTTGTCAAGATCCCATTAAAATTGTAGAGTTGAGCTCTTAAATGATGAGGGAGCAAACACCAAGCCTGGAGCTGCATTTATGGGGGGAATGCACAGAAATGGGAATAGTAACAGGGACACAGTCTCTCACTGCCCATTTCAAAGCTAAATATGTACATGTTTAGCTATGGAAAACAGGAACATGGTTGTAAAAAAATCAAATAATGCAGAAGGGTTTGTAATGAGTTAACCATTTACCTATTACACAGCTAAACATTTAAATGTTTAATTTTTTAAAAAAATTAGTTTACTATTTGTTCTGCAAACCTTCATCTAAGGTACAAAAAAAAAAAAAAGAATTATGTATGTGACATCAAATTGACAACAGCAACTCAAAAGGTTTGATGGGAAGCCTAGGGGACAGTGAGTTGAAGATAATGGTGATGGAATAATTTGGAAAAGGATGGTGAGAACAGCAGCACAAGCAGAAGAATGTAATCGATGTCACTGAATTGTACACGTAGAAACTTTCGAAATGGTGTAACTTTGGCTATGTATATTTTCACCAAAAAAAAGTTCCTCAAGGTCGAGAAGGGAGAGTGTTGACATGTTGTGGGGTTGTTAACCAATGTCATAAAACAATATGTGCACTTACTGTCTAATGAGAAACTATTTGTAAACCTTTATCTAAAGTACAATAAAAACAATTAGTGTTTAAACTTGGGTTTTGGAAAAGCTGAGATTAAACAACGAAATGATTCACATAAATTATCTTTGAAAAGTTGCTACCGTACTTCCAATTCATAAAGGTTGATTTTGCCCAAGAGGATACCAAGCCAAATCATGATAAATCCATTTGGATGTGTCAAAGTTATTTCAAACATAATACATCTAAAATGCAATTCTGTATTCCTCACCCCTCACCCTCAACTAACTCTCATATCCATTTATCATACCAATATCCCACTTCAGGACCTTTATTCAACGTTAATTTAGGGAAGAGGCAGGTTTCTGCTTGGAGAAGGATCTCAAGGGGGAATGCTGGTGGGAGACAAACTCTTCTGTTGCTGAAAGCAATTCAGCTCTGGCCCTATACTTGCACTCTTCACTCAGTAAAAACTAGTGACCTTCCTTAGAAGGTAGATAACTGGCCATGCCTTCCATAGAAAAAAATTTGGCAGCATCTTTTGTTACTGGAGCATGTTCCCTTGAAAGAATCACACAACTTCCCCAAAAATACCCCCCCCACTAACCCCTCCACCACTCCAAGTGTCTTATTCCTTCCCACCATATTCACTTCCATTCCTGAGAGACATTCTGGAAAACACAACTTTCTCCGTCCCATTACATTTCCATTGATGTTTTAGTAACTTATAAGTGGACATTCTGGGCAACTCCATGGTGGCCAGAATGTAAATTTGGCTCTGGCCCTAAGAGATTTAAAAAAAAAAAAGAGAGAGAAAGCCACAGTACCTATCCCTCAGGAATTTAGTTACCCCTTCCATAAAAACGTTGTACCTGAACCATTCAGAGAGAGACAGATTTTCAGAATACTCTTATCCTCCCTCAAGCAATTTCTGTTAATGTCTAATAAGAACCACACTGCTTTATTATATAGAGCCTACAGGCTTCCACATGCAGTTTAAGTTCCTTCTATCTTCTATGTAATACTTACTTGTAGAATTAAAAAAAAAAAAAAAAAAAAACCATTGCCATCAAGTCTAATCTGACTCCTAGCAACCCTATAGGGCAGAGCAGAACTGCTCCATAGGGCTTCCAACGAGCACCTGGTGGATTCAAACTGCCAACCTCTTGGTTAGTAGCCAAACTCCAAACACCACCAGGGTTTCCACTTATAGACTTAAGACCTTCTTAAATAATCCTTCTCTTTTCTCTTTTTCTGGCCAATCAATTAAAATTCCCTTAATCTTTGTTCAAATATTAACTCTACATTTTAATTAATTGAAATTAATTGCTCTAATTTTTCTAATAATGAAGCTAAGAACCCTGTGAAGATGAAGCTCCTGATTGTGGTCAGAATCACAGTGTGCAGATAGGACTGAAAGATCAACAATCTGAGTACGTGTTCTGCATCTGGAATTGAGAGTGGAAGAATCTGCTGCTGTTAGAAATTCAAATCAAAATGGCAATATTTATTGAATGCCAACCCAAGGCAAAGCTCTAGTAAGGAAAAATACAAAGAAATATAAGACTCAAAGACATATATGATCTAAAACATGTGAATAATCTAGCTGAAAAAGATGAAAGATTTTACCTACTACATAAAAGAAAAATAAAACAAGTTAAATAATTAATCAAAACAAGAAGATGCTATTTTTTACTTATTGGCAAAAACCTTATAGAATGATAAGAGTATAGGGATGAGAGGTTCAAGAGTATAGAGAAACAGATAATAGCGTGGTGTGTATTCACAGTCCTGGTGTGAATACTAATCGTAAAAGCATTTCTGAAGGACAGCTTGGTAGGTGTTAGGTGCTGTCAAGTCTGTTCTGACCCACAGCGACCCTATGCACAACAGAACGAATCACAGCCTGGTCCTGTGCCATCCTCACAAACGCTGTTACGTTTGAGCACATTGTTGCAGCCACTATGTAAGTCCATCCCGTTGGGGGTCTTCCTCTTTTTCGATGACACTCTACTTTACCAAGCATGATGTCCTTCTCCAGGGACTGGTCTCTCCGGATAACATGTCCAAAGTTCGTGACACAAAGTCTCGCCATCCTTGCTTCCAAGGAGCACTCTGCCTGTATTTCTTGCAAGACAGGCTTGTTCTTTCTTCTGGCAGTCCATGGTATATTCAGTATTCTTCTCCAACACCACAATTCAAAGACATCAATTCTTTGTTGGTCTTCCTTATTCACTGTCCAGCTTTCACATGCATATGATGCAACTAAAAATATTATGGCTTGGGTCAGGGACACCTTAGTCCTCAAAATGACATCCTTGCTTTTTAACACTTCAAAGAGATGTTTTGCAGCAGATTGTTCAATGCAATACATTGTTTGATTTCCTGACTGCTGCTTCCATGGGCATTGATTGTGGATCCAAGTAAAATGAAATCCCTGACTTCAATCTTTCTCCATCATGATGTTGCTTATTGGTCCATCGTGATGATTTTTTTTTCTTTATGTTGAGATGTAATCCATACTGAAGGCTGTAATCTTTGATCTTCATCAGTGTCTCAAGTCCTGTTCGTTTTCAGCAAGCAAGGTTGTGTCATTTGCATATCGCAGGTTGTTAATGAGTCTTCATCCAACCCTGATGGCACGTTCTTCTTCATATAGACCAGCTTCCAGGATTATCTGCTCAGCATATAGATTGAATAAGTATAGTGAAAGGATGAAACCCTGACACACACTTTTCTTGATTTAAACCATACAGTATCCCCTTGCTCTGTTCAAACAACTGCCTCTTGGTCTATGTACAGATTTCACAGGAGCACAATTAAGTGTTGGAATTCCCATTCTTCACACTGTCATCCATAATTTGTTATCATCTATACAGTCGAATGTCTTTGCATAGTCAATCAAACACAGGTAAACATCTTCCTGGTGTTTTCTGCTTTCAGCCAAGATCCATCTGACATCAGCAGTGATAGCCCTCATTCCACGTCCTCTTCTGAATCTGGACTGAATTTCTGGCAGTTCCCTGTTGATGTACTGCTGCAACTGCTTTTGAATGATCTTCAGCAAAATTTTACTTGTGTGTAATATTAATGACATTGTTTGATAATGAGCACAAATACGGATCTCTTGCAGTCAGTTGACCAGCTAACTGTCTTCCAAATTTCTTGGCATAAACAAGTGGGCACCTCCAGTACTGCATCTGTTCGTTGAAACATCTCAGTTGGTATTCTGTCAATTCCTCGAGCCTGGTTTTTTGCCAATGCTTTCAGTGCAGTTTGGACTTCTTCCTTTAGTACCATCGGTTACTGATCAAATGCTGCCTCCTGAAATGGCTGAACACTAACCAATGCTTTTTGGTACAGTAACTCTGTATATGCCCTCCATCTGCTTTTTGACGCTTCCTGCGTCATTCAATATTTTGCCCACAGAATCCTTCAAAATCACAACTCGCGGCTTGAATTTTTTCTTCAGTTCTTTCAATGTGAGAAATGCCGAGCACATTCTTCCCTTTTGGTTTTCTAACTCCAGGTCTTTGCATGTTTCATTATAATACTCTGCTTTGTCTTCTTGAGCTGCCCTTTGAAATCTTCTGTTCAGCTCTTTAACTTCATCATTTCTTCCATTCGCTTTAGCTACTCTACATTCAACAGCAAGTTTCAGAGTCTCTTCTGACATCCAGTTTGGTCTTTTCTTTCTTTCCTATCTTTTTAATGACCTCTTGCTTTCTTCACATATGATGTTCTTGATGTCTTCCCATAACTCGTCTGGTCTTCGGTCATTAGCATTCAATGTGTCCAATCTGTTCTTCAGATGGTCTCCAAATTCAGGTGGGATATACTCAAGGTCGTCTTTTGGTTCTCATGGACTTATTTTAATTTTCTTCAGCTTCAACTTAAACTTGCATATGAGCAATTGATGGTCTGTTCCACAGTTGGCCCCTGCCATGTTCTAACTGATGATACTGAGCTTTTCCATCCTCTTTTTCCACAGATATAGTCAATTTGATTCCTGTGTTTTCCATCTGGTGAGGTCCACATGTATAATCACCATCTGTGTTGTTGAAAAAAAGTATATGCAATGAAGTCATTAGTCTTGCAAAATTCTATCATGCCATCTCCAGCATCATTTCTACACCAAGGCCATATTCTCCAACTATCAATCCTTCTTCTTCATTTACAACTTTTACATTCCAATCACCAGTAATTATCACTGCATCTTGCTTGCATATCTGATCAATTTCAGACTGCAGAAGTTGGTAAAAATCCTCAATTTCCTCATCTTTGGCATTAGTGGTTGGTGCGTAAATTAGAATAATAGTCAAGAAATCCTTTCAAAAATACATGCTTTGACCAGAAATTCCACATCTGGGGTTTTTCCCAAGGAAATAACCAGAAAAGAATTTAAAGAGAGCAAGCAACATGGATTATAACCACGAAAAACCAGAAATAATCTAAATGTTCTCCAACAAGGAATTGTTTTAAAAAAAAAAAACAAAAAACTATGTACATACATAGAATAGAATATCATATAGGCATTAAAATGATGATGTAACTGACTATACATACAGATATCAACATAGAAAGACATTCAAGATAGGGTAAATGAAAATAGCAGTTTTTAAAATAGTATGTAGTCTTTGTACAAGTAACACGTATCGCTGTTTTTAAAGACAGACAATGTCCCCACGCATGTTGATACAAAAGGTTTAAAGTCTAGAAATGTGAACTTTTAATTTGCACATCCTGCCACATACATAATACACACACATACTCCTCCACCTGGATAATCCTGATGCAGAGCACACTTTGAGAAATGGTGCATTAACATATCTTGAACCTAGAAATAAGTATATGTGCAAAATAGGAACAGTAATCTGCTAGCCAAATATAAACAGGAGTCTGGAAGTTTAACTGCCAAGACATGAGGAAATAAGGATCCACACTAAGGAATCGCCATGGAAAACGAAGAACTGAGATAAAAGATTAGGGAAGTGGAATATAATACACGCTCAATGGACTATTATATAACCATTAACAACAACCACAATGATAAAAAGAGAGGATATGACATAATTTTAAATTTAAGAGAAGCAGAAAAATTATCATATACACAGTGAAAACTATATACAACTATGTACACACATGGAAAAGACAAAAGAAAAGTCTTAGGTGAATTCGGTTGGTTTTTTTTCTGTTTTTCAAACTTTTTATTTACTTTTATTATACCATTTTCATAATAAAAAGAGAGAATTATCATGTTTGTAGTACCTACTACATATTAAGCACTGTGCTAGGTATTTTCATGAAACATGAGTACTTTCCAGCCTGCTGGAGAACATAGCAGACAAATCTAGCTATGGGGGAAAAAAACTGAATGCATTAGTTATGTATTGCTGTGTAACAAATTACCCCCAAACCTGGTAGCTTAAAAGAACAAAAATACACATAAATATGTTATATAATATACTTAATAAATAATATATATTTAATCATAATTCATCATAGTTATAAGAAAGCTGGTCTGTGGATCTAATTGTTTTCCAATCAGCTGTAATTATAATACACTGATCATACCTCTATTTTAATGTAATCCTTAAAATTATTTTTATTATCTCTGTTCTTAATTTCAGTTGCCTTTATAAAAACCATCTTGAAACCTTACTCCCTTCAATTCTATACATACAGCCAGTCCAGAGAATTTTATAGGGCATCAATTCAATTATTATAAACAAGCTGGACATAAGATTTCATTGTTAATAAACTTATTTTTTCCCCTTGATATTTAATTAGGTTTAAAAGTAGATTAAGAGGTCTTTGGCAGGTCCAGATCTCTGCTATTTCAAAGTCAGAGAGTACTACTTCTTTGGAGAATTCAGGGTTGCATATTGGCATCATACTCTTTTAGAAAAGAAGATTCCATCTTTCTTGATTCTATTTCTTAACTGGGTATGGCATTAATGGACTGACTAGGTAGGAAAATCCTATTAGTAAGTTTCCCTATTGCTGACTAGGATATAGCTTTAGTCTTCTTCAAACATGTATGTCTAAGCACCATCCTAACTAAAAACTGTTGTTGTTAGTTGCCATCAAATCAACTCCATCTCAGGGTGATCCCGTGTGTGCAGAATAGAACTGCTCCGTAGGATTTTCAAGTCTGTGACCTTTCAGAAGCAGATCACCAGGTCTGTCTTCTGAGGCACCTCTGGGCAAGTTCAAATTGTCAACCTTTAGGTTAGGAGTCAAGTAGAAGAAACTCACCACTAAATGCTTAGGCTTCAAAAGTACAGCCATTTGCAGAGCAGGAATTCCTTGGTAATTGTTTCCATCACTTTTCCTGATGTCTGACATTTACTGTTATGGACTGTGACCCACCCAAAATATGTGTTGTAATCCTAACCCCTATACCTGTGGATGTAATCCCGTTCGGAATGGCTTTCCTTGTTATGTTAATTAATCGTACCTGAGTAGAGTGTGTTCTAAATCTAATCTCTTCTGAGCTATAAAAAGAGCAGATTACTGCTCTGACAGGGATCACAATAGAGAGTCCCAGACAGAACAGCAGGAAAATGCAGAACAAAATTCTAACTCACAAAAAAAGACCAGACTTACTGGTCTGACAGGGGCTGGTGAAACCCTGAGAGTATGACCCCCAGACACCCTTTTAGCTCAGTACTGAAGTCACTCCTGAGGTTCACCCTTTAGCCAAAGATTAGACAGGCCCATAAAACAAAATGAGACTAAATGGGCACACCAGCCCAGGTGCAAGGATGAGAAGGCAGAAGGGGGCAGGAAAGCTGGTGTCAACCCAAGGTTGAGAAGGGAAGAGTGTTGACTGTCGTGGGGTTGGCAACCAATGTCACAAAATAATATGTTTATTAATTGTTTAATGAGAAACTAATTTGTTCTGTAAACCTTCATCTAAAGCACAATTAAAAAAAAAAAAAAAACCCCAGCAGATTAGACACAGAGGCACACGAGGAGGGAAGACAGATGCCATGTGAGTATCCTCTACAAGCAAAGGAACCAAGGATCACTGTCAGACACCAGAAACTAGGAGAGAGGCTCACAGAAGGAATCAACACAACCAATGCCCTCATTTGGACTTTTAGCCTCCAGAACTGCGCAAAAATAAACTTCTATTCTTTAAAGCCACTCACTTATGGTATTTATGTTACAGCAGCACTAGGAACCTAAGACACTTATCAACCAAATCGTCACAAGGGTTTTGTTGCCAGCAACTTAGTAATTTTCTTTGTCCAACCTGGACTAAGTCCCTTTACATACGGTGTCCAAAATGTACACCTAGAGTTATTCTCCAATTAATGTAGGATTAAAGCCAAGAATCCAGAATGATGGCTAAGCCTCCAAAACTCAGCAGTTGTTGCCAACTCTGTTCCCTTCAAAAGAAGTGCAAAAACACACAACGCAGCTAATTAAAATTACCAGACTCTAATCACCTCTCATTGGTTTGTGAATATTTTGTGTGTGAGTTCCATAAAAATACAATGGTGTAATGAAAAGAACAGGGATTCTGACAGCGTCTGACTGGCCTAGCTTTAGCATTGTGGTTGGTAGAATTCTAAGACAGCTCCCAAGCTTCTGGACTCTAAATATACACCCTGCAAAATCCCTCCACACTTGAGTGTGGGCAGAACTTGAAAATATGATGAGATAGTCACTTTCATGATTATGTTTAAATAAGAGTCCACTGTAGCAGACAAGAAGGTCCCTGGGTGGCACAAATAGCTTGCCCTCAACTAGTAACCTAAAAGTTGGCAGTTTGAACCCACTCAGCAGGACAGTAGGAGAAAGGCCTGGTAATCTGTTTAAGTAAAGATTACAGCCAAGAAAACCCTATGGAGCAGTTCTACTCCATAAGACACAGGGGTCACCATGAGTCACTTGCCAACAACTAGTGAGCTTGGAAGAGGAACTCAAGCCTCAAATGAAACCGCAGCCCTGATCACCACCTTGATTTCAGCCTGGGACAGAAGACCCAGCTAACCCACACCTAGACTACAGACTGACAAAAACTATGATATAATAAATTTGTGTTGTTTTAAGCCATTAAGTTTGTGGTAATTTGTTACCCAGCAATAGAAAGCTAATACAAGTCTCATGC
Organism: Trichechus manatus latirostris; assembly: GCF_000243295.1. Lineage (NCBI taxonomy): Eukaryota > Metazoa > Chordata > Mammalia > Sirenia > Trichechidae > Trichechus > Trichechus manatus. The sequence continues at coordinate 2,758,099 of NW_004444099.1, read as the reverse complement.
CCATCCCTTGGCCAGGGGAGAGTGAGGCACCTTGATTAATAGCCCCAGTAAGGCTACATCCACCAGGGACGTCTCCTCCCATGCGCAACTGAGGTATCATTATCAGATAGGAGGACTGGTGCTAAAGAAAAACAAAAATTAGCCACCACTAAATGTTCGGTATCTGATACCTCACAGGCCCCCAAAATTCAACTCACAACTCTCACCTACTGTTGGCGTGGTCGACTGCTATATATACACTTCTTGATTTACATGTCACTGTGCCAAAGACTGGAGCCCTCATGGTGGAGTGGTTAAGAGCTCTGATGCTAACCAAAAGGTTGGCAGTTCGAATCTACCGGCTGCTCCTTGGAAACCTATGGGGCAGTTCTACTCTGTCCTATAGGGTTACTACGAGTCAGAAGTGACTCAACAGCAACAAGTTTTTGGTTTTTTGGTGCCAGAGACTAACAGAAAATACATAAGGGCAACAAAAATAATAAAAACTTCAGGGTAGTATAACAAGCTAAGGTCCTGAACTTTCTGTGTGACCTCGGGGAAGCTACTCACAGACAGCAGCTCGGCAATTTCCTGTCTGTAAATGAAAGAACTGGATGAGCTTTAATGTTCCTTTTAGCATTAAAAATCTATTATTTTATAAAACGCCAAAAAAAAAAAAAAACCCCACCAGAAAAAATAATTCAGAATAAGTTACTGATTTGTTGTGTAAGAACAAAGAAATGCCATATTGCTCCCAACCACATACCCTGTCCCTTCCAGTATTCCGCCTGTGAAAGTAGCTTAGCTTAATAAAAACCACTACATAAAAGAATAATGCCTGTAGAACCAGAATCCAGGGGTGGAAGGGAGGGGAAGGCAATCAGAACCACCAGGGCACCTTCACAAACTCAAAAAGCCCATCATTGCACACTATTTTACAGTGTTATTGTCATGAATTAGAATATTTTTCCGGATGTAATTATATTGGAATATATGTATTTTACTTCATTTCCCCTAACTTACCACTGCATTAAGTGGCAATGCTAAAGACCTAAGGTTGACTCTAAAAGAACTCACTTGAAAATTCAAATTTTTTTCAAAACAATCTATAATAATTTTGATCTCTTGGCTCATTTTAGCAATAGGATCAGTCAGCAAAAATAAATAAATAAAAAGGATTTCATTTTTTAAAGCCTACATTAACTCAAACAATCCGAAAATTAAATGTTAAACATAGATATTTAACTTTTGAAATGTTGCAAAAAATGTTTAATCACAATTATTTTCACTAAATACACATTAACTTCATAAGAGATTCTCTTCCTCCGAAGTCTTGTGTCCCCTCAAAAAAAGTTTTTTTTGGTGAACTATTTTGGCCATAATCAATTCCCATTACTGTTCAAGCTTTTAAACAAGTAAATTCTTTAAAGTTAAAAAAAAAAAAAGGAGGGGGGGAGTTAAGAGAAAGATCTTTCACTAAATATTATCATCACTCAACTGCAGAAAAGGAAAAAATAAAAAAAGGATTTCAAGATGAAGATACAAAATGGTAAGATTCATTTTAGGTTACCTCAGAGGACATACAGAATCTGAAAACAAGGTAAAAATAATAATAATTTATTTCTTCTTGGGAAACAGCTATTGGAAAAGTGCAAGTAAACTTCAGATATGATAAAACGTATGCCTGGGAGTCGGGAATAACTTTGTTGCCATTTCGTATTCACAGAGAAACATGGGCCGCTTCTGTAGCTCGGCTAATTAAAAAACTAAAAATAATATAAAATTCCTAAAAGCATATCTCCAGTTAGATAAAGCTTTATTCTCAAAATTCTCAAGAATTATACCACTATCCACAATTAAACGGTTTAAACACTTAACATAACCTAGTTAAATGAATTGCTATTTAATAGTTCCAAGAAAATTCACCCAACTGACTTGAGGCCATTTAACATCAGAGCTTCCAAAGGTCAAGGATTTGCCTTCCTACCTTGTGTACCATAGTGAGGACAGGTGAAAGTCCCATGAGCACTTTTAAGAATTCAAACTAGTAAAAAGCCCTCTGTGCTTTTCCCAAAGCTTCCAGCGAATGTATCACTTAAAGCTGCTAGTGGGACGCCACGTGCTTCGGCTAGGCGCTGCGCACGCGCCAAGGCCTCGACTGCGCCAAGACGCGGGCCTTCTTGCGCGCCCTCAATTCCCTGATCCATAAACTGGGCGGCGGTAGCACAGACCTCTCGGCTCTGAGAGCTTTAAAGAGCGAATTAATGCATGTAAAGCACCTGCAGCAGTAGCTGCACTTAACCAAGGAAAGTAGGAAATGAATGACACCGACACGTAATGGATACAGGCCTAATGCCCAGAACTTGGTTCTCAAACCGCCTTCCAGGCTCCCCATTTCTTGAGAGAACTGAGACCACACTTGGGCCAGATCTATCTCAGTGGGCCCAGCAAAGAAGGGACCATTGTTGGGGAGAAGAGTGGGAGGTGGCTGCTTGGGCAGGAGCACAGCCTCGAGGCACTTTTTTCTCTACAAGAATCCTCACGCTTCGCCCCGTTCCATTGGAAGAGTGCTGAAGGCTACTGGCCACCCTGGAAAACCAGAAACGCTTCTCGTGGAGGGTAAGAGGTTAAAAAACAGAAGAAGAAGAAGAAATGCAGACATGTTCGGGAGCGCGGGCCCGCAACACGTAACAGGAAAGATATTTGTTTCATAGCGCTCTCATAGACCTTCAGAAGAAGCGGGCGGGCAAAATTCTAGTCAGCGACCGGAAGCCAGGCAAGGCTGTGGTTTTCGAAGCGCAGCGAAGGGAGGGGCTTCTAAGATCTGAATGTTCTCCTACTTAAGGAGATTCTTTTTTTATTTATTCGCGTCCCTGCTGTAGTTCCTCAATTTGAGCCTTTAGCCTGGGCAGCCTTTCACTCAGCAGAGCTCAGGGCGGCTGCAGGCTTTGCCCATCGGATATGTGGCGCGCGCAGTGGTTGATACACTAAAGCGTCTCCGCCTCCTATAGCTTTCCGTGGCAGCGATGGCCGAGTGGTTAAGGCGTTGGACTTGAAATCCAATGGGGTCTCCCCGCGCAGGTTCGAACCCTGCTCGCTGCGGAAGCGGTCGCTTCAGATTTTTTTTTAACAGATTTCCCCAAATGCTAATCCTCATTCTTCTCGCCGTTTCTGCCGAAGCTACCAGTTCTAAAACGGCGCGCTTGTGATGTTTACTGCGAGTTTGTTCTAAAGAAAAGTCAAGAAATGTCCATCAGTGCTGCAAACGTAGACTATTTCCTCCGAAGGGAAAAGTCTTCCTCGGTCCCAAGCGGCAGGGTAGCAATTTTTAAATCTTGGTACTCAATGTAAGACCAAGTGCGCAAAATAAAAATAAAATGAATATAAATATTGGCAGAATTTTTCCGACTTTCACAACCTGGAAACTAGCTTATTTCACGGAAGCTGACGGCAATGCTAATATGCTACTTTTACTTCCATCCCAGAATCCCACCACATCGAAAAGTGCTGTGAAATGGAAGACAATAAAAATGAGAAACTACTTCCAGCATTTTTAAAAGTTCTCCTTGTAAAGTGTGATACATCCAAATAATGAAACACCAGGCGTGTAGCCATTAAAATGATGTTAATGACGTGGGAGGGGCTTCCTAGTGTACTGCCAAATGAAAAAGGAGGATGGCTTTTAAAACAGTATATATCCTGAGCACACGTTTGTAAAACAGTCATTTACATACTCATATATGTGGCAGGAATGTGAAAAAGAAAGCTACAGAAAGAATGAATAAGAACTGGAAATACAAAAAATGTTAACAGTGTTTACCTCTGAGTGATGGGATTTGAGAGGATTTTGATTTTCTTAACATTGTTTTTTGCTTAACTGGTTTTCTAGAATTTCTATATTAAGTCTGTATTATTTTTGAAATAAGAAAATTGTGAGATTAGTCTTTTGGATCCGGCACATCCCCTTTCTGCTCCCTTTTGCCGACTTCTACCATGTCCCTTCCACCCCAGGCTTCCCCAGTTTTTTTAGGGATTCCCTGACACTTGAAGGCTAGCGATAGTTTTCTGTGGTACCTGAAGAGGATTCCACCCACACAGCCCCATCTCATTTGAGATTTGACTAAACATACTCTCTACTACATTTACATCTTCAAGCCAGCCTCGGCCCAGTGGCCACCCCTTCTGCCCCATTGAATTCACTTCTAAGTGACTTCAGCAGTTTCCTAGTTGATCCCCTTCCCTGTATCAGTCAGGATCACGTTTACCTGCAAATAACAGAAAACCGAACTCTAGGGACTTAAACACATGGGATTTGTCTCAAGAAATCTGGGGTAGGCAATCCTCAGATGGTACAGGGAAAGGGGTCTTTCCTTCTTTCTGCTATGCCATCTTTGATACAAAGGCCTTCACCCCCTGCTTGTTGCTTCATAGTCCCAGTATGGTTGCTATACTGCGAGACCACATCTGCATTCAGTCAGGAAGGGGTGAGGCAGGAACCCTCAGTTTATGTCTCATTTACCTGAACTGTTATCACTAGATACAAGGAATTCTGGGAGAGTGTTTTTAGGTGGGTGCATTGAAGTTGGGATGCACCAGGTTGAAATTGGGACTCCACTGGTAAGGAAGAAAGCTGAATGAATACTAAGGAGTACAAATTTCAAGACAAGTCCCTAGCCTGCTTCCCCTCCCTCCCTTTCTTCCCTTTTTCTTTTGAGTTACTAGCAGGCCTTCCAGCACAGCATGCTGGCTCTTGCCTTTGGGTCTTTTTACATATTCACATGCAGTTACCTGCACTGTCCTTCTCTTGCCTTTGCCCTTCTCCCCTCATTAGGGCAAAGGGGCTGCCCAGCATTTGAACTCCCTTCCTATTTAGGGAACTTGCTCTCCTTTTGAGTCTACCTGCTGTAATCTACTCCTCACCCCCATCATAAAAGCTGAAAAAGTGACACACTTGTTTTCCCAGCCTCCCTTGCAGCTAGGGGGGAGAGCATGTGACCTAGGTCCAGCCAATCAGATGTGCCCTCCTCAAACTTTCGGTTGGGAACTATTTATGAAAAGAAGCAGGGAGGGTGGAAATCTGTTCTAGTTATGAGTAGAGGCCACAGTGGCAGCTTCAGGGATCGTTAAGGGCAGCAGGCCAGGGCTACAGTTGGAGTGTGTGATTGTTCACCAGCATTGACAATAGTACCTGCACCAGACTGATCTTGGATGCTGTCTAGCCTACCTTACTCCTGCCCCATTTTCCAAAAATGGCTTTCTTTGCAGCCTTCCTGGCAAATTCAATGAACTTTTCAATACCCTTCCAGTAAGTTCTGGTAACTTTCTCCTTAAATTAGCCACAGTCCGTTTTTGTTGCTAACAATTATCAGATGCAACTTCCCTCCTCCTCCACCATCATATGCGAGGAAAACTCACAGTCTTCCTCCAAGTATCACCTCCTGGGTGAAACATTCCTACAACCTCCCAGGCTGACTCAGAAGCCCCTTTTCAATTCTCCCATTCTCTATTATAGTGAGGAGCACGTTATAACAATTATTGCCTGTTTACCTCTCTTCCCTCTAAATGGTAAATTTCTGAGAATGTATAGAGGGACCATGTCTTCTAGTCTTTGTACCCCTGCCTAGCACGGACGAAGGAATGAATAAATATGAGTCAGCACACAGCTCTACACTCCACCCCTAGAATGCCAAAAAATGGTGGTCTTCAACTTCCCATTCCCCTTCTGAAGGTCACTAACTCTTGACTTAGTATGAGTTAATTTAATATATCCCTCTCCCCAAATATTTTTTAATGTACAGAAGAGAGGGCAGCAGCCTGACTATGTACCCCTCCTTCTTCCCTTTGCCTTCCCTTGCCTTATTTTGCTTCTTGTTCCCTTCTCTTCCAGCACTGAAAGGGCAGATTGAATCAGGAGGCAAGCACCTACAGACCTTTGTCTCTGCTGGTAAACCCCTGTCTTACCCCAGTCTCCCTAAGAGTGGCTCACTTTCAGCCTGGGCTCTGCGTAACCTGGATGTCAGCTCTCTCTGTGGTAAACAATGGAAAATTCATTTTGGAAGGGAGAGGTAACAGAGGTTCTGCAGTGCACACCTTCCTACCTTCCAATCTGTTCTCCATAAGATAAATTTTTCTTTAAAAATGCACATTTGGTCTCATAACCCTCCTTCTGGGGATTCCCCTGTGCTCTTACAACAAAGACCAGAATCCTTAGCATGGCCCCCACAGCTCTCTGTGATCTTGCCACCCCCCTTCCCTGTACCTCTTGGGCCTCTCCCCCACCCCTATTCTCTGTCCAGATGTACTGCCCTTTCTTTTAGTTCTTTGGAAAGACGAAACTGTTTCCCACCTTCAGACTTTTGTATATGCTCAGATGTCACCCTCTCCATCAAATGGGCCAGGTCCCCTTCTTATGTGCTTTCATAGCATTTTATTGTTTTTCTTTACAACACTTATCACACTTTGAGATACATTAGTGTGAATATTTGCTAATCTCTCCCTGCCTGCATATGTGTGTTTGTGTGTGTATGCGTGTGTGTTTAACCACTAAATCCCCTTATCTGGTACTTAGTGGACCCTCAGATATAATTTTGTGGAATGAATTTTATGGTTGGAAAAGCCAGAGAACAAGCGGTCTAAGAATGCCTGAAGAGATGGGAGATACAGTTTCCAATGAGGAAGGGTGGGTTCTGTTTTCCTTCAGCTTTGGGGGATGAATCAAAACTGTGTCTGAAGAGTTTGGAGCCCTGACTGCACAGATCAGCTGAACAACACGATGTATTGCAGCACTGTTTAGTGTGATTTATGATGCTGTTATTTGGTTTTAACACACCAAGTTCATTGTAAAGGAGTTTCATGGCCAGAGATTTCATTACTGGAGGCATTGTTGTGTAGTGAGGCAGTGGAAAGGGAGCAAGAGACAGGGCTGGCCCAGGACATGTGTAAAGCTTGTATTCCAAGTCCCCTCTGGTCTTGACCCACCTCTGGAGGCCTTGTTCTCCAATGTGCCCATGTCCCTAAGGACATCTGGTCTCTACATGCTGGAGTGTAAATGACTAATAATACTACCTAAGTGTAGCCCCACCAGGGTTAACTAGAAACTAAAACTCTGACACTGGAATTTTCAGGTAAAACAGATGACGTGTTCTATCTGAAGGGCTGATGGAGAAAACGTAGAGCTTTCGGCTCTTGTTCCAACAACTAGTTTCTTTCCCAAACTGCATAAAGTTGATGAGTCAAGCTCACCTGGGCTCAGAGAATAGACGACACAGGAAGTGAGTTATTTCTGTTTCCTTCCCACCCTCCCCCACACCTACTCACCAGTCCTGGCTCCGGCAACAGCTTCTCACGGACTGAACTCCGAGGCCTGTAGAGTGAACATGAGCGACTTAGATTTACTTTAGCAGCTTTGTCTGTGAGCAAGGCCAGATCTTTGCTGGTCTCTCCAGGCCATTGAGAAGACTCCACTGACAGAGAACTTTGTCCGTAGGATCATGGTCTTGATGCTCTCTGATGCTTGAGGTTAGGGATGGGAGAGACTGGCATCAATATGCTCCTCACTGAGGTGCTAAGGAGGAGTCAGCCCCAGGCTGATCAGCTCATAAACCCCCTGATCCCTTACTCCAGGGATCTCGGAGTCTCTTTCTTCTTCTTACTTTCACTCTAATAAAACCTCCTGTATCACGTTTGTCCACAAAGACTTGTGGGGTTTTTGTTTGTTTCCCTCTCAAACATATTCATTTGAAACAAGATTCTCAGAATATGTGTCCAGCACAGGACCTTTGGAGGCATTGTACCTGACACAGTCATCCCAAGAGGTGAGTATTCACAGTGTCCATATGAAGCATACTAGTCTTCCAGATGTTAAGAAACATACATCGGTGAAGACAGAATATTTGTGTTTTGGAAGAATAATGTGTGGTTAGGATGTTGGAACACAGACATGCCACACTTACTTTTTGTACACGCCTCTGGTTCAGGGCTCAGCAAATGTTTTCTATAAAGGGTCAGATAGTAAATATTTTAGGCTTTGTGAGCCGTATGGTTTCTGTCACAACTACTCTACCTTTGTAGCACGAAAACAGTCATAGACAATACTTAAATGAGCATGAGTGTTTTTAAATAAAACTTTATTTACAAAAGCAGGCAGAGGGTGGAATTCAGCCCATGGGCTGAAGTTTACAGATCGCTGCTCTAGAGGACTCTTCCTAGTATAAAGAGAAAGGTCTTCCCAGCTTAGCACTGTGAAGATATGATTGACTGGGACACTGTTGAGAAGCTGGTTACATCTCACTAGTTCTCAGTTTTTATACACTTCTGTGAAATCTTATGATTTCCATTCACATCACAACACCAAGAAAGAACACCAATAATATACGCCTGAGGAAAAATTGGGAGTGAATGTTTTCTAAGGTCATTTTCTCTCAATACATAGTGCTGGCCCGGAACCTTCTGGAATCCTCTCCTGCACTTTGTGGTTGTTGGCTCCATTCAGCAGTGAGACTGGATGGGGTACAGACGCTGGAAACACTTGCTTCGTTTCTCCTCTTTCTGTAGTTTTCCCTGAAGGTAACTCCTCTGAAAACAGGAAGAACTGTATCTGCTGTTATCAACACAACCCTTCAGCCCTTGAACATCATAAGGTATGATTCGAATCCAGCTCTGCAGATGTCTTAGTTTTCTACGGCTGCCGTAACAACGTACCACAAACCAAATGGCTTCAAACAACAGGAATTTATTGTCTCAGTTCTGGAGGCTAGAAGTCCAAAGTCCAGGTGTCGGCAGGACCATCCTCTCTCTGAAGGCTCTAGGGGAAGATCCTCCCTCGCCTCTTCCAGCTTCTGGTGTTTGCTTGGCTTGTAGGTACATCACTACAGTCTCTGCCTCCGTCGTGTCTGCTCTCTTACCTCTGTCTCTGTCTCTTCTCTTGTTATGATATTGGATGTCGTATTCGTAACCACCTGAGCCAAAATAGCACTGGATCAGGTCCAGGTCCCGCGTGGCGCAGCCTGTCTAAACAGAGAAATGGACACGGCTGTTAAGGCAAAGTGAAAACGTTTATTTAGTTGGCCAAGTATAGGAGCTCACCAGGACCTGCGTTGCAAAGATGGCTCCCTAAACTTGGGCGGGGGTCAGCTTTTATGGCACTGTTAAGGTTAGCAGAATCAGGAGGTTGTACATATTCACCATTCCTTGCTGATTATTCATTGTGGGGCAGGGCTAGGAATCAGCAGGAAGTGACTGACGGACCCTTCGCTTCTGAAATGGGCTCGGCTATCGCCCGATGGCGTTAAATCCGGTGACTTCGTTCCTTGACATGAGTCTTTTGGTTCCTGGGCGTGAGTTTTTTCTCATCTATCTGCGCATGCCTGGTGGTCTGGCGCCGGTTCTCCTGGGACTTGTTTGTGACCGTTATCTGCAGAATTTCCTGAAGTTAAAACAATGTAAAGAGTAAAGAAATAGTCAATCCTAGTCCAACAGTTCTGATCTGAAGCCGCAATATAGCCTGCCCCTATTGTGGGGGCAGGAAAGCGGCTTAGCAACCACCTTAATATTGGATACTATATTTAGCCATGTTGGATTAGAGTGTACCCTATTTCAGTGACTAATAGCGTCTTCAAATGCCCTGCTTCACAAAGTCACGTTCACAGGTACCAGGTGTTAGGACTTAAACATATTTTTGGGGAGACACAATTCAACCTATAACAGCAAGTTTATTTGCATAGTAGCTTGAGAGAGTGAAAAGAACAAGGGCTTTGAAGTAAGATTAATCTTGCTTTCAAATCCAGGCTCCTTCTCTTTCCTGCTGTGTGAATTTGGGCAGGTTACTTAACCTCTCTAAGCCTTAGTGTCCTTATCTACAAAGTGGTAATAATAATTACTTCTGCTTCGTGGCACTGCCAGTAGTAACTGCCATTTTCTGAGCTGTAACCACGGGCTAGGCATTGTGACAAGTGCCTTACATGCACTGTTTCATTTAATAGCCACAGCTATTTTACAGATAAGGGACTGAGCATGAGATTTCATGCTGCTCCTTCTCTTCCCCTTCCCCAGAGTGGCTCCCTCAGAGAGGTGCCTGAGACCAACTTGAGGGAGCCTTTGGGCAGGGATGAAAGAGGCCATTCAATTCATGTTACTGAAGGAGTGGAATGTTCTTTGCTCTTTTGTCTCTCCGAGCTAGATGAAGGGGGGAGCAAATTCCCCCGGGGAGTTGACGTAGAAATCTGCCCAGAGTTGACTTCTGGAGAGGGACGTGTTTGGAGCCATGTGAGGACCTCTTTGAGAGGTTAGCAACTGTTCTCATGTTTTCTCTTATCTAGACATTTTTTCTCTGGTGCCTCTTACAGCTCATGGTTGGTTTTACAAATATAATTTCCCAGCCTGTGTTACATTCCTCCTCCCAGCCCCACTCCTCTCCAACTTTTTAAAAATATAATCAGCTGCATGATATGTGCCTAGCAATTTCCAGCCCTTTCCCACACTGGCACCCTGGGCTGGAAAATTCTCCCAGTCCTTAATGATTGATTTGGAATATACACATCCCCCAACCTGCACACACGCGTGCACATACACACTCACAGACACCATGTGGGTTTTGAAGATAGCTACACAAATAAGTTTAAAATCTGTACATATAAGCAAAATCCAATTTATGCTCCTCCTTTTCTGTCTCATTTTCAAGAAATACTCAAAAAAACCTAACAGGAACATCAGGTATACTAGAGAGTTGGCAGGAATTCAGTCACCAGGAATCTTATTTTATAGCAAGACAATAAAGCAGAGATTTTTAAATTACTTCACTCATTGGGCAGGTAATATAGGCTCATGGTTCAAAATCACAGTGAAAAGGCTCCCTGTCACCTCTGTCAGACCTGGAGCCCTGGTGGTACAGTGGTTAAGAGCTCAACTGCTAATCAAAAGGTCAGCAGTTCAAATCCACCAGCTGTTCCTTGGAAACGCTGTGGGGCAGTTGGGTCACTATGAGTTTGAAGTGACTCAACGTTAATGGGTCATGCCTGTCCTTCTGCCACTGAGGTCCCTTCCTGGAGGCTACTACCTATCAGCTTCTCCTTTTTTCCCTCAATGCCTCTTTCTGCACATATATGAACATATGAATTTTTTACACGGATGTTGTACAAACTGTTCTTGACCTTGCTTTCGTTATTTAAAAATATATCCTGAGTATCTTTCAGCATAAAGAGCTTTCTCATTCTTTTTATGGCCCCTAGGGTAGAACTCACTACCTCAGATTGGATAGATACTAATTTATTTAACAAAATCCCTGCTGATGATCATTTAGATAGTTGCCAGTCTTTTGATTTTACACGGACACACACACCCAAAAAAAAAAGCTTCAGTGAAAACTCTTGTACCTACATATGACATTTACTAAAGCAGAGATCTTAATCAAAGTCATCTATTTTCATGTAGAATTGGGAGAAAGGGGTCAACTCTTTGTCCAGGTATTGGGAATTGGGCACACAAAATTACTGTGGTCACAGCCTCCACCAGATTGAGCCCAGAACAACTAGATGGTGCCCGGCTACCACCACTAACTGCTCTGACAGGGATCACAATAAAGGGTCCCAAACAGAGCTGAGAAAAATGTAGAACAAAATTCAAACTCACAAAAAAAGACCAGACTTACTGGTCTGACAGAGACTAGAGAAACCCCAAGAGTATGGCCCTTGGACACCCTTTTAACTGGGTACTGAAGTCACTCCTGAGGTTCCCCCTTCCCCCAAAGATTAGACAGGCCCATAAAACAAACAATAACACCCGTAGTTCAACCATGTATACGAGACTAAATGGGCACACCAGCCCAAAAGCAAAGATGAAAAGGTAGGAAGGGACAGGAAAACTGAATGAATGGAATTGGGGAACTCAAGGTCAAGAAGGGAAGACTGTTGACATATTGCACAGTTGTATCCAATGTCACAAAACAATTTGTGTATTAATTGTTTAATGAGAAATTAATTTGCTCTGTAAACTTTCGCCTAAAACACAATTTAAAAAAAGAAAGAAAGAAATTACTGTGGTCAAACAGTTCTGGTAGAAGCATAAACCCAGTTGCTGTTGAGTCGATTCCAACTCATGGCTACTCCATGTGTTACAGAGTAGAACTGCTGTAATCTTTAAGGAAGCAGATTGCCAGGCCATTCTTCAGCAGCACTGCTAGGAGGTTTCAAACTGCCAACCTTTAGATTACTAGAAAAGCACAAACCATTTGCACTACACAGGACCCTGTAGAAGCATACTCTTTGCCATCAAGTCAATTCTGACTCATAGCAACCCTATAGGACAGAGTAGATCTGCCCCATAGGGTTTTGAAAGCTGTAAATCTTTGGGGAAACACACTGTCACATCTTTCTCCCCCAGAGGATTTGGTAGGTTCAAACTGCCAATCTTCTGGTTAGCAGTCAAGTGCTTAACCACTGCACCACCAGGGCTCCTTCTGTAGAAACACCGACTACACAAAAACCCTAGAAATAGAGAAGACGTTCCTCCCAACCTCTAATCTATTTTATTTCTAGGGAAAGAAAGGTCCAGAAGTAAAAGTATAGTCCTGGTTTACCTTTTGACATCATAAGTGAGTCAGTTCTTGGAAACTACCCCTTCCTTCCTTCATCCCTGTTCTCTCCCCTCCCCTTAGCTCCATATTCTCCTTGGAAGCTACTGAGCTTCCTGGAATTTTTATTACCAATTCCAGGTGCTCCAGTAATAATTTCTGCTACTACAGCCTCTGCTAACTCAAATGCCCTCTGGGTATAGTGCTCACTGCCTCTGGCTCATAAAAGGGACAGGCAAAGACCAGGGCCTAGCTACAGAAAATAGCGCCTAGGGCAATTAGTGTTAAATTGCTGAATGATCTCTCACAGCGGGCCATGGAAACTGTGATGGGCAATAGAAACTGCTAATTGGTGTTCTAGCACCTTACTCCCCCACCCCCCTTAGGCCTCTGGGACCGGAGTTACAAAGGATGCAGGGCTGGAACCTTTCCGGCAGAGTGGCAGGGTTTATTTATAAAGCAAAGGAGTGATAGGAGGTCTGTGAGACCCACTCTAAGTTACTGCTTCTGCTTGCAGAACCTTTCAGGGGTGAGATGTGTAATTCCATGAATTTTTTCAGTACCTGCGTGTATATCAAGGCACAGTCCTAACTCCTTTGCAAGACTGGCTTGAGAGTGGATTCCATTTAGAAACTAATTAGTTTCTAAAATGCAGGCAAAGAGGCTCAGAGACGCTGTTATCTATTGCTTTTCCTGTTCCTGCTTCTGCCATGAAAGTTAGCCAATATATTGTTCAGATCTACTTGTGACAGTTTGATTTTGGTTTACATTTATCCAGGCTTGAAAAATGACCACTGCTCAGGCAGATTGATGCCTCCTGAGCCACTCATTTCTAGCACATATTAATACATCGGCACTACTTTCAAGTAGTATGTCTTTCTGAATTAGTCTTTGGGTTCCACCCCCCACTGCTTTTTAAGCTTCATTAAAAAAAATAACCCTCTAACCATTTTTCTCAAGATTGTCTCTATAAAGCATCCAGCCCGCTACTGAATAGGCTGTATCTTCATATTTCAATTTTTTAGTTGTTGTTTTTTACTATTTATTATTATCACTAGAGCATTTGAGAATTTCTCATTGGGGGACATGTTTGGCTATTGAAGAAATAAAGAGAGATTCTCATTTTTCCATCCAAAACCCACCACAAAGCTGTAACATTTCATGGTTATGCCTCTCTCAGTCTGTAATAACACAAGATTCTTGTGGACACTGTCCACTTCTTTAAAAAATGATAAAAGTATCAAACTGCTTATATCAATTAGGAGCTCAGCAGAAAACAGAAGGCACACTCAATTTAGAACAATTTTATATGGGTTTAATAAAGAGACTATTTACAAAGGTGTGGGGTGCCTGGAGGGGCAGATTAACCAGTAAGCAAGGTACACAAAAAAAAAACAACAGTCCCTTTGCTGTCGAGTTGATTCTGACTCACAGTGACCCTATAGGACAGGGTAGAGCTGCCCCATAGGGTTTCCAAGGAGCGGCTGGTGGATTTGAACTGCCATGGCTTTTAACCACTACACCACCAGAGCTCCAAGCAAGCAAGGTATGCATGGACTTAAATGTATTTACTTACTAATCTGTAGTGCACAATTTCACATGGGTTATCACCACATCTTTGATGTCGTAAGTAAGCCCGTGCATACCTTGCTTATTGGATAATCTGTCCCTTGGTGGGGCTAGAGAAACCACCATGGATGGTGGCGCTGTCATCACCCCTAAGAGGGGAAGGAGTGGCCGCTGGAACCCAGAGGAGCAGTGACCCCATCAGGGATACAAAGGCTCAAGGTGATCCTGCAGGGAAGGAACTGGGTAGTAATACACCACCTCACTCTCCTCTCTCCCTGTGGTCGGGCCTCCCCATTGACCAAACTCAAATGGTCAGCAGCTGAGAAGAGGGCCGAGCATGGGTCTGGAGGGGCACATAGGAGATAGCTGGGACTCTGCTTTACAGAAAACAGACAAAATAAAAAATAAATCATCTATAATCCAGCACCTTAACACACCAACTTTTATCACTGTGGTGCATTACCTTTCTGTCCTATATTTCCATATTTAATATATAGTTACTTTAAAAAGTTAAATCAGTAACTATTTCAAACATACAGAGACACAAAGAAAATAATGTTATATTTTTCATTAAAGTTATTTCACAAGCTTTTTGCTGCTCCTTTGTCTTCATAAGCATGATTTGTAAAGGCTCTATTAACAGGCTATGAAGTATCTGCATCAAATATTATGGGACCAATTGCTGCACATGTAGGTCACTTCTGATTTTTTTTCCTATTCTAAATACTATTGTGATGTACATCTTTGTGACATAAGCTTTTTTCCAAAATTTTTGTTCGTTTTTTCTTTAGGATCTATATCTCGAGCAATGGGAATATTGAGTCAAAGTGTATGAATAGTCTAGCTCTAAATATATATTCATAAATTGTTTTGCTAAATATCTGTACCAACGTAGAGTGTCATCAGTAATGCATAAAACAATGACAATTGTGGAACCCTTATCTACATTGGGTATTATCACTTGCAACCTTTTTTTTCCCTCTAATAGGTAAGCACGCTCATTTTTGTTTAATTTGCTTTTTGTTGATTACTAATAGAGTTTCAGTGTTCACCATATGTTTGTTTACTAGCTGTATTTGCTATTCGATTTCTGACTTTGTACTGCATCAGCTATCGGTTCCCAAAGCAAGTGCTGAAATTGACCCTTGGGGGAATCCTTACTGAAACCAATTGAGCACCATGGTGGTAAGACAGCAATTTCAAAGTAAAGAGGCTAATGAGTTTCAAGCTGAGGGTTTATGGACTTAATATCTACTTTTTGGGACATTTATACCTCTGTTAGATTACAAGATTTATCCTCCCCTCCCCCATTATCCCCCTTTCCAGCATTTAAAATAACTGGTGCAAAACTAAATACAGCCTGAGTAATAACAGTGATTAATTCCTGTTACTTTCTGTTCCTTGTTGGCAATGATGGTTCAGCATCCACCTTGGGAGATATTGGGGGCAGCTGGTTCATTGGCTCACTCTGAGACACTTGTGGGTCTACTATGGTCTGGACTTCTCATTCCCCTCTTTCTTTACCTCACAGGCTACTTAAGGAAGTGTCTCCCTTAACTCACCAGGCTCCAAGAGTGTGGAAGGTTCTTTTTATATCAGAGATTCTCAAATTTTAGAAGAATCACTTAGGAGAGCTTACTGAAAACAAGATTCTGGGACCCCACTGTTGGAGATTCTGATTCAGTAGATAGGGGGTGAGCCCAGGAATCTACACTTTTTTAAATGATTAAGATGCAGAGGTGTCTAGTGACCACACTGCGAAACACTGTATAGATCCTTGGGATAAGAAATGTATCTGTACTGAAAATACTCAAGATGGGGCAGAAGTGAGGCTGGGAGCAGGGAGGAGGGAAATAGAGTTGAGCAATGACTCCTTCTGAACGCTTTCTCCAAAAATGTCATTTTGAAGGAAACTGTGCAGATTAGACCATAATTGGTTAGAGAGGGTAGTCAATGTGTGGCAACTTTTCTGTATGCTAGAGATATGGTGGTCCAAAAAATAGACATCCCCCACTTCATTGAAGGCTACCATCTAACCAACCAAACCAACCAACCAGTTGCCATGGAGTCAATTCCAACTCATAACGACCCCCATGTATGTCAGAGTACAACTGTGCTCCATAGTGTTTTCAGTGGCTGACTTATCAGGAGTAGATTGCCAGGCCTTTCTTTTGAGGTACCTCTGGGTAGACTCAAACCACCAACCCTTAGATTAGTAGCCAAGAGCATTAACTGTTTGCACCACCCAGGGACTCCATCTACCTTCTAGTGACACTCAATTCATTATAACATCGTTTAGTCATGTTGAATTCTATTTTCAGTGTTGTAACACCTCCCTACACTCTATTTCTAACATCCTAAAACGTACCTCTAAGCTTCCAAATCAGTCCTACCTCTGGCCACAAAGTTTCAGGTAACAAATGGGTCCTTATACACATATATCCCCCCTGGGAACAAAAGTATTTCTCTTCTACATCAGCACATTAGCCTGAGCAACTTGCAGATTTATTGGATTGTTTGAGATTTCTTCAGGCCCCTTTAGGTTCTGTTTATGAAGTATCTATGTCAGGCAAAGATACTAGCAGACCACACTATATAGGTGCAGAGGCAAAGGAAGAACTAGATCTGGAGTCTTTTTGCACCTTTGCAGGATCTAGCAAACGCTTTTTGGCGTGGACCCTTCTTGAACTATTAGCCCGATGCTGCCATCCTGTGGCCATCTAAGGAAAGGTGATGTGTGGTTACAGATTTGAAGAAAATATTTTCTTTGGTGGACTATGTAAATACCTGCTGGAAAAAAATCTTTACATTTCCTTGTCATATCCTCCATTAATTTTTAGCGCAGGTAGAATCTACTTGGGAGAATTCTGCAAGTAGAATAGGAAAATTCTACTCAGTGAATCACTGCAGTCTAGAATAGAAAACAAAATGCAAACGTCCTGATATAGCGGTCTGCTAAAATCACTAAACATCAGTTTACACATTTTTCATACAGTAACTTTGCATCATGAAATTCTCTTTTTTCCTGAAATGGAATTCCTCCTGAGAAAAAATCTCATTAGATACTCACTACCAGCCTGCATTTGTTCGAAGTGCTTTCCCAGTACCTGCGTATCTACTGTTCTGAAGTCTTCCCTGGAGCAAAGGAAAGTCCTTCTTCCAAGTCCTTGTTCAACATCCAGAGTCCTGTGTCCCTTTCTTGTTTCCTCTCTGAAACCAGTTGTAAAACATACCTCGTCACTAAAAAGCATAAAAGTTTTGACACAAAATCTACCCTGCACAAGCACTTCAGTTGTCCTCAGCACGGTTTTGGGCATTGTACCAAATACATAACCAGTAAAAAAGACACCTCCAGAATGCAGTAAGGAGGAGGGCCTGGGGCTGGGAGTAGGCGACAGGTATTGGTGGACTCTCAGAAATTGATCCCCAAATAGGAGCCACAGAAGAGCAATATCTGGCAGAGTCCAGAATAAAGAGTTAAAATAGATACACGCAGACAGATGGCTTCTTCCCTAGCTCTCTAGAGAAGTTTTACCATACATGTGTGTAAGTATACATAACAAAACATTTGCCATTTTAACCATTTTTTTATATGGATTTTTTTATTGTACTTTAGATGAAGGTTTACAGAACAAATAGTTTCTCGATGAACAATCAGTACACATATTGTTTTACAACATTGGTTAACAACCCCACGACATGTCAACACTCTCCCTTCTCGATCTTGAGGACCTTTTTTTTTGGTGAAAATATACAGTCAAAGTTACACCATTTCAGAAAGTTTCTACATGTACAATTCAGTGACATCGATTACATTCTTCCAGTTGTGCTGCTATTCTCACTATCTTTTTCCAAATTATTCCTTCACCCTTATCTTCAACTCACGGTCCCCTAGGCTTCCCATCAAACCTTTTGAGTTGCTGTTGTCAATTTGATCTCACATACATAATTCTTTGCCATTTTAACCATTTTTAAGTGTACATTTCAGTGGCATTAATTACATACACTGTTGTGCAGCCATCACCACCATACATTTCCAAATGTTTTTCATCACCCAGAAGAGAAACTCAGTGCCCCTTAAGCAATAACTCCCCATTTCCCTCTCCCTCAGCCCCTGGTAACCACTAATAAACTTTTGTCTCTATGCATTTGCCTATTCTAGATATTTCATTCAAGTGGGATCCTACAATGTTTGTCCTTTTGTGTCTGACTTGGTTCACTCCTCATAATGTTTTCAAGGTTCATTCGTGTTGTAGCATGTATCAGAACTTCATTTCTTTTTATGGCTGAATAGTATTCCATTGTGTGTATATACCACATTTTGTTGATCCATTCATCTGTTGATGGACACTTAGGTTGTTTGCACCTTTTGGCTATTGTGAACAGTGCTGCAATAAACATTGGTATATACGTGTACCACACATTGTTATACATTTATCATCAGTACAGTGCTGTGGCAGGCTGCCTTTGTTGAGCATCTACTATGCGGGAGGCAAGGTGCTTGGTGAGGGGATCCAGCTGTCAACAAGACAGTCCTTGCCTCAAGTTGCTCACAATCTTATGGGAGCAATAAATGGTAACCAAGGCAACACAGTTTGATACCGGCTATGTTCCAGTTTGAACCCCTGCTGAGAATTTGCATTTCTAACAAGTTCCCAGGCGATGCTAATGCTGCTGGTTAGGGGCCAATTCTGGGAACCACTAGTAGAGCAGTGGTTCTCAAAATTTATTATACTTAAGAATCACCTGGGAGCTTGTTAAACTGTAGATTCTGATTCAGTATATCTGGGGTGGAAATGCAAATTCTTAGCAGGAGTTTGAACCAGAATTAACTGGTTCAAAGCCCAGCTTTACTGAGGAGAAAATAGTCATTTGTATTTAACAGCTAGTTCAAGGTCTATGAGTTAGAAAATGGCAGAGCCAGGACCAAAACCCAGCTCTCGTCACCGCCAGGGGAACTAACAATGACCCGGAGGACATGTGAGGGGCCTGGTGAGGCTGCGTAGATCTGTGAGGTGGTTTATGCATTTGTCTAGCTTTCTGGGACTCCCTCCTTCCTTACTTCCACCTCAGCCATTTGCTCTTGGATTTTCCATTGGGCGTGGCTCTTTTTTTGCAAAGTAACAGAGCACCATGTGCAAGGTAGACATCTAATGAAGGTATTTAGATTATGATGTGGTAGAAGAGGAAGTAGAGAAAAAAGTAGAAAAGGAGTTTACGAGAGAGAAGTAGCTGATATTTATTATTTTAACTTTCTTTATGGAGAACTGCTAACAATACAAATACAAACATATACAGTCTAGTATAATGAACCCTTATGTACCTATCACCCGGGTTCAGTTTTGTTTCATCTGTATCCCATTCACTTCCCCTCCCTCCTACATTATTTCGAAGCAAATCCCAGACTTCATATCATTTTATTCATAAATATCTGATGCATCTCTAAAGTTTCTTTGTTTTAACACGACCTCAATACCATTATCGCACCTGAAAATGTTGAGCAGTAGTATCTAATCAATGTTCAAATTTCCAACAGTCTCAATTGTCTAGGTTTTTTTTTAACAGTTTGTTTGAATCAGGATCCAAACAAAGTACTCAAAGTCATAGATATTTAAACCACCTCCTAGGAGTAGGCCACAATCACAGGATCTTTCTTTTCCCTCTGGTTGGTTGAGCGCCAGATTGGTTTTGAATATTTAAAGGCGATTCTGAAGCTGAACGTGGGTGAAGGGGTTGACCAAACCAAAAAACAAACCCACTGCCATCAAGTTGATTCCGACTCATGGTCTACTCAGAGTAGAACTGTCCCATAGAGTTTCCAAGGAGCGCCTGGTGGATTCGAACTGCCGACCACTACGCCACCAGAGTTTCTGAAGGGGTTGAAGGATTGCTGAACTGCTGTGAGGGACAAGAATTTAGTGGATGGCAAGAGGAAGTGAAAAGGAAGTGAAGACGGGAACCAGGAGGAAAGCTGTAGATCCAGGAGCAACAAGGCTGTGGTGGGAGGAGCCTGAGTGAAGGGGGAGGTAGCTCCACAGAGGTGAGCAGGGGCTAGCTGACAGGCCTTTAAGAACAAGGAGGTCTGATAAGCAACTTTACATGCTCTTCATGTCAGCCACCCAGAAATTCTTTCCAAACACCAAGCTCTGCCAAGCCTCCAAGCTATTCCTTCCACAAAGGATACCCTCTCCCATCCCCATTCCAGCCCTTCAGTCTGAAGAACTCCTACACATCCTTCAAAACTCAGCTGAAGTATCCACATCTCTGTGAAGACCCTCTGACCCCTCCTAATGAAGTTAGCTTGGTTCTTTATCTACGACACCACAGGTTTTGCAAATACCTCTACTACCCATTAAAACCTGTTGCCATCAAGTCAAGTGCAACTTATTAAACCAAAAAACTAAGCCCTCTACGACTGAGTCGATTTTGACTAATAGTGACGCTATAAGGACAATGTACAACTGCCCCCTAGGATGATATCTTTACAGAAGCAGACTGCCATATCTTTTTCCTGAGGAGTGGCTGGTGGGTTCGAACTGCCAACCTTTGGGTTAGCACCCAAGTGCTTAACCACTGTGCCATGAGGGTTCCTTACCTCTACTACAGCGCTCCTCAAATTGTACACTCATTATCTGTGCTCATGTCAGAGTCCCCCTCTGTTATGGATTGAGTTGTGTCCCCAAAAATATGTGTTGTAAACCCTAACCTCTATGCCTGTAGTTATAATCCCATTGGGGAATAGAAAAATTACAGACCAATATCTCTCATGAATATAGATGCAAAAATTCTTAACAAAATTCTAGCCAATAGAATTCAGCATCGTATCAAAAAAATAATACACCATTTGGGAATAGATTGTCTTTGTTATATTAATGAGTCAAGATTAGTGTAAGGTGCATCTTGAGTCAATCTCTTGAGATATAAAAAGATTAAATGCAAGCTAGCAAGCAAAGATGGGGGAAGTGAGATGCCAAGCCAGAAGCAGAAGCTCAGAATAGACAAGGACCTTCCCCTAGAGCCAGCGCCCTGAATTTGGACATCTAGCCTCCTAAACTGTGAGAAAATAAATTTCTGTTTGTTAAAGCCATCCACCTGTGGTATTTCTGTTATAGCAGCACTAGGTAACTAAGACACCCTCTAAACTGTGGGCTCTTCCAGGAGAAGGACCATGTTGGGTTCATCTTTGTGTACTGTGTCCCTAGCACAGTGCCTGGCATGTAGAGGACACTCAGTAAATGTTTAACAAATGAAAGAAAGATTAGAGGAGGATGAAGAGAAGAAGAGAGGGAAGAGAAAGCAAAGACAAGACAGAGAGAAGAGGAAATGGAGGGTAGAAAGGAGCATCTATACACAACAAACAACTGAACTTGGCAAGACAGATACAACACGTGGTCATATCAGGCATTCAGGAGTGTTTCCTTGGCCAACACAGCATTTTTAAAATTTTGAGTTAGTAACCAAAATTTAAGAATCATAAAAATCTAGATTTCTAGTTTCTTTTTTTTCAAAACAAAAAGGACTATCCAGCAAACGCTGGGCCTAACCTCCTGCATGATAGTCATTGGCTGGATCTGAACATCCTCTACCCAGGTTACCACAGTCCCCACCACTCCCTATTGTGGCCCTTCATGGAGGTGGTGTATCATTGGCCATTTACTGTTGTGCTTGTGCTGCTGGTTTTTTAATAGTTAGACTGCCTCAATCATTTGCTCCACCTGCCTGACTCTTGTAAACATTAGTTTGCCATCCTTATCCCAATCTGTGCCATCCAATAACCACATGTGTCTATTTAGCACTTTAAATGTGGTTAGTGTGACTGAGGAACTAAATTTCTAATTTTATTTAATTTCAATTTTAATAGCCATATATAGCTAGTAGCTACCATTTAGAAAGTGAAGTTCTAGAGCAGTGCTTCTAAAAATGTAATATGCATACAGATACCTGAGGATCTTGTTAAAACATAGATTATAATTTGGCATGCCTAGAGCAGGGCCCCAGATTCTACATGTCTAATAAATTCCCAGGTAATGCTGATGATGCAGGGCTTTGGGCCACACTTCAAGGAGCAAGATTCTAGAACAATGCCTCTCAAACTTTAGCATGCATAAGAATCTTCTAGAGAGCCTGTTAAAGCAGATTTCTAGGCCTCATCCTCCACAGACTCTGATTCAGTAGGTTTGGGGTGGGGTCCAAGAATTTGCATTTGTAACAGGCTCCTGAGTGATGCTGGGGGCACCATCTACAGAATGGGAAGATGATAAAAAAAATAAATAATTGTAGTCACTCCCCCCCCCCCATTACTAGTATTAATAGCTAACATTTGGGCCCTACATAAAGTAGTTACTCTTATTATCCACATTTTATAGAGGAGGAAACGGAGGCATAGAGAGGTTAATGTACTTGCCTAAGGTCACACTGCTTATCATTTCTCTATAAGTATTATCTGGTGAACAACCTTCACATCATATGATTGGCAGCTTCTATTTCTAAAATTTTCCGTGCTACATTTTTATTTTTTGAACATTGATGGAATTTCTAGAACTGAGCATTTTTAGCTAGCTGCTGCTAATCGAGACCCACCACCTTCCCCTCTGTACACACACCAGAGTCTTCTGGCCTTTATCTGCACACAGGTGTTCCCTTTTGGGCTGCTCAGGAGGAAGAGGTGTCAGGATGGAGCCAAGGTGAGAGAACAGGCCAGAACCGGAGAGCTAGGACTGCGCTCCAGGTCAGGGTCTGCGACCACGTGGTTAGGGACGAGACCCAGACGCTGGTAAACTGTTCTAAGAAGGACTTGGAGGGAAGAAACCCGGTGAGAAGAGACGCTGCAGAGAGAGGTGGAAGCCCTTCTTCCTGCCGGCAGGTGCTCAGCAGAGGCGTTCTTGAGCAACGGCAGCAGGGGGGCGCTCCTGTAAGCGGCGTGGTGAGCTGCGGATGAGGACGAGAGGAAGCTGCATCCGAGTTGGTGGGCTACAGCAGATATACCTGTTTGGGAACCCAAGAGGAGTGACCTTTGGGTCATAGGGACCCTCAAAAATAACTGGTGGCACTGAAGGGAAACTCTGGGCCTTCTATATGTGGGTAGAGCCATCAAGACATCAACCATTTCACCTCCAACCTACATTTGTTTACGCCACATGGTGCTGAACCTTAGCTGCACATTAGAATTCCCAGGGAGGCGTAAAAGTCTCAATGCCCAGGGCGCACCCAGACCCGTTAAATCTGAACCTCAAGGTGGGACGGAAGCATATTGGGTTTTTAATGTTCCCCTGGTGATTACAAAGTTGAGAGCCAATGGTTTAAGAAAAAATAAAATACAAAAAAACAGTTTGTTTCCATTCTATCGTGGTTTTTAGTATGTAACCCAAACCAAAGGAAACCCACTGTCGGTGCATTGATTCCCACCCACAGCGACCCCATAGGACAGAGTAGAGTAGAACTGCCCCATAGAGTTTCCAAGACTGTAAATCTTTACAGAAGCAGACTGCCACATCTTTCTACCTTCCAGCGGCTGGGGGGTTCGAATAGCTGACCTTTTGGTCAAAAGCCAGCAGCCCAAGCCCTTTAACCTCTGCACCACCGGGCTCTTTAGTATGTAGCAAAATCTACAAATTCAGAAAGATTAGCTTAGTTGTGAGGTTTGAACAACATACTTGAGAAAATATTTTGGAAACCTTTAGCTGTTTTTTTTTTTTTAAGTATTGTTATCATTATTCCCTGTTTTAGAGCCCCCACTGATAGTCCAATGAGCTGGAAAGTATTAAGTACAGAAACTTCACCATTGTATTCGGAGATGGAGTGCTACCAAGAGTGGCATCAGACTCAGCTAAAAGTTAAAAGATCATTGAGGTGTTTGGGGCTGGTTGCACATAGATACAGGTCCCTGGGAGGGGCAAACAGTTTGTGCTTGACTACTAACCACCTAAAGCTTGGCAGCTGGAACCTACCCAGTGGCACTGCTGAAGAAAGGCCTGGTGATCTGCTTCTGTGAAGATTACAGCCAAGAAAACCCTATGGAGTAGTTCTACTCTGTAACACATAGGGTTGCAACTAAATGGCAACAGGTTTGGTTGTTTGGGGGGGTTTTTTTTGGGAGGAAGGGTATATATATGCATTCCTACTTAATCATATTCTCTCCCTTGCTGTTCAGGCCTTTTATTAAAAACAACAGTAAGGAAGTCTTATAAGAAAGAAATGATGGAGAAGACATGACTTCCCAGCCCTCGATTCTACTTCTGGTCTACACCCTCCTGGCCAGTTCCCACACTGTCCTGGTTCCCACCAGAGGCCCTGAACAGGCTAACTCTGGGGCTGGTCCTTGGCCGAGATCCTGTGTTCCATAAGGGGAGTTTTTGAGTTTTTTCTAGCTACAGGTAGGAAAGATTGGATCAGAGAGTTCGAGTAATTTGCCTGAAGTCCCACAGTAGGTTAGAACCAGAGAAAGATCCAGTTCTCCATAAACCTAACCTAGATTCCTCTGTGAAAAGATTCACTCTTGTCAGCTAATAATCAAAGCAAAAACGCTGGACGAAACAAAGGGCCCAGGTGGGAGGAGAAAGGATGAGACCGAGCTGCCTGATGTAAAATACCCCTCCACAGTGAGGGTGAGATGACACGGAGAGCCGAGAAGTAATAATGCTGTAGACAGCCACATTGATGCATATCACAAAAGCTGAACTTGAAGGGAATTGAAGCCTTTCATTGTGAGACTTTGTATCATTTTCTCCATAATTGCATCAGTTTTATAATTTCTTCCATCTCTGACTCCCTAGTAGTCCTGGGATCTCCTTGTTTGTGATGTGGAGGTGGAGGGTAATGGTGTTTGTCTCCCGGAAATTAAAGACCCTTCTCAATAACTGCATTAGTCATCGACCCTTGCTGCTATGATTGATCTTGTAACCACCATCAGATCTGCAAGGAAAGGATATGAAAATTCTTAAGCAGGAAAACAACCTTATCTTTTCCTTACCCATCTCTCCCTTTATAGGAAATATCTGCAAAGACTTTTTTGCATTTCTAATTTGCTCATCAAGTGGCATATTTTTGACAGGGTGAGAATATGTCCATTGGGGACTGGAAAACATATGGTTTCATAGGAAACTGAATTCTGCCTAGGTTTTCCAGAGTTGCTCTGTTGGGTTGCCCTGTACTTAAAAGAGCAAAAATGTTTCAGAATTATATTTCAACATTTCAGGACACCCAGAAGGCAAGTAATCATAACACTGAAAAAAGGCCCTGTGCTCTTCCTGGCTCTGTGGAAAGTGCTGGAAGAAACGTGTACTCTGGTTTCATTATTGCTTTATGTCTTGGGCACTCCCTGATATTAGAGGTTAGGGGATCAAAACTAAAACAAACCCTTTGTTGTGGAGTTGATTCCCTACAGGACAGACTAGAACTGCGCCATAGGGTTTCTAAGGAGCGGCTGGTGGATTTGAGCTGCCAACCTTTTGGTTAACAGCTGTAGCACTTAACCACTGCACCACCAGAGCTCCAGAGGTTAGTGGAGGCGCAGGGTAAATTGTTCTATAAGCACTGCACTTCAGACTGGGCCACACAAAGTCTAGCCTAGAGTGAGAAAAAACTAAAGGACCAGCTTTTATATCTGACCTAGAATCCCAACGAACAAGTGCTATTTTCTGGGTTTTCCCATCCAGCGGCCTAAGATCACTAAACCCTGCCAAATTGCATCTGTTGTTTGCTTAAGACTATGGTAATCAAATTCTAAACGCACAGACATATACTTTGATCCAGCAATTCCAGAGCTAGGTATTTACCCTACAGGTATTCTTCACTAAAAAGAAATATTATGTACAAAGCTATGCATCACAGTGTTATTTGTGACTGCAAAACATTTTACATAACCTTAAAAGGCATCAGTGGAGAACTTACTAAATAAATCATGGTTTATCCTCACAACAGAATGCTATGTAGCAGGTAAAAAAAATAAAGTAATATTTATGTACAATTGACCATCCATATCTTCAGGTTCTGCATCTGTGGTTTCAACTACCTGAGAATTGAAAATATTTGTGGGGGAGTTCCAAAAAGCAACACTTGAATATGCCACGCACGCGCCTAGGGCTGTGCCGAATCCACGCGAATAAAGTGCAGTGTTGGCAGCCCTGGCTGTAGCCTCCCGCTACTTCACAGATTCTCAGTCTTTCTCTCCAGTTCTCGTTGTTTGACCATTGTTCACCTCCAGTCTTGTCATTATTCCCTATACGGTACAATAGTGTATAACAACTATTTAGGTGGCATTTCCATTGTATTTGGTATTGTAAGTAATCTAGAGATGATTTAAAGTATACAGGAGGATGCACGTAGGTTATATGCAAATACTATGCCATTTTATATAAGGGACTTGAGTATCCTCAGATTTTGGTATCCAAGGGGTTCCTGGAACCAGTCCCCTGTGGATACCATCCCGAGGGATGGCTGTACTAAAATGCAAAAAGGTCCAAGATATAATAACTGAATAAATGGAAGATGTAGAACAGCTTATATAGTATGTAATCATTTGTGTTAAAAAAAATACAGAATACAGACACATATGCGTGTAAACGCACAGGATATCTAAGAAAGGGTATGCAAGAAAGGGTGCCTCTGAGGTGGAAACATGAGGGAAGAGGGTGAAGAGAGGGAGGAGGGAAGCCACAATTCTGCCTATTGAGTATCGTGAGATTTATCACATAATAATCATCTAACACACATAATGTTTACTGCACACCAAGCATGTTCTAAGCACTTTACATACTTTTAACTAATTTAATATACTCCTTTTAAACTATAGATATTCATATACCTGTCTTATTTCGCTAAACTATTAAATCCTTGAGAGCAAAAACATGACTTAAACATTTTTATATCTACACAAACACTACTATAACATCACATAATAATGTTCTCAAGAAATATGTGCCTCATTCATTCTTTATCAAACCTGAAACTAATTATCTTCACCATTTAGAGCTGACTTAAGAGCTTGAAAATAGTCTTTATGTAAAATCAACTTTTTATAATTAGTTTTCTATGCCATGAAGGTGAGTCATAATCCAAAAGTAAGTGGCTTTGAAAATGTGCAGTTATACGTATATCTGATTGTGATTGTGCTGTACATACTGGGAATTTTTTTCTTTTTTTATTGTACTTTAGGTGAAAGTTTACAGCTCAAGTTAATTTCTCATTCAAAAATTTATACACATATTGTTTTGTGACATTGGTTGCAATCCCCACAATTTGACAGCACACTCACCCTTTCCACCCCAGGTTCCCTGTGTCCATTCGTCCAGTTCCTGTCCCTTCCTGCCTTCTTGTCCTGCTTTTGGACAGGAGCTGCCCATCTGGTCTCGTATATTTGATTGAACTAAGAAGCACATTCCTCGTGCGTGTTATTTTTTGTTTTATAGGCCTGTCTAGTCTTTGTTTGAAAGGTGGGCTTCCAGAATAGTTTCAGTTCTGGGTTAGCAGAGCATCCGGGGGCCATAGCTTTGGGGAATATTGGGAATTTAAACAAATTAATGAAGAAAAGTTGTCCAGTTTCCCTCTTACTTTCCATTCAAAGGGGAAAGACTTCAGTATCAAAAGCACAGTCCCTTCCCGTTTTAAATTGTACTTGATTGAGTTCAGGGGAGTATTTAGTGCTTACGTGTAAAAGGTCTCTTGTAAGTTGAATGGGATCAAGTATATAAAGTGCCTAGCACAAGCCTGACCCATCATAAACCCCCATAAGCCCATCACAAACGTTGTTGTTGTTGTTGTTGGCTGCCGTGAAGTCAATTCCGATTCATGGCGACCCCATGTGTTGCAGAGTAGAATTGCTCCGTGGGGTTTCCATAGGGTTTTCAACTGCTCCAAAGGATTTTCAAGACCTTTCGTGAAGCAGATCACCAGCCTGTCTCCCATGGCCCCTCGGGGTGGGTTTGAACCGCCAACCTTTCAGGTAGTGGTCAAACGCTTAACCATTTACACCACTCAGGGACCTAAATCCCCATTAAAGGGAAGCTATTTCTCATTTTATTTGGAGGCATCAGGCATGATGGGAGAGAAAAGTAAACAACAGATATTGCTCGCTCTTGTCCACAGCCATCGGCAAATGAGTCCGTAATGAAAATAGAGCGGACCATGGGTATGTTTTTCCCCCTGACAAATCATTAAAAGTTACCAGTGCTGGAAACTAGACAGTCTAGGGGAAAAAGAAAAAATAGAAACCCTAATTCTTAGATTCAAAAATTCATTTATTCGATCTAGTTGAGTTCCTAGACTGGGCCAGGCGTTTTGATAGGCAGTTGTGATCTTAATCTACTACTTTCTACGGTTCAAAAGCTCATTTTATTAATGTAATGAACTACGTTGTTTTGCATTTATTTTCTAATTTTTTGAAGTAAAATTTACAGATACGGTAACAACGCCAAACCACATTTTACTGAAGTAGTAAAATATTGTTAGAAATAATTCCCTAAACTGGTGGCCCTAACTTCTGGATTTGATGAAACAGTAAAGTTTCAAATACAGTTGAGAGAATCAACACAGCGTTGTATTAAAAAAGAAAAAGTCTTCATCTACTATGATTCTATTTCATAAAAAGAAGCACGTTTTAAATAACAAAGGTAATGGACATAATTTCTGAATAACGGGAATCCCTTTATATTGAATAAATTTAGCTTTTCAAACTTGTCCAAGAGTAAAAACTCATACTCTGGTAAAATAAAAGCAAAGAGATTTATTAAAGGTTCAGCACAGTTTGAACCGGGGAAAATGTTCAGCTCACAAAGCGAAATTAGAACGCTTGGAGGTGGTGAGGTTACAAAGACATATTTATATGCTTAAATTAGGAATTAATGCAAAATGTCTGATTGGTGCTCAGTAATGTAAGAAGGCAGGAGACGGGATAACTCAAAGCAGGGAATAGACAGAGATTGGTTCAAAGTGTATATGTGAGGCTTCTTAGATTGGTTACCTTAGATAATTGCAGAAGTTTGTGACTAAAGACAGAGTTTACTGGGTGGTAACATTCCTTTCTGAGACCATTCTAATAAGATAGCAGACCTAGCAAACATTCCCAGGGAGTTACTTGTGTAGGAGATTGCTGATAACGGGCTTGTGTCAAGACCTTCCCTTTAGAGTCATTGTTTCCATATCCTT
The DNA here is from genome assembly GCF_000243295.1 of Trichechus manatus latirostris. Lineage (NCBI taxonomy): Eukaryota > Metazoa > Chordata > Mammalia > Sirenia > Trichechidae > Trichechus > Trichechus manatus. Next base: position 2,728,845 of record NW_004444099.1, on the reverse strand, counting down.
AGCTTAACCAAAAAAAACCCTTTGCTGTCAACAGCGACGTATAGGACAGAGTGAAACTGCCGCATAGGGCTTCCAAGGATTGGCTGGTGGATTCAAAGTGCCAACCTTCTGGTTAGCAGCCAAAGCTCTTAACCACTGCACCACCAGGACTCCTTAGCTTAACAGCAGAGAAGAAACATTTTCTTAGTTGCAAGATCGTCTGCTCAAGGTTAACAGTTGATAAGGAGTAGGCAAAGGCTAAAATGGAGTTGGGGCTTAGACCCAGGCCAGTCACTTTGACAGAGTTAAGTGCCTCAGTTTTGGAGTTCTCACACAAACCAGTTGCCATTGAGTCAATTCCGACTCCTGGTGACCCATGAGTTATCCATGTGTATCAGAGTAGAACTGTGCTCCATAGGTTTTTCAGTGGCTGATTTTTCAGAAAAAGATCACCAGGACTTTTTTCCAAGGCACCTCTGGGTAGACTTGAACCTCCAACCTTTCCATTAGTAGCTGAGGTCATTAAATTTGCACCACCCAGGGACTCCATAGCTTCCCCTAAGAACTTGCTATAGTCATATATTTCTCATTTTGCCAAGAGCAATGAAAACTGTCCTTGACTAGAGAAACCTTGCTCTAAAATCTTTTTTCTTCCTCGTTTTTCATTCACTCGTTCACTAACTGGATCCCTGGTGTGTGCAGTTGTTAAGAGCTCAGCTGCTAACCAAAAAGTTGGCAGTTCGAATCCACCAGCCAATCCTTGGAAACCTTGTGGGGCAGTTCTTCTCTGTCCTATAGGGTCGCTATGAGTCGGAATCAACTCACCAGGAATGGGTTTGGTTTAGTGTTGGTTTTGTTCACAGACTAAAATGTAACCATAAAATACACATGACCATCAAGAATTCCAACCTAAAGAGGATATGTTACCTAATAATCCCATTTTCATAGTTAGAACATAGTTTATAAATTTAACCACTTGCTTATATAACAAAAAAATTTGGCAAAAATATATTATTTCCTCAAATAAATCATAACGTTTTAAATTCACATTTATTAAAGTTAAAGCAGAAATACCTATTACATAATTTTAAAATGTAATGGAATTATAAACTCATTATGAACTTTGAAGAAATTATTTATTTCACTTCATGGGATTTAGACAAGTAATTTCACATTTCATTTTAAGTCAAGAGAAAACATTTCTTGTACATCCAGCACTAACAGAGATATGATATGTCAATGAAATATTTAGATACAGAAATCAATTTTTAAATGGATTTCTATAAATAACATTCACAGGAAAACACATATAACACAATCCACTCTGGATCTAAGAGTCTTACTATATGCAAATATTGAAAGAAACTATTCTTCTGAAAGTTTTCTCATTTAAAAAATACATTGTGAGAACAATTTCATGAATAGAGGAATCAATTGGTACTCAACAATTAAGAAACAGGACATATAAACATGCAATTTTTAGGTACGAACAAAGACTATATGTTGTCAGCCTAGAGGATGGTCTACTCTCTCCCTCTTCCATGGTGCAGGGACGTTTCATATTTCGTAGTTTCTAAACTTCCTCAGGAGTTCAGAGGGAGCGTCTCCAGACCAGCAGAAACGAAGGTACCAACAGTTCACATCTGAAAAACCTTTAAAAGAGAGAAGAAAAGACTTTAAAATCAGTAGTAGGAAGAGAAAAGTCAAACATGTAATAGTAGAACAACTTGGTGAATAAAAGTGATACAATTTCACTGCAACAACTAAAACTTTGGTATGAATTATTAATATTTTTGAATTCTTATGAACAAGAATTTCAGTTTATATAGGTGAGAGGACCTCACAGGCTTAAATGCTTAATAATAAATGAAAATTTATAGATGTTTCCAGTGGTGGGAATTTTGACAATTCACCAGGAAAGAAATTGAAAAAAACTTTCAAACAGCTGCCAAATGTAAAAGGTCAATGGTAAAGGGCCCTGGAAATATCAGTAACTCAATTCCATGGTAGTAAGATTTATTTTAATTACAATAAACAACATTGTTGAAAACTAGAGAAAAGGTCATCTTCCTTCTCTACTGGAGAAGTATAAATTGGCAAAACTCTCCTGGCAGGAAATTTTGACAATATTTATCAAGCTCATTAAAATGAATATAACCTTTGACCCAATAATTCTACTTCTAGAAATTTTCCTAAGGAAATAATCATGGATGTGCCCAAGGATTAAACTATAAGAATGTTTATCATGCTATAATTTATAAATGTTAAAAAGTCAAGAAACAACCCTACCACCACCAACTGCCCTGACAGGGATCACAATAGAGGGTCCTGGACAGAGCTGGAGAAAAATGTGGAACAAAATTCTAACTCACAAAAAAAAAAAGAGAGAGAGAGACTAGACTTACTGGTCTGACAGAGACTGGAGAAATTCCAAGAGTATGGCCCCTGGACACGCTTATAACTCAGTAATGAAGTCACTCCTGAGGTTCACCCTTCAGCCAAAGATTAGACAAGCCCATAAAACAAAATGAGACTAAATGGGCACATGAACCCAGGAGCAAGGATGAGAAGGTAGGAGGGGACAGTAAAGCTGGTAATGGGGAACCCAAGGTTGAGAAGGGGAAAGTGTTGACATGTCATGGGGTTGGCAACCAATGGCACAAAGTATGTGTATTGTTTAATGAGAAACTTGTTTGCTCTGTAGACCTTCATCTAAAGTACAATTAAAAAAAAAAGTCAAACAACCTAAATTCTAAACAATAGAAAGTTGGTTGTCAAAATTTAACATTTTTAAATATTTACTATTGCAGAAAAATGCTCATAACATATTTCTAAGAGGACAGCAGTTACAAAACAGTTCATAAGTATGATGTCATTCCTAAATTTATTTATTTACACGGGCAGTTATGTTTAAAAAAATTTAAGTCTAAAATGACATACATCTTACTTTCTTGCAATGAATAAGTATTCCTTGTGTCATTGTTTTATGTCTATAGTATTGCTAATAAAAAGTAGGTTACAAGACAATACATAAAATATGCCTCCATTGGTATTTAAAAATATCTAAAAATCTAGTTAGGAAAAATATACACAGAATAGTTAACGGTGGTTATCTCAGGAAAACAGGATCTATTTGTACTTTTTTTAGAATCGTCAGAGAAAACAAATCGGAAGAATTTCCATTTGGGGAAAAAGCAAAAAGGAAACTGTTTCTGACATTCCACCTGTAATTGAAACATGCACACAAAATATGTGTAGTATGATCCCATTTTAGGTATACTAATACATATGAAGGAGTCCTGGTGGCACAGTCATTAAGCACTTGCCCAAAAGTTCAGCAGTTCAAACCCACCAGCCACTCCACAGCAGAAAGATGTGGCAGTCTGCTTCCGTAAAGATTTACTGCCTGGGAAACCCTATGGGGCAATTCTACTCTGTCCTATAGGGTCGCTATGAGTCGGAATCGACTCGATGGCAATGGGTCTTAAAATATGTGAAAATACACCAAATATGCCAAATAAACCAAAATATCAATAATAGTTATTTCTCTAGGTGGTAAGATTATGAGTTGTATTTTTTTCCTTTTGCTTGATCATATTTTCTCAGATTTCATCAGTAAATATGTGTTATTTTTGTAGTTTTTAAAATGTTGTCTAGTTCGGGTTCCTCTAGAAACAGACACTCAGACAAGGATTTGAATACAAGTGGAAAACTTTGGAGGTGATCCCAGGGGACACTGACAGGGTTAGGGAAGGGAAGTCAATAAGGGGCATGTTATCCAGCAGGTTTCACCATGGGCAACCGGGTCTTGATCTCACTGGGGAATCCAGGGAGATATTATAAAAACCCCTCAGAATTACCCCACCTGAAGGGTGAAGGAACTGAGGAATTTAGCCTCCCACTCCCATTCCTTATGGGTTGATGGCTGCTCCCAAAGGGAGTTTGCTCCCAAAGTTCACTCCCTGGCTCTTACCACCTGCTCTTTTGCTGCCCAGCAGGCTCCATTGTCAGAGAATGTCATGATGCTTGGAGCAGGAACCACAGGGCTGGCAATGCCTGGAAAGGTAGGTGCCCAGGGGATATGGCCGAACATCAACAGCATCTATTACATTTGATTTTTTTCTTTTTTTGCTCCAGGATGCTACAATGCTACATAAAACTAATTAATTCTGGAATTGCATTTATTATGTTTTTAAATGGAAAGAAAGTAAAAGTGAGCTTGCCCTGCACACCAGTTTTCAGATGCCATGCTTCATGTTTTACTGGTTGCAATGAAGTGCTGGAATGTGATTGGGGACTACTTGGTGGCTGCTCGTCACAGAAGAGCCATCAAAAGGAAAACTCCAAAGTAAATACCAAGCATTGCTTGAGGGAATTAACAAATGTGCTGAAAAGTAATATTATAAGAAGATACTCAGGGCTTATAAAACTGACATGAATGTTAATCCTTAAATGCTGACCTTGTAAAATCTGCACCACAGTAAAATGAAATCATAAATAATCATGCAACAGCACTTTGATATATCAAACTCCAAACTGAAGGCACTACTCAGAACAGCCAGCGATCTCTTAAACAGCATTAAGAAAATACTGGTAAATGCATCCTTTGGCAGAATTTCATAATTCTTACTCTCCAACAACAGCTTGTCAGAGAGGTGCTCCTCCGTGCCCTCACCGCCTCCACTTCGTTCTTCAACCACAGTAAGAGAAGACACTTCACGAGTGGAGGGCATCGAAACTGGCATCACAATTTATTCTGACTCAACTACGACATATCTACACTGTAGAATATGATCAACTGTTAAAAAGAATGAGTTAGCTCTAAATGTAAGGATCTAGGAGAAACCCCATAATAAAAGCTAACAGTAAAAAAAGCACTTCCCATATGCCCAACAGTGGTCTAAAGACTTCATGTATATTAAGTTATTTACTCATCACAAAAAACTTGAGGAGGCAGACACTAATATTTTTACCATTAAAAACTCAGACAAGAGGGAGAGGGAAAGGAGGAATCAATGTCTAGGGGGCACTGAGTTTCTCTTAGGATGATGGAAAAATCTGGTGATGGCTGTACAACATGAAGAACATGACTAAAGACACTGAATGGCACATGTAAAAAATGATGAAATGGCAAATGTCTTGCTATATATATATTTACCACAATTAAAAAAAAAAACAAAACCTCAGGTTGGGTACCTAGCTTGCCCAAGGTCACATAACTCCTAAGTGGAAAAGCTGGCATCTAGATCCAGTCCAGCTCCAATGTCTGCACTCTTAACCACTCTGTAACCCTGTTCTTTATTTTTAAAGATCTCAGAAACTATACATTTACTTGGACATAGCTTTGTATTAGCACGGAGAACCATGTGGAAGGAGACACATCTGAGCATCCGCATAGGCTACTTCAGAGACTAGAAGCAGAGAAGAATAGGGGGACGGGGTAGACACTAAGTTACTGTTTTATATTTAAAAAAAAACCAACAAACTCATTGGCTTTGAGTTGATTGTCTGACTCATACTGACCCTATAGGACAGAGAGGAACTGCCCTATAGGATTTCCAAGAAGCAGCTGGTGGATTCGAACTGCAGACCCTTTGGGTTAGCAGCAGAGCTCTTAACCACTGTGCCACCAGGGCTCCATTGTCTATATGTGAATGTTTTATTTTTTTTAACAACAAGATCATATTACTTCTGGGTTTTGTTTTGTTGTTTTTTTAATATCCAAACAACTATTTAAAAAGAAAGAAAGAAAATTTCCTAGAGTCCTGCAAGAAGGACTCAAATAGGGCCCCAGCATCCTGCCTGGTTCGTCTTGAAGTATTCAAACCTCCCCAGTTCCAGTGAACTCAGACCATCCTTGATTCTGACCGAAACAGAAAACCACAGGGAGACCACGGGGACTCAGGGAGCACAGACCTGAACACTCCAGGGCTGAAAGGAGAAATGTTTGCACGTTTGCCTGGAGGGGTGGGGTTTGAGTGGGTGTATGTATGTATGTGTTTGTTTAAAACACTTTGTTTCAAATTCGGGCTTCTTTGATCAGTTTGTTATAACCATTTCCACCTACACGGCTGATGCAATCAAAGGGCCAACTCTACAGAAGGATCTCTTGAGTAACCCAGCAGAGACCCCTGAATCAAACTTCAAGAATCTTTATTCTCAGCAAGGGGTGAGCGTGTTAAAGTTTTCCTCAAAGATTTTAAGTGACTGTGTTGATTTTTAGGATTGTGAAATTTAAGCAGAAGATTCCACAACATCCGTGAACACTTGTTTTTAAATAGAAGATAATGAGATAGTCACTTCAAATAAGAATTTGAAGGATAGTTATCTGTGCATGTATATAACACACTCAAACACAGCTGGATGGTAGATAGATGGCTAGATAAACAAACAAAGAAATGATAATGGTAGTTAATGGTTACCCAGGGCCTGCTACAGGCCAACCACTGTGCTAAGCATTTTATGTAGAGTGGAAGACCCTCCCAGAAATGTCTGAAGGTTGCCCTGGCAAGGAAGGTATTAAGGAATGTATCTTCTAGTTTCCATGTCAATGCTAAGGAAATATCTTTTAACATGCTAAACCAATCCTTAAATTTACTACTGTGCAGACTGCAAAAGGTTAAGAATAAATGCAATACAAACCAAACCCTTTAATTTAAGACTTTATCTGTCTGCAAAACTAAATGTCAGGACTTACCTGGGGAATCTGGATTTTGTGGGGAGAATGACTTCTCCAGGGACTCTGAGTCTTTTTGCTCTATTTTCTCTGTGGTTGAACCCATCTCCTCTTTGTTTATTTCTCTTTGCTTGTTCCAGTCCTCATTTTCAATCTTGTTGGTATGAGTCTGGTCAGATTCTTCCAGCATCAGGTCTTTTTTACCTCTGACAGCCCAATGCATTGACTAAATTCATTAAAAGGAAACACATAGATACCAAATCAATACAGTTTCCTATATTTAAAGTTCAGTATGTGGTAACTCCTGACCCACTATTATAGTGCTAATTACCAGAATATTAGAGTTGACTGTTACCCAGATATTAATAATTAATCCTCACTGATTTAGAAGACTAATGGTATAAAGGGAAATCCACATCATGGGTATGGAGCAAAGGGACCAGCATCAGAGAGGTTTAAAGAATGAGGTTGTTGGTTTCTCAAAAATTAAACATAGCAATATCAAAGACCCAACAATTCCAATCCTAGCTATATACCCAAAAGAACTGGGTTCAAACAAAAACTTGTACACAAATGTTCATAGCAGCACTATTCACAATAGCCAAATGGTGGAAATAACCCAAATGTCCATCAGCTAATGAATGGATAAACAAAATGTGGTATATACATACAATGGAATATTATTCAGCCATAAAAAGGAATGAAGTACTGACACATCCTCTGACATAGACAAACCTTGAAAATATTATGCTAAGGGAAAGAAGCTAGGCACAAAAGGTTACATTTTGCATGATTCTATTCATATGAAATGTCCAGAATAGGCAAATTCATAGAGACATAAAGGAGATTAGTAGTTGGCAAGGGCTGGGAAAAGGGAATAGGGGGTGACTGGTTACTGAGAAAGGGGATTCCTTTCGAGGTAATGGAAAAGCTCTGAAACTATATAGTGGTGATGGATGTACAATGGTGTGAATGTACTTAATGCCATTGAATTGTACACTTTAAAATAATTAAAATAGCAAATTTTATGTTATGTGTATTTTACCACAATTAAAAAAAAAAAACTTTAGAAAATCAAGACCTTGGGCCTTTGGCCATGCCGGAGATTAAACCAACTACTACTGTGACTATAACCCTTCCCTCCCAGCAATGTCAATGCAAAGTTGACAAAAATACTAGAATTCTAGATTATACATATTTTCTTTAAGTAAACTCATAACACAAAGCAGGAATTCAATCAGTGTTTTATTTGTTGAATAGTTCCTGGTAATGCAGAATGTTAGTGAGAGGATGGACACACGAGTTCTCCCAAACATCAGACAATCTTATTGAGGGAAATGTGACAATATCAATCAAAATTTTAATTGTTCATAGTCTTTGACCCAGTAAAGCTGGCAGAGTTATACTGACAAACAATTAAGAGCCAAGTGAAAAAGAAGCAACAACAAGAATCATGATAAAACCGGCTCTTCAGAAAAAAGCATGGGACTGAGATAGAAGGGAGAGGGGAGGAACTGACACTTCTCTGAGTATAGATTTTTATCTAGTTTTGACTTTTAGAACCATATTAATATTTTGTATATTTTAAAATAAAGAATGGAAGAAAACCTTTAAATGAATGTGAACAGAAACAAATGAATCTAACCATATTTCAAATGAATAACACAACATTTCTGAAGGAAAAAAAAAAGAACCCATTTAAATAACTTTTGAACTTACTACTTTGATGATATACCTTCAATCTAAACACAAAAAGAACTATAAAAAAACCTTGAATATTAAAAAAAAAAAAAAAAAAAACCTTGAACTCATCTGTAGGTGTGTTTTTCACAGTGGTATGGATGTACCCATTCTGAAACTATTTTGTGTGTATTGTAGGATTAAACAAATGAGTACATATTTATGTTACTGAGAGCTAAGGTTCTCAGTGTAGGAGAAGATAAATACAAATACGGAACAGGAAAAGACAAGGAAGAATCTAGTGGCACTGGACTGGAATTAGAGGTATTAGTGTGAATTCATGATTTTAAAAATATATACATATGAAAATGTAATTTTTTCCCTCAGCTCTGCTTGCTGAAAAGGCCTAGAAACAACAGCACCTGAGTAGCAATGAGCACATGGAGAACTCAGATCTTGGTTTCTAATACCATTCCCCACTAAAAGGAATCAGGACTCTTTGAAAAATGGCTAATTCCAGTCAGTACTGGAGTACAGAAAGTACAAGATGAACATGGAACATCTTGTTATACCACAGTGAGGAACTGTTTAAAAAAATGATGGGGACATGTCCAAAAAGATAAAGGAGCCAGCTTAAAGGGATTCTCCCTAGCCGAATCAGGAAAATTTCAAACATCAGGATGACAGTAATGGATTACATCGCACGAATACGAATCCATGAGTCCATACTGATAACAAGTAAGTAAAAACATTAATAAAGGAGAAGGGAAAGCTCTTCCTTGCAGTAGAATGCCAACTAATAAATGTAGAAAGAATGACAGAGTTAGAGAAATCGCCACTTTGGAAGCATAATAATAATAGATTCAGGCAAGCATCATCAAAGGATGCAGAAACTTGGTGAAAATGTGAGGACAAACAGGATAATTGCATAGTTTCAAAGTTTCTCCCCATAGATAAATTATCAAGAGCAAAAATGGAAACTTTACAGTGGAGAAACCTGGTGGACACACCACCTCATCTGCCTGATCAAAGTTAACACCACCAATAATGAGACAAACTGGCATCATGTACCTCCTGATGTGATGCACTGAGGAGGACACATCATCACTTCAGAAGTATTCCGGCCCAAAGAAGATAATCCGAATCTAATCCTAAGGAAACACCAAACAGTCTAACTTGAGGGACATTCTACAAAACAACTGAACTCCTTAAAGATGGCAATGTCTTAACTGGCTGAGACGAGAGGACTCCACGAGACTATCACCCTGAGATACTCCATAAACCTTGAACCAAAACTACCCACTGAGGTCAGCTTTTAGCTAAATAACAGATTGGCTCATAAAATAAAGAATATTACCAGTGAGTACTGCACACCTCTAAAAAATCATCTATATGAGACCAAGTGATCACCAGTTACTCTAAAGCAAAGATGAAAGGGTAAGGGTACAGGGAAACCAGATTACCGGAAATGCAACATCCAGAATGGAAGGAATGATAATGTTAACACATTGTGAAAAATGTAAACAATGTCACTGAACAATCTGTGTAGTAATTGTTAAATGGGAACCTAATCTGCTGTGTAAACTTTTGCTGAAAACACAATAGAATATTTAAAAAAAAAAAAAAAAGATTACAGCCTTCGAAATCCTATGGGGCAGTTTAAAAAAAAAAAAAAAAGGCAATGTCATAAAAGACATAGGAAGGCTGAAGAACTTTTCCAGATTAAAGGAATCTAAGAAGTCATGACAGTTAAATATAATTCATGATCCTGAACTGGATCCAGAATGAGGGAGGGGGAATGCCACAAAGGACATTATAGGGACAGTTGGCAAAAATTGAATATGAATTGTTTATTAGATAACAGTATGGAATCAAAGTTAGATTTCCTAGATTTGAAAATTATAGTGTGTTTATGTAAGAGAATGTCTTTGTTCTTAGGAAATAAAGGGGTAAAGTGGCAAAGAAACTCTCAAATGGTCTAAGAGAAAGTTTAACGTGCACACATGGTGAGGGGAGTGATAAAGCGTATGTGGTGAGTGTAACAAGTGTGACTCTGGATGAAGGGTATTTAGGTATTTTTTGTACTGTTCTTGCAATTCTTTTGGGAGGCGTTTGAAATTATTTCAAAATATAAAGTAAGGAATAAATAAATACAGCACATCATGTCAGCTCTGCAAACAAAAAAATATTTGAATATTAAAGAATTAAGAGAGGCTTTTGGGAATATTCAGGAAGTATCCAGTTTTTTGGTTTTTTTTTTTGCAAAAATTATTCTTTGATCATCTTGCTGTGGAAGCAAACATGAAGGAAGGATGGGATAATGTGCTATTAATTTTGTCAAAAAACTACGCCGAAAAACACGGTGGTCAATGTTGGATATATTCTTTGTTCATGCTATAAATTGGTGTATGGTTGCAGTTATAACCTACATTATGTGAAACATAATATAAAGTAAACTTATTGTCATAAAAATTGGTTTCCTTTTTCAAGGAAAACTAGCACTCAAATATTTTTTTTTGCCATTTACTATGAAATATTTGTCCTAATTTTAAGATGATTCACTTTAGGTGAACTTTTTAAATATACCTATCCTCAGATAATAAGAACTTTATAAATATCTTTCCATTTAGTTTCTTTAAGAAGGATAACATGTGCGTGTACACTGTATGGAAATTTTCCGGAAGGAAACACAAGAAAATATAATGGAGACTGTTTCTGGGAGAGGGGGATACTTCTAGGGTCTAGAATCAGGATAGACTCACTTTTCATTACATATCCTATTGAGAAAGGAGGGGAACTTTTTTTAAACAATAGTTATATTGTCTTTTTAATTTATTAAAGTCCATATATTAACAATGTTGGGCATTTGCCTTTGACTTCTGGTAAACTTTTATACTTCTAGACAAAAACAGGAGCCCAAACTCTTGAAAACACTCCCTAAAAACCTGGTATCCTATAATTGTCTCCAATATGCTTGGTGGGGTCCTTCATCCAGTGACTCAATTACATAATTTTGCCATCATAGCTCTGGCTGTTTGTGGAAAGTGGGGAGTGAGAGACCAAATATGCACCTTCAAAACAGAAGTTTGTTACGTCAGAACTTAGGAAGAAAGGGAGAAGACAGACTTCCTTTTCAGCATATATACTCTTTCATACTTTTTAAATTTTGTGTCTCGTATATTTATTACCTATTAAAAAATTTAAAATTGGATGAATGGATGGATGGATGGATGGATGGATGAATACAGAGTGGGAAAGAAAGATTGAGAGTTTGGTGTGTCAAGAATATTTCAGGTAGAATAATTAGCCCTGGCATCAACCAAAATAATAAATATAACCATTTCTTGAAACCTCATCTGGATATTGTGGGAAGCTACTCCCGAGGCAAGGAGCTCTGTGGTGCAATGGTTAAGTGCTCAGCTGCAAACCAAAAGGTAAGAGGTTCTAACCCACCAGCAGTTACGAGGGAGAAAAGACCTAGAGATCTGCTCCAATAAAGACGACAGCCTAGGAAACCCTGTGGGGCAGTTCTACTCTGTCCTATAGGGTTGTTGAGTCAGAATCTACTCAATGGCATACAGCAACGACATTCCTGAGGCACTACTGAACAAGTGACACAGCACCTCTGTTACTCAAAATCCCGAGAAAAACGACAAGTTACTCTTTTGGGCAAGTTTAAAACCTAGAATAAACTATTCTTCTGATATCCAGAATATTGTTTTCTTGTGCTACAGGAGAAAAAATAGAGATAAAAGCAAAGAAAAGCCAGAACAAAACATTGATTTTCTGAAGTTCAAAGCTTACTGAATAAGCTCAAACATCGTGACTTCTGAAAACAGTGCCAGGGACAAGGGAAGAGGCTCTGTCTCTGTTCACATGTGCTCCACGGCAGAAAGGGCATGTTGCTTCTCATCTACAGCTCCCTTCTTTCCTGGAAGTCTCAATTATCTTACAGTTCTGGGGCTGCCAGATTTTGCCTGAGGTCGCCACTTTATTTACCAGTTTAAACAAAGCAGCATAAGGAGGAGGAGGCTGAACATCATCTGTACGTGACAGTGACAACAGGTGGGAGGAGGGGTGTCCATCAACATATTAAACAGCTTAAAAGAGACACCAAGGCTCCTCAGCGCCTGTCTTGGCAGTACTAGTGCTGGCCTCTCAAGCAGGAGCCAGGAGAAATAACTTGCCAAGGAGAAAGGAAAAGTGCAGAGGGTGAAAAACTGTCTCAGAATCCTTTAAATAAACTGTTCGTGACAATTTTTTAAGAAAATTTTTGTTGTTCCTTGCCGTTGAGTTGATTCTGACTCATAGCGACCCCATGTGTGCACAGTAGGGTTTTCAAGGCTATGACCTTTCAGAAGCAGATTGCCAGGCCTGTCTTCCAGTGTGCCTCTGGGTGAGTTCAAACTGCCAACCTTTCAGCTAATAGTCGAGCGCTTAACTGTTTGGGCCACCCAGGGACTCCACATATACATATCCATAAAATAGATACAGATAAAGAGATACAGACAGTCCAGAGGGCAACATAGCCTTGTAGTAATCCTAAAACCACAGATATAATCAAGCCCTCTGCCCTAATCCAATCAGGAAACTCACTTACTCCCATTTTCATCCTATCTCTCCCCAACGACAAAAAAGCATCATCCTGAATCCTTTTCCTCAAATATAACCAATCAACAGGTGAATCAACCCACTTACATCCAAGATCCAAAAACCACCCCAAAACACAATCACTGCTCCATTCAATATAATCAGCACTCACACAAACAAATGAGGAGAAAAAAATTGGAAGAAAATGCATCAAAATGTTAACTCTGGTTATTTATGCATGGCATAATTAGAAAGTTTTTTATATTCTTTTTTTCATTTTCTAAACTTTCTGTGACAAGATTATACGTATGTACAATTAGGAAAAATTAGATGTGGTTATGGTTGCAAAATATATAAGGGGCAAGCTTCTGGGGTGCCAGTAACATGAGAGCAGAGGTATTTGACTGGCTGGTTTGATCTGGGTTTTTTGCATGTCCGTAGAAGAAGGTCGAAGTGTCTTCCTCTAAGGAGGGGAAAAGATGTTAGGAAAGGTTGGTGGAAAACAGAGAATAAGAAATTCAAGAATCCAGAACCCAGACAGTCTGCTTCTGTAAAGATTTACAGCCTTGGAAACCCTATGGGGCAGTTGTACTGTGTTCTACAGGGTCGCTATGAGTCGGAAGTGTCTTGACAGCAATGGATTTACGTCTACCTTAGACAGGTGGTGCGGATTGATGAGTCACCTTCAGTAAAAGCTTTGAAAGCCTTAGTGAAAAGGTATTCTGAGATAATGGTCTTACTCATCCATCCCTTTTATAAATAAACCAGAATAAAGTATATTATTGTTAGTCCTCCTATCTGTTCATCCCTATTAAAGAAATTGTTGTTGTTGCTGTTAGTTGCCAGGTGAGTCAATTCCAACTCATGACGACTCCATGTGCGCCGAGAAGAACTGCTCCATAGGGTTTCAAGGCTGTGACCTTCCAGAAGCAGGTTGCCAGGCCTGTCACCCAAGGTCCCTGTGGATGGGACTGAACCGCCAATCTTTCGGCTAAGGTAGTCAAGCGTTTAACCGTTTGCCCTACCAGCAGGCAATAAACCTAAACTGTATCTATCCTTGGAAGCCCTAGTGGGCAGTGGTTAAGAGCTTGGCTGCTCACCAAAAGGTCGGCAGTTCAAATCCACCAGCCACTCCCTGGAAACCCTGCAGGGCAGTTCTACTCTGTCCTATGGGGTCAACTATGAGCTGGAATCGACTCCACAGAAACGGGTTTTTTTTTATTTTAAATCTATCCTTGTATACAGGTGCCTCTCATGCTCTGTGGTTCAATCAAATGATTAATGTATGAGCGGTGCTAAGCAGCCTGGTTTACACAACCTGCAAATCACTCACTTTTGTGTTCACAGAACATATTTCCTAGCTCCACTTGAGTATTGGTTGCACAGTACGACACTTAACATCAAGCAAACTAGTCCATGGTAGAGTGACTCATTTCTATTGAATGAACGTAATAAAAATATCAAATGATAGCAGTTAACAGAAACTAAAAGGGAAACGAGGAAGGGGAGAGTCGTTGCAGCAAAACAATGAACTTCCCAAGACAGAAAATCAGGATACAGTGAACTAACACTAACCAGACACCTAGCCCAGTGCAAAGACCACTGATCCCAGTCGATGAAATCGGTGTGTCTTTATTCTGCCCACTCAGTGAACTTGTTTACCATCCTTCCTTGAGAGTTTTTTTTCCCCTTGAAAGTCATTTTCTTAAATTCTGGACCTTGGTCAGCCCTGGGATATAGAAAATTGTGTCTACATGCCAGTAAACACCGGGACGATTGAAAAAAAAATCAGTCAACTCAGATAAGCCATGGATCAGCTGAACAACTACACAAAATTGACTGGTTATTTTTATCCTGGATCACTGTGAGTGAATTTTTTACTTGCCTGGTGATTTCTGATCTGCTTTTGGATAACATCCGATTGGGACAGATTGCCTTTTGAACAGGCCCAGAAGGTGTTGAATTACACACTGTTTTCCATCTGGCCAGGGAAACTGTGGCCACACAGGCATAGTGGGGAGCTTCCTTGGCAATCGACAGCAAACTGGACACAACCCAGGGACGTCTTGCCCAGTCCAGGAACCCAGAAACAATCAAGAGACAGGCAGGTCCATGGAGGGGTAACTGGCAGCCCCAACAAGCCCTCCCAGAAGCAATCAATTTATCAAATGATCAATTCACCAATAATGGTGTGTCTATTAACTCTTTTTAAAATGTATAGCAATTGATGTGGCATGGGACAGTTTTAACAGTTTATGAGAATTTTTTTCAACATTTTATGTTGGCTGTGCTTTGCTGCAACCATTTCCCCCCAGCCATCCTAAAGCCTTTCTGCCACATATTTTGGAGGTAGAGGGAGAGTCATTCAGGTCCTGGATCCCTTGGGGGTAAAACCGTTTAGCACGACCATGATGAATTTCTTTAAGATTCTTTGTGCTTGAAAGTTCTCTGTTTTCAAGTAACTTATCCCAGGATCACAAAGGCGGTGGATACAGAAACCCTTACCTTATATCCCTTTGTTTAAACCAACATCACATGTCCAAATTTAAATTTCTAACCTATTCATGGAACTGGAGAAATTTTTCAAATATTTTTACAAATTAAACTATCAGGAGGAACTTGTAAAAAGAAATAGCAGTAAAGTGATAGAGACTTGGTGTGGAAAAAAATACCGGTTATAGTTTCATCACTCATGGATGATAGAAATATGTCACCTCCAAAGCCATGGCTCATTTGAGGAATTCTCCCAAAGGAGATCACCTACAAATTGATCCTGCATGTAACGCTGCAAAAGTGCATTGTGAATTGTCCTGCCTTCAATGCACTGGAACTAACAATGCTTCCAACCAATGCTTTTCCTCCCAGAGGTAGTCACGTTGACTCCTACTTATGGCGACCCCATGTGTGTCAGAGTAGACCTGTGCTCCACAGGGTTTTCAATGGCTGATTTTTTAAGAAGTAGATCACCAGACCTTTCTTCTAAGGCGCCTCTGGGTGGACTCGAACCACTAATCTTCCAGTTAGCAGCTGAGCACGTTAACCATTTGACCACCCAGAGACTCCAGATGGATTATGTTGTTGTTATTATGTGACATCAAGTCGATTTTGACTCAGCACCCCCACGTGACAGAGCAGAACTGCCCCACAGGGTTTTCTAGGCTGTAATCTTTATGGGAGCAGATTGCCAGGTCTTCTTCCCATGGAGCCACTAGGTGGGTTCAAACTACCAACCTTTCCGTTAGCAGCCGAGTGTTTAACTATTGCACCTCCAGGGCTCCTTAGAGGGATTATACTCCTTAAATACAAAGCAGAAATACAGGATTGATAATGTGAAGGGTAGAGATTTTATCAGATTTAACTATCTATAAATGTGTGGGGCAAATGAACATGCAGGTGTGTTTCAGATAAAAGTCACCTGAAATTCAGATCCTAAAGTTATAATTATTTTATTGTCAGAATGGCACATGTAAAATACCTAACCTAAATACTCTCATGATGTTCTTTATCTATAGAGAAAGAAACAATGATCTATTAGGTGATGAACACTAGTTGGTATAACTGTTATTAATTTCTCTCAAGTAGTGAATGCAAAAGAATGAACAGATTAAATAAATGCACACAGAAAGTAACAATTAATATGTTGTACACACAGAAAGTTCTTTGATGGTTACCAGGAAAGGGAGGGAGATGGAAGGTAAATTACTGAATAAATAGAAGACACTTGGTAATATTGGCTAAGGAAAAGGCAACACGCTACATGGGGGAAATCAGCACAACATGACAAAGGCAAAGGAAGACACTGCAAGGAACACAAGAACAAAGACGGATGTGTCTGGAGACAGGAAATTAGTATTTAATGGAAAGATGTTGGCAATAGAAATTAGAACAGGGATTTGGGGAAGAGTGCTTGGAAAATCTACAGCTAACTTGATATCAGCTGTTAAAAGCTAAGTGACAGTTGAGCAGATCATCAAGAAAAACAAAATATAAATCAAAAAGGCGTTAGAATAGCAAGGGTCACTAATTTAGTTGCAGTCACAGTGTGTCATACTTCAGAGAATGGAAATATGGTCATGCGTAGGTGCTGGAACAGAACAATGCTTATTGAGTCAATGTTAACAAAGAATTTTGGGTACACACAATTCAAAAGGAAAAAGAATCCATTTCTGAGTATGTAAAGTTGTCATTATTTTTAGAAAGATTTCCTCTAGCTTTTTTTTTTATATGTGTGTGCATATATACAATAATCATATGGTTAGTCTCACACAAATAATTAACTCACTTTAAACAAATACATATGAATATATTCTTAATTCCAAAACGAGATGAAGGAAAATTTTTATTTTAGGTACAGTGGCTTTAATCATATACTTTGAAAGTTTTGCATTGTTCTTCTCTATTACTTCAAAGGCCCTCCTTCCCTCCCTCTTACAGACCTTTTATCAGTGGAAACATAATTTGCTCAAGTCTTCTTAAAATAAAAACTATTAAGAAGAAAATATAAATAAAAAAATCTATAAACCTGAAGGGTTGTAATTTAAGAGATGTGAATAACTTTATAGAATAATTCTAACAAGTGTCCCTGAAAACTTGTCTATAAGATGACTTCAGTATTCCAAGTCTCGTATCATAAGAGTGTTCCTATGGAAAGAATCTGGGTAATAAATCATGCCTAAGAATATAGAAACCTCTAAAATTACATTTTCTATATAAAACATGGAGGAGATAAATAAGCAACGGTTCAAAATTCAACAGTACAGTATATGAGCAACTTGAGAAGCACATTTATCAAAACACATAAAACAGTAAATGAAGATGGAGAGGGTCTGTACTGAAACAAACAGCCAAAGCGACTGAAAAACGTGGTCACGGGCTCTTCTGGCATCAATTCATTGCCTTTATGATGGTGAATTTCTCTTCATAAGATTTTGTGGACACTGAGGTATATCCAGACTCTACCAGATTCTTGGACTTCTCATTCCCATTGCCTATTAACTCTCTAAGCTACTACATTAGTCTAACCCCTGGGCAGCCTGAGCTTCACTAACTCCTATCATCACCAGACAGACACCCACCGTTTTCACTGAGTCACTCAAAGCTTCCCACTGCTGGAAGGGCATCGACATCTGGCTCCTTCGCCAGTGGTCATAGCGGGCTCGACTCTCTTCGTTGGTCAGAACCTCTTTTGCCTTCTGCAGTTTCTGGAAAGTCTCCACTGGAAGACAAATCAAGAGATGAACACGTCTCTCTAGGAGGGGTTATTTTAAACTCTAAAACAATCAAACTGATCTTACCAGAATCATGACTCTGCCACTTACTAGCTATGTGACTTTGGGCCAGTTTACCTTTTTATGCTTTAGTTTCCTCATTTGCAACATGTACCATAAGAATAAGCAAGATAATGTATGTGAAGTGCCTGGAACACAGTTTATCTACTTTCTTTATTGAGCTCCAGTTACCTGTCAGGTGCTGGGTAGGATACTGGTGACACAGATGTGAACAATATACACATTCAATTTAGTGGGAGAGATAGACATTAAAAAAAACACAATTTTGTCTACTAGGAAGGAGTACAGTCCAGGCTTTTCTACTGATAATTGTGGAGGGAGGATGGCACGGGGAGTTGGTAGTGACCAGGCAAGAGAAAGAGTGGAAATGAAGATTCTGAGACAGGAAGGAGCATGGAGGAAGCAGAGGATGACAAGGTAGCTGGAGGACACAGGGCAAAGGGAAAAATAAGGAGGGATAGGACTGCAGAGTAGAGATGGATCTAATCATCCAGGGTCTTGGAGGTCATGCTATGGATTCTGGTCTATTTTCCTGTTGTAAAAGCAATGGGAAGCCATTGGGAGGTTTCAAGCATAAGAAAGTAACATGACAGGTGCTCGATAAATGTTAGCTTTTGTCAGTAATCTTTTTGACCAAATGTGGTACAATAGAAACCTTTTATGGCCCTGATGGAAACAGTTTTGAAGTCTTTTCTCCCCCTTAATGAAGTTAAAACTTTCTGTAGGGCAGGATACAGATCAATGTACAAAAATCAAGTGTATGTTTATACACTAGCAATGAACAATCCAAAAATGAAATTAAGAAAAAAGATCCCATTTACAATAGCATCAAAAAGAATAAAATACTTTGGAATAAGCTTAACAAAAGAAGTGCAATGCTTCTACATTGAAAATTACAAAATAGTGCTGAAAAATATTACAGAAGACTTCAATAAATAGAAAGACACCCCCTGTTCATGGGTCAAAAGACTTAATATTGCTAAGATGGCAATACTTTCTGGAGCAATCTACAGATTCAATGCAATCTCTATGAAAATCCCAGCAGACTTTTTTGCAGAAATTGACAAACTGATCCTAAAATTCGTATGCAAATGGAAAGAACCCCAAATAACCAAAATAATCTTGAAAAAGAAGAATAAAGTTGGCGGACTCACACTTCCTGATTTCAAAACTTACTACAAAGTTACGGTAATCAAGACAGTGTGGTACTGGCATAAGAACAGACAAATAGATCAATGGAATAGAATTGAGAGTCCAAAAATAAACCCATATATCTATGGCCAGTTGATTGTTGACAACACTCCCAAGACAATTCAGTGGGAAGAGAATAGTCTTTAAGAAATGATGCTGAGATAACTGGATATTTCATGCAAAAGAATGAAATTAGACCCCTATCTCACACTATATAAAAAATTAACTCAAAGTGGATTATACAAATAAATGTAAGGGCTAAAACTATAAAACTTCTTTTTTATTGTGCTTTAGATGAAGGTTTACAGAGTAAATTAGTTTCTCATTAAACAATTAATACACATATAGTTTTATGACATTGGTTGCCAACTCTATGATGTGTCAACACTTCCCCCTTCTTGACCTTGGGTTCCCCATTATCAGCTTTCCTGTCCTCTCCTGCCTTCTCATCTTTGCCCCTGGGTTGGTGTGCCCATTTAATCTCATTTTGTTTTATAAGCCTGTCTAATCTTTGACTGAAGGGTGAACCTCAAGAGTGATTTCAGTACTGAGTTAAAAGGGTGTCCGGGAACCATACTCTCAGGGTTTCTACAGTCTGTCAGACCAGTAAGTCTGGTCTTTTTTATGAGTTAGAATTTTGTTCTACTAAAACTATAAAATTTTTAGGGGGAAAAAAAGATAAGAGTAGATCTTTGTGCCCTTGAATTAGACAATGTATTCTTAAACCAAGCCAAAAACCCATTGCCGTCGAGTCAATTTAGACTCATAGCGACCTGGTAGGACAGAGTAGAACTGCCTCATAGGATTTCCAAGGAGCAGTTGGTGGATTCGAATTGCCAACCTTTTGGTTAGCAGCCGAGCTCTTAACCACTGCGCCACCAGGGCTCCAATGGATTCTTAGATGACACCAAAAGCACAAGCAACAAAAGAAAAAAATAGATAAATTTATTTATTTATTTTAATTTTGTTGTGCTTTAGGTGAAAGTTTACACCTCAAATTAGTTTTTCATTCAAAAATTTATACACGTATTGTTCTGTGACATTGGTTGCAATCCCTGCAATGTGACAGCACTCTCCCTCTTTACACACCGGGTTCCCCATGTCCATTCATCCAGTTTTTTCTGTCCCTTGCTGCCTTCTTGTCTTGCTTTTGGGAAGGAGTTGCCCATTTGTTCTTGTATATTTGATTGAACCAAGAAGCATGTTCCTCATGTGTGTTATTGTTTGTTTTATAGGCCTGTCGAATCTTTGTCTGAAAAGTGGGCTTCAAGAGGGGTTTCAGTCCTGAGTTAGCAGGGTTATGGGGGCCATAGTTTCCTGAAAAATAGACAGATTTAACCTCTTCACAAT
Organism: Trichechus manatus latirostris; assembly: GCF_000243295.1. NCBI lineage: Eukaryota > Metazoa > Chordata > Mammalia > Sirenia > Trichechidae > Trichechus > Trichechus manatus. Next base: position 2,708,091 of record NW_004444099.1, on the reverse strand, counting down.
TAAAAACATTTGTGCTTCAAAGAACACCATCCAGACAGTGGAAAAGACAACCCATGGAATGGACTGAAAATATGTGCAAATCATAGATCTGATAAGGGACTTATTTCTAGAATTTATAAAGAATGATTACAACTCAATAATAAGATTTAAAAAAATTTAATGGGCAAAGGATCTGAATACACATTTCTTCAAAGAAGATATACAAATGGCCAGTAAGCACAGGAAAAGATACTCAACATCATTAGCCAAAAGGGAAATGCTAATCAAAACCATAACGAGATACCACTTTACACCCACTAGGATGGCTACAATAAAAAGACACTAAGAAGTGTTGGTATTCTCTGACAGCAGAGAATACCAGAACGATGATTACCTGTGTTTTATTGACTAGGCAAAGGCATTCGACTGTGTGGATCATAACAAATTATGGATAACATTGCGAAGAATGGGAATTCCAACACTTAATTGTACTCATGAGGAAACTGTATATAGATCAAGATGCAGTCTTCGAAAAGAACAAGGGGATACTGTGTGGTTTAAAGTTAGGAAAGGCGTGCGTCAGGGTTGTACCTTTTCACCATACCTATTCAGTCTGTATGCTGAGTAAATAATCCAAGAAGCAGGACTATATGAAGAAGAATGGGGCATCAGGATTGGTGCTAGGCCTGACATGCTCTGCCCATCCTCCTCTAGCCCCTCTATTCCTCCTCTGACCTCATCTCTTCTTTCCTGACTTCCCTTTGCTCCATTCATACTGGCTTCCCAGCTGTTCCTTGAGTAGACGAAGCACACTCCAGCCCCAGGGCCTTAGCAATTGCTGTCCTCTCTACTGAGAACATTTCTACCGGAGGTACCCAGAAACTGCCTTACCTGTGAGCCCCTGCCAGCCCACAGTATATAAATGGCATCCCCCACCACCGTCAACTTCATATCTTTATCCCCCTACCCTTCTATACTTTTCTGCATAGAACCTACCCCTGGATATTACGTATTTATTTGTTTATGATCTAGCTCTCCTACCAGAGTGTAAACTCCATGAGGGCAGCAACTTTTTCTGTTTTGTTCTTTCTCTACCGCATCCCTTGCACTGGAGCAATGCAGTAGGTGCTCAAAAAGTATTTGTATAATGAATATTTCCTATGTTGAGTGTAAATATAAAGAGTTCATATAATGTTATTCCTCAAGCTCCAAGCACCAAAGAAATGACACCTATCCTCAAAACATTACATGAATTAGCACATTTTAATAGTATCCTCCAGAAATGCAATTACAATCACCCTGATAGTACTTAAGGTCCCTGGGTGGTACAAATGGTTTCAGCTTGGCTACCGAAACCCATCGCCAATGAGTCGATTCCAACTCACAGGGACCTTACAGAACAGAGTAGAACTGCCCCGTAGGGTTTCTAAGGCTGTAATCTTCACAGAAGCAGTCTGCCACGTCTTTCTCCCACAGGGTGGCTGGTAGGTCCAAACTGTACCTTTTGGGTAGCAGCCGAGAGCTTAGCCACTGCGCCACCAAAGCTCCTTACTAACTGAAAGGTTGGTGTAACTGTGGGAAAACAAACAAGCAAAAAGCGTCTTCTCATAGCAACGTCCTGTGGTAAGCAATTTTTTCTGTTGCTGACGACAACGTAAACGCCCCATCGTATAAATGAAACGTCACTTTTTCCAACGGGAATAATAAAAAAGCTCATTAAATTATCACCATGGATGCATCTGCCGGTTACTACTAGTGCAGTGGCAGTAAAAATTTACATTTTTATCTGGGAGTCACCTTCTCTTTGCACATTACGGTTGACTTCACTTTCCAGAGTTTCCAGAACTAAGAAGCCTGCTTAGAATTATTCTGATATCAGTCCCTCAACAACAGCTGATAACCTGAAAGCAAAAGAGACCTTATCTTTCCTGTTATGTGGCCGTTTTCTTGTTCCATCCTCTTCACATTTAATAAAAATGAGTTTGGGTTTATATTTGTCTTTCAATATATCAGCTAATCAAATGAATCATGCAAGATAAACATTTACCAGTTCTAGGAACAGGGATCTCATTTTATAAGCTACACAAGCAAATGCTGCTGGGACCTTTGACAGACATTCTGATTTAACTCATAGGTCTGCTTTGAAAATACAGAGGTTCCTTTAAGTTCATGTTTCACAATAGAATTTGTATTGATATAGCCACATTTTAAATTTATGCCATTTACAATTACTTGAGAAACAATAATAATATGATGCCAGAACATGTTTTAGAAAAAGTCTGGAGGAAAATACCCAAACTGTGAATAATGGTTCTCTGGCAGGGAGAGATTACAGCAGACTTCCACTTTCAACATTATTTGTTACTGTTAAATTCTTTTTATTCTAGGGGAAAAAGGCAATAAATTTTTTTAAAGTTAGGAAAACATGGAGACATTGAAAGATATCAGTTAGCAAGGGAAAAAGACCTCCCCTTCTTCAAATACCTAAATGTCTTTGAAATTTGCACAACAACAACAAATATACCATTTTACAGGTCCTTAATTTAGTCTGGGAGCCTTGGTGGCACGGTAGTTAAGAGTTCGGCTGTTGACCAAAACGTCAGCAGTTTGAATCCACCAGCCACTCCTTGGGAACCCTATAGGGCAGTTCTACTCTGTCCGATGGGGTCACTATGAGTCAGAATCAACTCAAAGACAACGGGTTTAGTTTTTTTGGTTTTAATTTAGTCTGAAATCTCCTTTCTTTTTTTTTAAATTTTTTACTGTTGTAGTTTAAATGAAGTTTACATTTCATATTAGTCTCCCATACAAAAATTTATACATACTTTGTTATGTGACCCTAACTGCTCCCTACCTTACTGTGACCGCACACTCTTCCTTTCCACCCGATTCCCCATGTCCATGCAACCAGCTCCTAACCCTCTCTGCCTTCCCATCTTACCTCCATACAGAAGCTGCCCTTTTAGTCTCTTGTATCTACTTGAGCTAAGAGGCACACTCCTCACGAGTATCACTTTATGTCCCACTGTCCAGTCTAATCCCTGTCTGAAGAGTTGGCCACGGAAATTGTTTTAGTTCTGGGCTGATAGAGAATTTGGGGGCCATGCTTTCTGGGGTTCCTCCAGTCTCAGTCAGACCATTAAGTCTGGTCTTCTCACTAGAATTTGAGTTCTGCACCCCACCTTTCTC